>NC_139633.1:35908921-36091421 GCF_964638095.1 Poromitra crassiceps | reverse complement strand
GTAGCGCCTGCCTGTCTCCGCGGAGACCTTTTTGAATCCTTACCGTCATCATCGTAACACAGCCAGTTCTCCGTCTTTGAAGCACGATGTTAAGATTATAACTAACTAGTTGTGTGGCTTAGCCTTCCCAAATGTTGCCGTTAATTTTTTTAGAATTTAATACATAGAATTGGGAACGTTACATTCAATTTCATTCAGTCTGTCTGGCTCAATCGCCGCCATTTTTCCCCCGGAGCGAGGGAGGGTGGGAGGAGGGAGGGTGTTACAGTGGTGGCTGAGGGAGCGTACTGGCACAGTGCGCTCCAAGCAGGTCGCGAGGCACACATCATCCAATCAGAGGGCATTCCCCAGCAATTCACATGAACGCGCATTGCTACGACCAGCATAGTTAAGACCAGACCTAAGCCCTGTTGGTGCAACAGGCGTAAATCCACTCTAAAGACTGGTCTTAACTAAGACCGACGTAGGAGTTACGACCAGGCATAGTTAAGACCAGTTGGTGCAACAGGCCCCAGAGGAGGAACCACATTAGCAGCTAGGATATTGCATGTTTTGGTGAAGGGGTTCCTATATGAAGTAAACCCCCGGGAGGCACGGGGAGAACATGCAAACTCCACACAGAAAGGCCCTTTTGACGACCCCACCTGGGCGGTGGGCACTCAAGGACATGCGGACGGGTACGCATTCCTTCAGCGTTCACAGCGTCCCAGGTGGGAATCGAACCCAGGACCTTCGAGCTGTGAGGCGACATCGCTTACCACTGCACCACCTTACCCCCCCTCAAATTCAACTTCTGAAGTATTACATTCAGTGCCTAAAATTCATTTTGCAAACTAGGCGGGAATTCGCCCTTATGTTCTTCAGATAGTGGGGATTTATAGACTTTGGGAGGGATTTATAGACTTTGGGGGGGATACACTAACCTGAGTATAACTACACATCTTGGCCCCTATCGTTGCATCGGCGCAGTTTCTAGGCCGAGCGGCAGGCGCAGATCAAAGCAGTGGGCGTGGAAAGGCGCACTTGATATCGTCGTGCTGGCGCTAGATGCAGCCCAAAGCATTACAACCACGCCTTTTAGGCGTAAAATTATGCACCGTCATGCTCATTGGATAAGTGCAATAAACGAATCGCACGCTTGCCTTTTTAGCTCCAATTCCAGTGATCCCGCAAAACCAGACGAAAGCCAAACGCTCTGCCCCCCCCCCCTCCCTTCATCCAGCCTGTCTGTCTGCATTATAGGCTATTATTCCATATTATTATGCTTCTCAAACCAATCTAACTGCAGTTTCAATACTGCAAGCATGTAAATACGCTACACTATAGCAAGATCAAAGTGAAAATAATGTACTAAACGCATCAGCTAGAAAAATATAGCCTATTAGATTGGTGAAAGTTTGTCCAGAAAGATATCGTTTTCTCTCCCCTGCTGCAGGTAGAATGATGCACATAAATATACCCTACATTATGTAAAGTCATTGCATAAATGTGTTTTTATTGTAAAACTAAATGTGGAGTAGGGCAAAGTTATTGGAGCGCACATCACAGTATAGCAGATGACAGTAGAAGCTTCCGAAGCGCGTTCCGCTGTCACTTACCTAAATCACGTTAAATCCACACAGGGTATATATAGGCTCAAGAGGACATATATGTTTCACATAGGGTGGTGTTTCATTTCATGTTTTATTTGGTCCAATATTGAAATGTTCGACAATTGCAGGTTGTCTTACCATTACACATTATTTTAGATCTACCTTTTATATCTATTTCGGCTCTATTTAGTAGCGAAATGGAGGACCCAATTGCATGCTGGGAGTGGACATTCACAGGCAGTAAACTTACAACTGCTATTTCCTATGGGAAGCTGGGTGCTGCTATGTGTTGTGTCTGTTTGAGCGAGGGAGTCAGAGAGAGAGAGAGAAGGGTGACTCAGAGGCAGAAGAGCACTGGCGCACTGAATAGGCCTGGTTTCAGAGAGAGACAGAGAAGGGTGACAGGGGAGAGGCACAAGTGCACTGGCGCAGTGAATAGGCCTGGTTTTCAAAGGCGCAAAGCGCTAAATTTAAGGCAGGTGCCAAGATATCAGTACGCCGAGATTTAAGGCCGACACGCCCACTTTGGCCCATTCTGGGACTGCGCCACGCCCATTCGGCCTAAAGCGCATTTGGCAGCGTAAAGCCATATTGATATCGTCCCAAAACAGGCGCAAGGCACGTTTTTTTGCGGTTAAGGCCCGTTTTAGTGCCGAAGGCCTGTGGGAGAATAGGGCCCCTTATGTCCAAGAGGTGGTGGCACTGTGGCAGTACACAAATTCCAAGTAAAAGTGCTAATTCAACTACTGACTGACTGCCCCAGAGGGAATCCAAACTGCTCACACTGGCATTATTAGTGCCATGCTTTACCCACAGAACCACACGGGAGAGACAGGAGAGGTGAAAGAAGATACAGTAGTTCTCTCATCTCTCTCATCTCTAAATCATTAGACTGTGTGATTTTACATTTATTTTTTATTCTTCTGTGCCTGTTTATAATTGTTTTGCCTTATTATACATTTGGTCTTTTGTGTGCTTATTCTAGTGTACAAGCACTTTGTAACCTTGTTAAGAAAGGTGCTATACAAATAGTTTATTTTATTATATTATCATATCGATGTGGTTGACATATCCCAAAGTGTAACATCGTAAGGCAGGTTGATGACAGTGGGCAGACACTAATGATGTTTCACAGGGACACAAGAACGCAAGAACACACAAGAACCCTTATTGAGAAACTGGCACTCAGGGCCGTAGTATCACGGAGGAAAGTGTGGACGATTCCAAGGGCCCTTGACTGACAGGGGCCCTCTTTTTTTTTTTTTTTTACAGTGCACCTGAACGCAACATACAAGATACCCGCTGAATAAGTGTCCAAATGTTCATGTCATTCTGGCCAATACTCCACTTCTGTTATAACATTTCAGTCTAGAATATGGAATATCTTTCAATAATCTTTATGACTAAAAGGCTAAAAGTAATCTCATGTGTAAAAAATGACTGTTCTACATTGAAGTAAAAAATTTAAATAATTAACTTGTTGGTTTTGGATTTATTTAGCTTCAAGAGTGCATTTTTGTTCGTGTGACCCTCAACACAGGCTTTGAGAATCCCGGGCCACTTACTGATACTTATGCTTAAATTAACCCACTCATATTCTGGTTTATAGTGGAAATTCTAATTGGCTGGTAACTTCTTGCAGCCATATTGGCAGGTGGCCAAAAAAGCTAATTTCAAGCCCTGCAGGGAGAGCAGGTGGTGACATAGGAGTGAGTGAGAAAAGGATCAAATATTGGTGTTTAGACTGAATAATGACATCACAACTGTTAATTTAAAATGAGTTATTCCTCTAAACCTGACTTCAAATGCCCCAAATGTTTCCACGCAAGCGCCGTTCGGCCCCCAACCCTCAGCAAAATCTGGCCCTCTGGTGGCGAGGAAATCTTTTTGTGGTCCTCTCTATCATCAAAGTTCCTGGGTTACGGCATGACAATATTTGTTCGGCCCTCAGCAACAATCTGGGTTTCTCATGTGGTCCCCCATGAAAAATAATTGCCCTGATCTAGCCTGTTAAATTAGTTCTCAAAGTGAACCAGATTCATGCATTTTAGTTTAAAATGTACACATTTTTCTTAGAGGGGGCATGGCCCCCCGACCCCCCAAGAGGGTCCAAGCAAGGTCTACCCACCACAATCTCTTCAAATCCTGTGGGAAACATACAGTTATTAGTATTTTCTTTATTCTTAAAAATATACATTGCCTGTTTGTGTTTTGCAATATGGATAATGTTTTATTTATAATTAAATTGAGCATTGGGCCTTTATAAGGATGTTTATTTGTATTATTTCAATTGTCACACTCATCGATACATATTGGAGGTTTGTTTATTAATTGGGAAAAGGACCACTGGAACAAACGCCGCGAACATGAGCCGGCTACTTTTTCAAACTCAAAAGTTTGGGGAACTCTCTGATTTAAAATGAGATATTCATCTAAATTGGGCTTCAAATGGCCAAAATTTTCCGCCTCCGCCCTTCGGACGGTGGCATCCGTGGGCCCGATGTGATATCCTTTCATGGGGCCCGAAATCCCTGGCTACGGCCCTGCGGCCACTGACAAGTGTTCTGAATACACACCTGTGCCTGACGACTAATGTTAGACACACTGGATGTTGTTGAGCAGCTAACATTAGCTGTAGTTTGATAAAGGAAGCACAGATTGAAACCATAGCAGCATATTCAGATAGCTGCTAAATTATAAATGGTTTACCAGACAGCATGCATAACGATAGCCAGATATTCAATGGACTTTTTGAAGATTGCGAGCGGCTATCCGCTTTCACGACTGTTGTCATATACACTGTAACGTTGATGTTAATGCTAACATCGCTACCGCTAGCCATCAACAGTAAAATGCTAACTAGCCATCTCATTCATGCCAGCCAGCTAATGCTAGCTAGCACTATTGTCTGCTGCAACTGTAGCCCTGTCTCCCGTGTACAAAACCATCGTCTGACACATTTTATTTCCATCTGTTTATGTGACCGTTGGCAGCCAGCTAGGTTGGCTTGTGGCTCTGAGCCAAGCCCGTCTGAGCTGAGAGCCTTTCCGCTCTCCCTATGACGAGTAGATCACATGCTTTTTTCAAAGGACACCATTGGTTCCGCGGCGAGGTGATGCCTTCACGTGCACCTCAAAAAGACATCCACAGCATTAAAAATTTGACATTGAAGAATCGATTCTTGGGAGTTTGGAATCGATCCAGGAATCGTGGCATTGAGAATCGCAATCCTTTCAAGAATCAATTTTTTGGAGCACCCCTAGTGATGACCCCCGTTACAGGGGCACATAGACTCTATTGCCTCCTGTAACAGAAAGAGTAGAGAAATAAGGATATAGGCCTAACTTTTTCAGTTTGTTTCAATGAAAGCCGTTTAGTATTTTTGCTTACTTTTAGAAATAAAATAAGTTTGGATACGAGTTATTGAATATTGGTCTGTCATGCAACATAGATGAACTATGATAAGGTATTTCCCAACATTTGATTAAAAAAATTGCCCTGGAATTTATCCAAAATGCCCCCAAAACATATTCCATGGAAAAAGGGGTGGGGGGTGGGGGAGTGAATTTCCTACCCTGCTCTGGAGCATAAGAAGAAGATTGTGGAAGAGACTGGCTTGACCTAACCCCAAACCTAACCCCTAACCAACCATCAGGGGGGCTATTGCCTAACCCCGACCTCGTCAACCTCGTGCCTAGTTTCGCTGCCGCCACGTGGCTGCAGTGCTATTGGAAAATAGTTTCCAATAATCCAACTTGCCATTTTCAGCGTGTAGCAACGAGCTAGCGTGTAGGTTTCTGCTGTTAGCTTGCTAGCTCATTAGCGTTGTTGTTTTCACTATTTACAGCTACACATAAGGAGGAGGGAGCGGAAGCCGCTCTGATTGACATGGTCGGAGGCAATGACAAAGCTTGTAATAAGCCGGGAGCGGACATCTGGCACCGACTGAAACAGTCGCTCCAATGGGAGAGCAGAGTAGAGCAGGGGAGGGCTTATCCCAGTAGCCTGTTTCCATGCAGCCAGACTCCTCTCACGGAAGGGAGAGGAGGCTGGCCAGCGAGACTACCTCGTGCCTAACCCTACAACATTCACTGCCAACCTCGTCAGCCAACCACGTCAGCCCCGACCAAAGTAAGAGAGTTACCCCGGGTGTGAAAAAAGTTCCTGAGCAAATGTTCTACTGTTTGAGGACTTGACTGTGAGAATGTGTTGTGCTGGAGCAGCCAGATAGTTCTACTGTTTGAGGACTTGACTGTGAGAATGTGTTGTGCTGGAGCAGCCAGAGAGTTCTACTGTTTAAGGACTTGACTGTGAGAATGTGTTGTGCTGGAGCAGCCAGAGAGTTCTACTGTTTGAGGACTTGACTGTGAGAATGTGTTGTGCTGGAGCAGCCAGAGATTTCTACTGTTTGAGGACTTGACTGTGAGAATGTGTTGTGCTGGAGCAGCCAGAGAGTTCTACTGTTTGAGGACTTGACTGTGAGAATGTGTTGTGCTGGAGCAGCCAGAGAGTTCTACTGTTTGAGGACTTGACTGTGAGAATGTGTTGTGCTGGAGCAGCCAGAGAGTTCTACTGTTTGAGGACTTGGCTGTGAGAATGTGTTGTGCTGGAGCAGCCAGAGAGTTCTACTGTTTGAGGACTTCTGAGGCAGCCACACCCTGTTGGCTTTTGCTGCTTTCTCCATTTACCAATGTACCAAGTAAAGAAAGGAAAAAGATATTTAACAGTTCACAGAAATAAATGAAGTGAAAACTGGGAAGCACCCTCTGTTCTGACCATGCTGGGGAAACATGTAGTATTGAGTGTTTGTAACAAAGTAGTCCTGTAGATATGGCATCAAAACACATTTACTAATTGCATGTATTTTTTTCCACTAGGCTTTCACACTGAAAATGAGCAGCGCTGACTACGGCTCCCTAGATTGTCCAATATTGGTGGCTGACCAGTCCTGAACACCTTCAGAGGTATGTGAGCTAAAATAAAAATTGGGGGGCCAGGGTTGGGGGAGGGGCCAGGGGTGTGACGCTGAGGGCTGTCGCGGGTGGAGGTGTGCTACCAGTAGGGGAGTCTCATGGCCAGGGGCGGGAAACGGTGGGAGGGGACAGTGTGCAACAGTGACGCTGTCGCTAACCCTGGGGTGCTCCCCCGGAGTGGTGGGGATGTGGATCATCTTGACTACTGGACCCCCAGAGAAAGCAAGTGTGCCCCCCCACAAGTCTATCATGCAGTGATTTAATGTCAAAAAGTCCTGCCCCAAGATACAGACTTGACCCCTGCACCGGAGCTGTATATTTTTTGCAGTGTGCTCGTTGTTCACTTTTTCCACTTGTTTTCCTGTAACCTGAGAGAGAGAGAGAGAGAGAGAGAGAGAGGCCGCTTTCACACCGGCCTTGAAAGCCGTAAAATGCACGGAAAATGAGATCCGCGCCTCCGATGTGAAAGTTGTGAATGCGGGTTGGTGGGTAATCGCCTTTCGTTCCGCCAGTGGACCTAGTCACAGCGCCGGGTTACCCTGCAACCCACCTCCACCTGAAAGCGTAGGAGCGGCAAGCTGGAATGGTGCGAATGTTCACCTCATTCATAAAAAAAAATACAGGGGAAATCACCTCATCCAGCAAGAAAGGCATACGTGAAAGTAAAAAAAGGCGGCCATTTTGTATTCGCTCCCAAGCACGTTTGACCTGGTCCCTGCTGATTGCAGCTGAACGCTGCATGGAGAAATATCACTAAATCACCTGCGTAAAAAGGTTATCATGAACCAGTGTTTCCCCCCTGTGGGGCGCAGTGGCATTACAGGTGTAGCCTGGTAAACCAGCCCGTCATGTGAACTCACATTTCATTTGGTTCTGCGTGACGTCCCTTAAGCCTGGGAGGGTGTTTAAGCTGCAGAGCGGAAGAGCCAATAAGTCATGTGATTGACAGCGCAAGTTGGCCAATCAGGAACGCTACTAGCACTGCACTAACAAAACAATAATGGCCGCCTCCTTGCCTGATCGTCTCAAGGAGTAATGTCAGCGTTTGTCTAGTTTAAACAGCCATAAAGTGCAGTTATTGCAGAAATAGACTCAATAACAACAATTAAACAAGTACAGGAGTATCGCCGCAACCGCAGAGTTTCTCGGCGGAAAATATCTTTTTACCATTCTCCCGAGTGGATTTGGGTTTGACTGGATCCGACGCTGATTGGCTGAAGGAGTTGTCTGCCAAGGCAACTATGCCCGCCCATGCTCCCGCCCCTGTAAGGACTGGGTGAAGAGTTGGGGCCAGACCGTCACGCAGAACCAAATGAAATGTGAGTTCACGTGACGGGCTGGTTTACCAGGCTATTACAGGTGGGGCGCAGGGGGAAATGCAGAAATGCAGCGCGGAACCAATGTTTTGACCATTTTGACATCAGACTTCTTTCCCGGCAAGCAATAAATGAACCCCGCTTCTGTAGTGACTTCGCATTGATTCCATGGATGGTTAATTTATATTGCCAAATATTTGAACGTGTTTTGTTTAGTTTTGCACAGGTTGCACTTTATTGTTATTATTTTGAAAATTTGTGCAGTGCAAAACAGGTTCATTGCAGCCACTAATACAGTGATAATAAGACTTAATGCAAATTTGTCTTGCCAAATATTTGTTATTTTTTGCACAGATAGAACTTTATTGATATTGTTATAACAAAGTGATTGCACACTTGATGTTATTTCAATAAAAGTTCAACTTGTTACACTTTTGTTGGGGCGGTGGGGCATGAACATTTGTCCTCCTCCAAAGTGGGGCATGACAAAAAAAGTTTAAGAAGTCTTGTGCATATTGGCATGCATCTCATCTTAGAGATTTTGTCTGAACAAGTCATCAATTTAATTGTGTGTTATGCAGTGTTTACATCAAATTGGCTTTTTTTTTTGTTATATTTTCATAATCTAAGATTTTGTCCTTAACTCATTGAGTGCCAATGACGACAGTTGTCGTCAATTCAAATACTGACGTAGAGTGCCAAAGACAACGATTGTCGTCAATTGCGTTTTTTGACGGGGGGGGGGGGGGGGGGGGGGGTCCATCGAAGCCAGATCTATGTCCTGTAACATTTTGGGACATGTTGAATGTCTATAACCTATTTTACCGAGCCATTAGGTGGCGACAGTGCTCTCCAGATGACAGAAATGTCAGGAATACAGCCTGAAATAGCCGTGATCAAAGAGGAACCGCGCTCATGCTGCAGCCCAGAGCCATCATGTAGATGGCTCTGGGCTGCTTGCCAACAGCAATCAATCCGCGCACACAACTGAGCTCCTCTGCCTGTCTGTCTGTCTGCAGTTTCTCCACACATTACCCACCAGAAAGGCAGCACCCGACGCCGAGGGGGCCAAACCTTTAGCGGCAGGCCCGCTTGGCATTTCCTTGTTGCGGCTGTGAGCTGCCCAGGAGCCGCGCGGCGCAAAAACGGAGAGAGGGTCCTGACTGGGTGCGTGTGGGGAGGAGTTTGCAGCTGACTCGGGGAGAGGGGGGTGGGGCACGCATGCACCACAGAACTAAACCAGGTCACATCATCAGAAAATATTAGCTAGAGTCAGTGAATGTGCTTGAAATGCTGCATTTCACAAAAGGGTGAATATCTCAGCTTCCTGATAGAAATGCATATTTTTGCTGTTTTTTACCTATCTTCTCCGGCTCATAACTAAAGAACGGAAAATGGTATCAATAAACTTTTTTTTGCTGATGATACAATAGAGTCTCCTTGTTCTTTTTGCGTGTTCGGTGTTTACATAGTAATATCACACAATATTCTGTGGGCCTCGAGAAATCACTGAAAACGCTCTGAAACTCTGGCACTGGGAGCGTCCGTTCTCCAAAAGTGGCTGGCACTCAATGAGTTAATATGTGTTTACAGACAGACGGCGATACAGCTACTACCATGGAGGACTCACAACCTCTGCTGCCTAAGACACAGATCAGTGATGTAACTGGTCCCAACAAGCCTCTGCCACAGGTACATTCATGTTTATCCCTTCAGATTGTATTCTAGAGTGTCATGCTTAATGGTAGTCGAATATTTCAGACAAATGTTAACCTTCAGAGGGATTTTCTTCTTGGTTAATTCACACGTGGTGACGTGGGCCACTTTTATGGCTTTTGAAGTTTACTGAACAGTGTGAAATGTTTACTGAACATGTGAAATGTTTACTGAACAACAGTGTGAAATGTTTACTGAACAGTGTGAAATGTTGAGTGAACAGTGTGAAATGTTGACTGAACAGTGTGAAATGTTTACTGAACACTGTGAAATGTTTACTGAACAGTGTGAAATGTTTACTGAACAGTGTTAAATGTTTACTGAACAGTGTTAAATGTTTACTCAACAGTGTTAAATGTTTACTCAACAGTGTTAAAAAAAACATTGATGTTTCAAAGTCATAAAAGTGGCCCACGTGTGTGAAAATTGTATTGCTGAACACAAATGACCACGCCCATAAACTTTTGTTTTGTTTGTTTGTTACTGAACAGTGTGAAATGTTTACTGAACAGTGTTAAATGTTTACTGAACAGTGTGAAATGTTTACTGAACAGTGTTAAATGTTTACTGAACAACAGTGTTAAATGTTTACTGAACAACAGTGTGAAATGTTTACTGAACCACAGTGTGAAATGTTTACTGAACAACAGTGTGAAATGTTTACTGAACAACAGTGTGAAATGTTTACTGAACAGTGTTAAATGTTTACTGAACAGTGTTAAATGTTTACTGAACAGTGTGAAATGTTTACTGAACAGTGTTAAAAAAACACATTGATGTTTCAAAGTCATAAAAGTGGCCCACGTGTGTGAAAATTATATTGCTGAACACAAATGACCAAGCCCATAAACTTTTGTTAGCCACAGACCTTATTTGATGCATTCAGGCCAGGCATGTCTGAAGTCCGGCCCTGGGGCCAATTGTGGCCCGCGGACAGATTTAAAGTGGCCCTCGGCTTGTCTCTCAAAATATACTATATGTGGCCCTCTACACAGTATTGGTTAATCAAGCAAGTTCAATTTGCATTTTTTCCCTTCACCTAACGATGACAGCACCATCATACAGTTTGTACAGGAACCAAGTAGGAACAGCACATGCAGAACTGTTTTCAGATGGTAAACAAAATATTTAGAGTACATTTGTATGTGATTTTTGATTAAAAAAAATTATAACCCATATGATGCAAGAACACCTGGCCCCCCGACATTTTCACATGATCTAATCTGGCCCCCATTCAAAAAAGTTTGGGCACCCCTGATTTAGGCTAAGTGAAATCCCCATTCTAAAACCCCATACATTTCCTCCTTCAGAGATGGGAAGTAACAAAGTACAAATACTTTGTTACTGTACTTAAGTAGATTTTTCGGGTATCTGTACTTTACTTAGTATTTATTTTTCTGACGACTTTTTACTTTTACTCCCTACATTTTAACACAAGTATCTGTACTTTCTACTCCTTACATTTCCAAAACAAGCTCATTACTTTAGTTTTAATGCATGACAACAATGATTAAACCGAGAAGAAACGGGGTAGAATTAATAGAGATAGTTCATTCCCCTAAATGTCAGCTTGTGATTGGCTCTCTGTAGAGCAGCTCACCAGGCTCTGCAGTCTGCTGGGTAACTTTCGGTTCAGCCCTCGACTTACTCTGAGTCTGCTAACTTGAATGGGCTAAAATAATGTAATCATGCGGCACTTCTAGACTTTCTAAATGTTATTGGACCAAATGGATCAAATTCTGATAGTGAAATGAGTCATTTCGCGGGGGCTGTGTTGTGATTGCGATGCTCAAAAGCATGTATCCAGCTCAGCTCAGCTCAGCTGACTCCAGACCAGTAGTCATACTCGCACCCGCTGAACCGATACCCAGAGCCCGGTCAGCTCTCCAGAATGACAGAAAAAGTTTAAGAAGTCTTGTGCATATTGGCATGCATCTCATTTTAGAGATTTTGTCTAAACAAGTCATCAACTTAATTGTGTGTTATGCAGTGTTTACATCAAATTGGCTTTTTTTATGCCTCCGCCGGCGAAGCCAGGCCGAAGGCATTATGGATCCGGGTTGTCCGTCCGTACGTACGGCCGTCCGTACGTCCGTACGGATGTTTGTTAACGCCATATCTGAGGAACGCCTTGACGGAATTTCATCAGATTCGCCTTAAACATTCACTTAGGCTCAAGGATGATCTGATTAGATTTTGGTGGTCAAAGGTCAAAGGTCAAGGTCACTATGACCTCTCAAACGCCATTTTCAAGCTTGTTAACGCGATATCTGAGGAACGCCTGGACGGAATTTCATCAGATTCGCCTTAAACATTCACTTAGGCTCAAGGATGATCTGATTTGATTTTGGTGGTCAAAGGTCAAAGGTCAAGGTCACTGTGACCTCTCCAACGCCATTTTCAAGCTTGTTAACGCGATATCTGAGGAATGCCTGGACGGAATTTCATCAGATTCACCTTAAACATTCACTTAGGCTCAAGGATGATCTGTTTAGATTTTGGTGGTCAAAGGTCAAAGGTCAAGGTCACTGTGACCTCTCAAACGCCATTTTCAAGCTTTTAACGCGATATCTGAGGAACGCCTGGACGGAATTTAATCAGATTCGCCTTAAACATTCACTTAGGCTCAAGGATGAACTGATTCCATTTTGGTTATCAAAGGTCAAAGGTCAAGGTCACAGTGACCTAACAAATGCCATTTTCAAGCTCGGTAACGCCATATCTCAGTATCACATTGACTACATTTCTTCACATTTGGCTCAAATATCCAATTCTGCACAGAAACGCCTTGATGCAATTTCTTCCTATTTGGCTCCAACATCCACTTGGACTCAAGAATGAACTAATGGCGGAGGCATAAGTCCGCGTTGCGGTCGTTCTAGTTTTGTTATATTTTCATAATCTAAGATTTTGTCCTTAATACGTGTTTACAGACAGACGGCGATACAGCTACTACCATGGAGGACTCACAACCTCTGCTGCCTAAGACACAGATCAGTGATGTGACTGGTCCCAACAAGCCTCTGCCACAGGTACATTCATGTTTATCCCTTCAGATTGTATTCTAGAGTGTCATGCTTAATGGTAGTCGAATATTTCAGACAAATGTTAACCTTCAGAGGGATTTTCTTCTTGGTTAATTCACACATGTGGGCCACTTTTATGGCTTTTGAAGTTTACTGAACAGTGTGAAATGTTTCCTGAACAGTGTGAAATGTTTACTGAACAGTGTGAAATGTTTCCTGAACAGTGTAAAATGTTTACTGAACAGTGTTAAATGTTTACTGAACAGTGTTAAAAAAACACATTGATGTTTCAAAGTCATAAAAGTGGCCCACGTGTGTGAAAATTATATTGCTGAACACAAATGACCACGCCCATAAACTTTTGTTAGCCACAGACCTTATTTGATGCATTTAGGCCAGGCATGTCTGAAGTCCGGCCCTGGGGCCAATTGTGGCCCGCAGACAGATTTAAAGTGGCCCTCGGCTTGTCTCTCAAAATATACTATATGTGGTCCTCTACACAGTATTGGTTAATCAAGCAAGTTCAATTTGCATGGTTTCCCTTCACCTATGACAGCACCATCATACAGTTTGTACAGGAACGAAGTAGGAACAGCACATGCAGAACTAATGTTTTCAGATTGTAAACAAAATATTTAGAGTACATTTGTATGTGATTTTTGATTAAAAAAATTATAACCCATATGATGCAAGAACACCTGGCCCCCCGACATTTTCACATGATCTAATCTGGCCCCCATTCAAAAAAGTTTGGGCACCCCTGATTTAGGCAAAGTGAAATCCCCATTCTAAAACCCCATACATTTCCTCCTTCAGAGATGGGAAGTAACAAAGTACAAATACTTTGTTACTGTACTTAAGTTATTTTTCGGGTATCTGTACTTTACTTAGTATTTATTTTTCTGACGACTTTTTACTTTTACTCCCTACATTTTAACACAAGTATCTGTACTTTCTACTCCTTACATTTCCAAAACAAGCTCATTACTTTAGTTTTAATGCATGACAACAATGATTAAACCGAGAAGAAACGGGGTATAATTAATAGAGATAGTTCATTCCCCTAAATGTCAGCTTGTGATTGGCTCTCTGTAGAGCAGCTCACCAGGCTCTGCAGTCTGCTGGGTAACTTTCGGTTCAGCCCTCGACTTACTCTGAGTCTGCTAACTTGAATGGGCTAAAATAATGTAATCATGCGGCACTTCTAGACTTTCTAAATGTTATTGGACCAAATGGATCAAATTCTGATAGTGAAATGAGTCATTTCGCAGGGGCTGTGTTGTGATTGCGATGCTCAAAAGCATGTATCCAGCTCAGCTCAGCTCAGCTGACTCCAGACCAGTAGTCATACTCGCACCCGCTGAACCGATACGCAGAGCCCGGTCAGCTCTCCAGAATGACAGAAAAAGTTTAAGAAGTCTTGTGCATATTGGCATGCATCTCATTTTAGAGATTTTGTCTGAACAAGTCATCAACTTAATTGTGTGTTATGCAGTGTTTACATCAAATTGGCTTTTTTTTGTTATATTTTCATAATCTAAGATTTTGTCCTTAACACGTTCACTGCCGTTGACGAGATATCTCGTCTTAAAAAATCCAACGGTTGACTGCCGTTGACGAGATATCTCGTCTTAAAAAAAAAAAAAAAAAATTGACGGTGGGACGTTGATCTAACCCTTTTACATCTCCTATTATAATATGGGAGCCACCGAACGTGTACAATCCATTCCACCGACCCACTACGTGGCGACAGTGCTCTCCAGACTATTGAAAGCCAAGCAAAGACAGCAGCATGAGGAAGCCATTCTCATGAAAATGGATGGGGCGAAAACGCTTTCGCTTTCGCGCTGGGTGCTGGCGGTGGGGGATTGCAAATTTGCATAATAGATTATGGGTGCGACATACTTTGAAACACGCAGCATAAATAAGACCAGAATCGCAAAAGCTTCATCAAAGCTAGCCGAAACCCCAAGAAACGAGCGAGCCCATCCAGACTCAGAGCGGCCGCCAGCAGACAGGCAGGCAGCAGCAGCAGCAGCAGCAACCCACTTGTGACACGCCCGCTGCATGCAGAGCCACGGAGGGAGGAGAAGAACACACACGGAGGGAGGAGTTTGAAGGAGAGGGGAGTTTCCTGCTGTTATGGAGGAAATTACTGTTCAAAACTATTGTTTAGATGTCTGACGTCTTACTGATGCCAAAAATAAATTTAAAGTGACTGTTCTATCGAATTTCACAAAAAGCCATTTATCTCAGCTTAAATTTTCAGACGCTGAAACCATGCTGTATTCAAATGATAATGCCTACATAACTACTAACTCTACAAACTAACTATTTTAGACAGAGAAAGCACACATTCGATTAGTTATTTTGAGATATTTTGTGTTCACAAAATCCTAACACAAAATAATCCTCGGCTGTTGAAAGATGAGCCAGAATCCTCAAAAAAACCCTCTGGCAGAAGCTACCTACAGTAAAAAAAAACGGCTGGCAGTGAATGTGTTAATATGTGTTTACAGACAGACGGCGATACAGCTACTACCATGGAGGACTCACAACCTCTGCTGCCTAAGACACAGATCAGTGATGTAACTGGTCCCAACAAGCCTCTGCCACAGGTACATTCATGTTTATCCCTTCAGATTGTATTCTAGAGTGTCATGCTTAATGGTAGTCGAATATTTCAGACAAATGTTAACCTTCAGAGGGATTTTCTTCTTGGTTAATTCACACATGTGGGCCACTTTTATGGCTTTTGAAGTTTACTGAACAGTGTGAAATGTTTCCTGAACAGTGTGAAATGTTTACTGAACAGTGTTAAATGTTTACTGAACAGTGTTAAAAAAACACATTGATGTTTCAAAGTCATAAAAGTGGCCCACGTGTGTAAAAATTATATTGCTGAACACAAATGACCACGCCCATAAACTTTTGTTAGCCACAGACCTTATTTGATGCATTTAGGCCAGGCATGTCTGAAGTCCGGCCCTGGGGCCAATTGTGGCCCGCAGACAGATTTAAAGTAGCCCTCGGCTTGTCTCTCAAAATATACTATATGTGGTCCTCTACACAGTATTGGTTAATCAAGCAAGTTCAATTTGCATTGTTTCCCTTCACCTATGACAGCACCATCATACAGTTTGTACAGGAACCAAGTAGGAACAGCACATGCAGAACTAATGTTTTCAGATTGTAAACAAAATATTTAGAGTACATTTGTATGTGATTTTTGATTAAAAAAAAATATAACCCATATGATGCAAGAACACCTGGCCCCCCGACATTTTCACATGATCTAATCTGGCCCCCATTCAAAAAAGTTTGGGCACCCCTGATTTAGGCTAAGTGAAATCCCCATTCTAAAACCCCATACATTTCCTCCTTCAGAGATGGGAAGTAACAAAGTACAAATACTTTGTTACTGTACTTAAGTAGATTTTTCGGGTATCTGTACTTTACTTAGTATTTATTTTTCTGACGACTTTTTACTTTTACTCCCTACATTTTAACACAAGTATCTGTACTTTCTACTCCTTACATTTCCAAAACAAGCTCATTACTTTAGTTTTAATGCATGACAACAATGATTAAACCGAGAAGAAACGGGGTAGAATTAATAGAGATAGTTCATTCCCCTAAATGTCAGCTTGTGATTGGCTCTCTGTAGAGCAGCTCACCAGGCTCTGCAGTCTGCTGGGTAACTTTCGGTTCAGCCCTCGACTTACTCTGAGTCTGCTAACTTGAATGGGCTAAAATAATGTAATCATGCGGCACTTCTAGACTTTCTAAATGTTATTGGACCAAATGGATCAAATTCTGATAGTGAAATGAGTCATTTCGCGGGGGCTGTGTTGTGATTGCGATGCTTAAAAGCATGTATCCAGCTCAGCTCAGCTCAGCTGACTCCAGACCAGTAGTCATACTCGCACCCGCTGAACCGATACGCAGAGCCCGGTCAGCTGACTCTAGACCAGCAGTTATACTCGCTGAACGTGGACTGTTGTTTTAAACTATGTTGTCATTTAGCAGATCATCTCAGAAAGGCAGCGGCTGCAACTTGCAGGCATTTTTAAAATGTCATTATTAAATAATTACCTTTGCTAGAGGAACGTTAAGTGAATAGCCTACTTTCTAACGTGAGGGAAGCACACAAAAACAGGACAAGCAGAGGGTTATAATTCTTGCACAAAGGATAGTTACATCTTGTCTTGTGTTTTTGAATCTCAGTGTATGTGCTCCAGAGGCTTCAATAAAGTAGGAGACACCTTGTATCCAACAGTTAAACATTTGTGATTAACTATTTGCATATTCATATATCCTGGAAATATTAATGATGTCATTTTAAGGATTTTAATGGGATAATTTGACCGGTTTTGTGGAAAAACCACAGCACACATTATTAATCAAAGTAGAGTTTTAAGATGTATAAAAACATGTTTGTAGGGGATATTTTGAGTTTAATAGTCTTCAAATTATATTATTAATATGACATGAGGTTCGGTTAGCTTTGCACAGAAACATCCGGTAAAAATACTTTTTACTTTTACTCTTTGAGTACATTTCATAGCCTGTACTTTTTTTACTTTTACTTGAGTAAATACTTGAATCAGTACTTCTACTTTTACCAGTCGTTTTTTACACAAGTAACTGTACTTCTACTTAAAGGGGGACTTACCCCCCCAGATATGGGACAAAACGGCATGCTGCTTGATTTGAAAAAACCTATGGGAAAAACCAAGAAATGAAGGCGAAGCACATCTCTTCTTGTCTCACTATACTCTTTGGCTGTGCTCACACAGGAAACTTCTGACATTTTTTACAGGAAAACGACGCCATGACAGTTTGCAGACTGCGGCCCAGCTGCAGCTACTCCGCTCTGCGGCCCGCAGTACAAACACAACATTCTCCCCCTCCCTCCTCCTCTCTCTCTCCTCTCTGCACAATCGAAGTGGTTGAGTGGTTCTCAATGTGAGGTCCTTGAGAGGATTCCAGGATTCTCCTTTATCTCTCAACCTAATATATATATAATTCTGGACAAAATCATATCTAGGCTACAAAAAAAACAAAAAAAACATCAGATCTGAGAGACCAAATCTCATCATATGGGGGTCCATTGCCCCAATGTGAACTAAATTAGGGGTCCTTAATATGAAAAAGGTTGGGAATGATTTACAGCAACACAATGCCATTTCCTTCCTTTTATTTCTATTTATGATTATAGTGGCTTTTAGGCTTGGAGTTGGGATGAGCCGGGAAAGGGTACAGGGGGAGTAGGGGAGTTACTATCTTGGAATCCCATAGTCTTTGGTTCATCGTGACGTCAGGTTGTACCACATTTTGGGCATTTTTGAGGGCAAAAAAAAGCAGGTTTGAGGCACTTATGCGGCTGCAAATGATACAAATGGTACAATGGTAACAGTTTGGTCTCAAATGTGGAAATTTTGACCAGAAATCTTCAAACACCACCCCAAAAGTCATATTGGTTAAAAGCTGAAAAAAGCGTTTTGGGGGTTAGTTACACTTTAAGTACAGAATGTGGGTACTTTTTAGGGATGCACGATAGGGATGTCCCGATACCACTTTTTTGCTGACCACGAGTACTGACATTTGGGTACTTGCCGATACCGAATACCGATACCGATACCGATAGTAATTAATAATGCCATAACAACGACTTTATTTTTTTAATTTATTTTTTCATCAGATGTTCCTCACTTTCTGGGTATAACAAATTAAATGTGCCAGTTATGCCATTGCTGACATTCATTTCCCTGAACAAACATGGCACCACTGCCACACATTTCACTTCAACTTTCACATTCAGTGCATTTCAGTAACACACAACATAGAACTGTAGCAGAACAACTGCAACAATAGTAGTTAGTGCTGTCTGTGAGGCCTACGCCTCAGAGAAGTCAGAGGTAGGTTATTTTTGTGCAAAAAATAAATAATAATATTAAAATAATAAAATATTAGCACCACCAAACAGGGGGATTAATCTCAGCTCTATTCAGTCAGCAGCATGTATTTCACATACTGGATAGAAGAGGCTAGGTAACTGAGATAGCCTTTTCAATTATCCAGAGTAGACTCCAGAGGACACACTAGGCTATATATGTACCAGTGTTGATAATAAAATAAAATAAAACACATATTTCCTGAACAATCATGCATGGCACTGCTACACATTTCAAAGTAACCTGTAACACATTCAGTGGATTTGAGTATCACACAACCTGAATATACTATAACTAGCAGAACAACTGAAATGTATCTTTAGTGTATGTTAGTGGCAGTGCTATCTGTGAGGAGTAGAGGACTAAGCCTTTTTTGGAAAAGTGGGGGGCAGATTCTTTTTGATGAAGAGAAGCATCTCAGCATGCTCAGCTGTGATCCTGTTTCTGGTTTCATCTACAATGTGTGACAGTGAGCTAAAAAGCCTTTCACTATCCACACTGCTGCATGGTGCTGAGAGATATCTGCGAGACATTTGGGCCAGAGTGGGAAACCGCACTTTGTTAACTCCCCAGTACTGCAGTGGTTTATCATCTGGGGCAGCTAGGGTCTCTCCAAGGTATGTGTCTAACTAACTGAATGGCCTCACCTACTGGTGCTGCGCTCAGTGCTGCTGATGCTTGCTCACTTGCTATCTCATCAAACACAATGTCCAGACTGCTCCTACTGGCCTGGGCCTTGCGTTGCTTTCTGGCAGGTGGTTTCCCCAGATCCTCCTGGACATCTGCTTCTCCTGCAGACAGCTTCCGCAGCTCCACCCTCACCATCTCTTTGGCTTCTGCAGCAGTGTTGACGTTTGAGAAGAAACAATCTTTGTATCTAACACAGAGAAAAATAAATATTTTAGCTGGTAACAGACAAGCTAGTCTCAAGTTGTCAGAAGGAATGTCAGCAATCAGCATATTGCCTTCAAATCATTTAACAAAGCAAATTGATAATGCTTTTATTTTTTATGGCCAACTTTAATCAATTTGCTTTAAGTGATTTGAAGGCAAGTAATTATCACTTGATTTCTCTCTCTCTTTCTCTCTCACACTCTCTCTCTCTCACACACACACACACACACACACACACACACACACACACACACACACACACACAGACACACACATTACCTCGGATCGAGCACAGTTGCGATGCTGTAGAGTGGGTTTGTTTCAGTGTCAGAGAAACGTCTCGTCACGGCTGCAGCCAGAGTTGCTTTCATTGTTTTGATGCCTTGGTCCTCTTCTGTTTCTGTGGTCAAAAGTGGGCGAAGCACAGTCACATCAGGTATCACATCTGAGGCCAGGGCATCAGCTTTGCTCACTCTATTGGTTAACTCCTCAAACGGGGACAGGACAGTCAGAGACTTTTCCAGGATGGCCCACTGATTTGCGCTGAGGTTGTCGGGTAGCTCATATTCGGATCCATATACCCCCAGAGCCCGCTTCTGCTCGGTGAGACACTTTATCATGTAATACGTGCTATTCCAGCGGGTCTGCACGTCTTGCTGGAGTCTGGCTGGCGACTGAAGAAGCTGGATCTGGCTAATGGCGAATGTTTAAAATGACCCACTATTCTGCGTCCGACTGCCACCGCGTCTGCTACACTCCTCTGAGCCAAGAGCCCCTTGTTAACAGCCAGCTGGAAGGTGTGGGCTACACACGACAGGCTGGGCAGTCCAGCATCCTTCATGGCTTTAATCGTGTTTTTTGCACTGTCCCGGACCACAACGTGTACAGAACTTTTCGGTATCCCCCACGTCTGAAGCATATCATCAAACACGTCTGCGATAGCTTGGGCAGTATGTGAACCCCGAAACTGCTTCGCTTGTAGAATGACATTTTGTGGGGTGAAATCCTCGTCAATCCACTATGCAGTTAAACTGATGAGAGACATTGGGCTTACGCTGCTGCTCCAAATATCGGTGGTGAAGCTGAAAGCCGATATGCCCTGCAAGAAGGTGTTGATGTGCTCTTTCACGAAGTCGTGTAGCTTTGGTAACTCCGTGTCTGTGATGCAATGACGGCTGGGAATATCGTACCTCGGCTCCAGTACACAGAGAAGACGGCGAAATCCCGTATTTTCCACAACGGACAAGGGTCGGTCGTCAAGAGCGATGTACTTGGTAAGTGCATCAGTTATTTTCACTGCCCGTGGGTTTTCTCTTGCCATCTTCTCTCGCTTCTCCAGCGTTTGCTCAAGAGTTGGTTGTTTTGTGCTGGTGCTAGCATTAGCAAACTTCTTGTGCTCAGCCTGATGTTTGCTCTTCAGGTGTTTGATCAAATTACTTGTGTTAAATGAGCTGTTCTTCGCGCCTCCTCTTGACACTTTAGCAGAGCAGTCTGCTTTGCTGTATCACAAAATGCAGTATCGCAAATCTTAAAATATGTCCAAACTGCTGACATGTTGCTCCACTGCACACCGCGCCCACCTATCTAGATTGTACGGCTGCGGCACGTTGCCGTAAAGTGGTATCGGGCAGCTGTCGCAAGCAATATCGGGCAAGTACGAGTACAGCAGAATAGGCCAGTATCGGCTCATCGGTATCGGGCCATCTCTAATGCACGATATGGATTTTTAGAGCCGATACAATAAATGATATATATATGCTTCTCTTGGCTGATAACCGATACGATAAACCGATAATTATTTAACATTTCTGTATTAAAAAAACTAAGCTCTTCACCTGTATTTTATGCACACCTGGGGTTAAAAAAAGAAGAAAGAAAGGGCAGATGTAGTGAGCAAAGATGGATGATTTAATATTCCATAGCTCTGACCTAAGCAAATCTGACATCACTATTGTGAACACAAACAACACTTCTGATATCTCTCTTCCTTCTCTCCCCTCTCTCCCGATGAAGTGCTTAAACTCATGTTGTGCTCGCAGGAGCTGGTTTGGTTATGAAATATGATTATTAATAATTATGAATTATTAATATTCATAGATTTATTAGATTTGACAGAAAATATTGTATTCTCTGTAAGATTCGGGGCACCACTGTAGTTAAGGCTACAGACCTGTCTAAAAGTCAGTTATGACTAGTTTAGACACCAAACCAAATTGTCATATCAGTCTCATAATGATATAATGTACATTGTACAGTTGATTGAAGGGTCAAAGTTCGTAAGCTTCTGTCACAGATTTCCACAGATAAAATACCTCATGAATAACAACCAAGATTCATAGCATTATGTAATAAAAAGATTTAATAAATCGCAATATCAATTGACATTAACATAATGATTAAAATATCAGTTCATCACATTTACTTTACAACTAATAGTCTACCACATCTATAGCTAATAACTAATATGAATAAGCATTTGGAGAAGGTGGAGTGTCTTATGTCACCCCAGGATTGGCTGAGGGGCGGGCTGATCGTGTGTAGACCGCCTCCTTTTCAAAATGGCGGTTTTGCCAAAGTTGAGGAAGGATTGGCCTGGTCAGACAGAGGTGGCTGGGGGGCGGTCTGGAACCGCCTCCTTTCCAAAATGGCGGTTCTGCCGAATTTAGGAAGGGATCACTCTGCCTGCCTAGCCTGGATCACTCTGTGTGAGTGACTAATCAAACTCTCTAATTCAGCTTAACTGTATTTTTGCGGGTGGACATTCTGAACATCTCTAGACCGTTCCAAGCTTAGCCCTCCCGGTTGAACGGGCTCAGCTGGGAGGCCGAGAGAGTGGGGGAGGGTGAGAGGGAGAGGGAGAGAGGAGAGTGGCCCGCTGATGGCCGCTAAGTTCTTCTGAACTTAGCGCTCACCTTCAGGCGTCTATATCATTCAACAGTGTGCAAACATTGTACATCAACATACAGGATACTGTAATCAACACATACATGGTAATGCATTTTAACCCTAACTGCCCAGAACCATTAAACCATGAATGACTCTCACGTGGGTCTCGCTTTGTGAGCGGGTTCCTCTGTTGCTCTGCACGCGCCTCTGGGGTGCCGTGGAGCGGATGGCGTTGGTTCGTGGGAGCGATGGCCTGCAGCGCGGTTCACCCTGGCCTGGAAAAGCGGGCAGCGGACGTCTGCTGGGGGTGCAGATGATGCCTGGGGTTGACGTGCAGTCTCTCTGCTCGTGGAGTCGAGGTCTGCTGCTTTGGGTCCCTCTCTGTGGCTGGTTGCAAGCCACGGTCTGTCTTGGGCGTCTTTCGTCTGCAGCAGTTGGTTGGATCTGCTGCGGTGTGGCTCTTCTGCTTCTTCTGCTCCTCTTGGTCTGCTGAGCGGTCTGCTCGCGGTACGGTCTTGTTGTCGGCTTTTGCGGTCCAGCTGGGCTTCTCTGGGCAAGGAGAGCGGCTGGTCTACGCGCGAGTTTGAAAGCACAGGAAGGGCTTTTCCGTGCGACTTATAACGCTAAACCGACTTAAATTAAACTGAGATTAAGTGGAACTATCTCAGTTTACGCATGCTATGTCTGGTGGGACTTACGGCCTTGGTAGGCGATTTCTGGTGCTGCTGTGGCTCGGAGTCCTCTGGGCCCGGGTCAGGCCTGCAGGCCTTGGTCCCTCCTTTGTTGCAGAGAGGGTACAGAGAGCGGGGGAGGGGAGCCGGGTCCTGGCCCCTCCAGTCCCTTGGTTCAGCTGCCTGCGAAAGCTTACTTGAGACTCTAACTTAAGACTGTTTCCCAACAGTTTTGTTGGAGATTACATATTAAAATGAGCATGCATGGTGGGCCAATCACATCGTTCGGTGAGTTGGGCTATGCCCAGCCTACTTTGTGTTATTTGAGTGGGCTCAACCCATTCTGTAAGTTCAACTGAAAGGTCTCTCTGTTCACCTTTCGGTTGTGGGGCACTTGGTCTTTGAAGCTCAGGGAGGTGTGAACGTCCTGGGGGTTGAGAGATAAAACAATGGCCGGAATCCTTTGAGGCTCGGCCTCCCGCTGTGCGGGTATCTGTAGGGTGTGACCCAGCCATTTGGTTCTCTCTGTCTTCACCCCGAATGTGAGGCCATATCTAAACACAGGCAATACACTCAAATGTCTCACATTCAAACATATAAGTAATACAGTACAGTCCATAATGTGTCGATCACAACATCCCCCCTCCTCGTCTGTGGACTGCTGTCGACCTGCGGTCCGCGGGCGAGGATGAAGGGCTGTACAGTCAGTTTGTGGTAACTTTTGGTCACCATGTCCATCTGTTCTGTGGGATCAAAGTGTCATATTCTGTCTAGGCAGTCCATAGTTCATCATCGGTTCAGGCTTGGTTCTGGGCAGACTCCTAACCATACCTAGACTCATTACCATATAGATAATACAACCTTAAGGTCACATACACAACATCATTTCAAAATCAACAGGGTAAACAGGGAAGGGCAGGAGGAGAGAAGGAGAGAGAGGGTGACAGGGTGTGACTTTGATGTGTGCTGCGTTCCAGCAGTGTTGTGCTATGTGTCTATGTGTCTATATGTAGCTATGTGCCCAGCTTTGTCATCTCCTGGGAGGGCCTCTGGTGGTTTGAAGGCCCACCCTGCCCGTCAGGCGTCTGGCGCCCGTTCGGATGTCTGATTGGGTGGAGCGCCTAGTGCGCTGAGGAGGCTCACACCCTGCGGTGCGACCGTGATGTCTCTGTGGGCAGCGACTACCCCCCTTGGCTCTGTCCGGCAGAACCGGGTGGTCTGGCCTGCGTTGTGAGCGTGTGCGTGGTACCGTCTCTGGGTCCGCACACACGCGGTGGGTGGGTTGAAACTGGCCATTTCTGCTTTTTGCTTCGGTTTCCACCTCCCACGCTATTGAGGCGGTTTTGAGGACCGTGCGCATGCTTCGGTCATACCAACGTGCGTCTAGGGCTACGGCTGGGCGCACCGAGTCATGCAGACCGTCTAGGAAAAGTTCCTTGAGACGTGGCACGTCTTCTTGATCCGGGCCATTTCTACCTTGACTATATATCTTCTTCAAGCGTCTAAAGTAATCCCTAGGATGTTCCTGGTAATTCTGTTTGACGTGTAAGGCCGCGTTCCTCCCCGCCGCTGGCGACTGGGTAAGGATGTACTCTTCGCCCAAGGCTTCGCGGAGCTTGTCAAAGTCATCTCTGATATGGGAAGGTTGCGTTTGGATAAACGCACGCACGTGCTTTGAGCTTGTGCTCCATATCAGTTGAGCTTTCTCTCGCGGCGAGGCATGTGGCAGAGCCTGCGAACCACGTTCGACTTCGTTGAGATAATCGGTCAAGTGTACCTCGTGACTGGCGGGATCAAACAAGTCGATGTCGTTGGCTATTGACTCCAGTAAGTGATAGCGTGACTCTGCTTCTCGGAGAGAGAGTTCTGACTCACTCTGTTTTGGCAGTGGAGGCTGCAAGAAGGAGTGGCCGTTTGCCCGATCGGGCACCAAAGCGCGACTAATGTCATCATGCCGGGGGTCCCCCCTTTCGGGGGGAGGGGTGGAGGAGCTGACTTCCTGTTTCCTTGGTGGACAGGAGCTAGAAAGTGAGTGAGGCTGGATAGCCTCTGGTGAAAAAGACCTATCAGCGCACCCGTTGGTGGCCTGAGCAAATGACGGTTTATAATGCACAGGGCGGTAGTCGATCGACTCGCCACGGGCGTGATAAATGGAAAGTCGGTAAGACACACGTTCCTCCCTGCAGGGGGTTGCAGTGTGGATCGTTTTGTCATAACCGGAAGTGGCGCTGTCACGTCGTTTGACTGTCAGCGGTTTGTGCTCTGAGGTGGAAGTCAGAGCTGGATGAAAGCGTGAATAACATCTGAGTCTATACGTAGGTTGCTCGGATGAATGACTGACTGGTATGTCGGAAGCATGAAAGTCGAGCTCGGAATCGGATGACGACTGCTGGGCTGAATAGCCTGAATCAGTTTGCTCGTTGTGAGAGCGGTCTCCCCCCTTTCGCGGTGTGGTGTCGCGATGCCTAGCGGCGCGGCTGCTTGGCAGCGCGGGCGCTGAGTGGTGTGCGGGGGTCTGATTCGAGTCGGGGGTTGGTCTAGCCCTAGGAGGCGTGTCAGCCTCCGGTGCCGGCGGGGTTATGGCCCTTACGGCCTTCTGGTGCTCTTGCTGCTTGGCCGTTCTCGTGTTTAGCCGTGCGATCACTGCTCGGGTGGTTGGTGGAGCAGTGCGACCCGAGAGGGGGACCGTTCTGGGTCCGAGGGCCGCCGTGGATCCGGTCTGCACGCCTTTTTGGCTCTGTTGCAGCCGGGAAACTTCTGTACGCAGTCGGGCTAATTCTGTTTGGCAGACCTGGGCTTGTCGATGCAGGCCCAGGTTGGCCTGCAGCGTAGCTTGACAGCTGTTGCGCAGTCTGCCTATCTGCGTCTGGTAGACAGTGGTCTGCTGCTGATGCGCAGCGTCCTGCACATGGAATCTGCGATTTTGCAGAAAGAAAAGAATTCCCAATGGAATTATTAGGACCGCTAGTGTTAGCATTACAATGCTAAATTCATCTGCTCCTCCTGTGGGCGGGCAGATGAGAGAGGCGGCTACCGCTTGCAAGTCGGTGGCGGCCGTCTTAAAGAAAGTTTCAGCGCTGACCATCTTGTGGCAGCGCAGACTCATTGCGATGAGTCAAGCAGCTGTTTTACTGCTGTCAATTTTAAGCAAAAGGTGTGTGCACTCACCGTGTTGCTATGGCATTAATGCCGTCAATGCCCACAGTTACTAATCCTAATTAAAGAATGGCCCAAATGTGACAGTCTCTCTGTGAGTTAGCTGCCAATTGCATGCAGTTAGTTTGACATCTGTCAGCTGTCACTCGGCTGGTGTCTGCTGTCAGTGTCATCAGGTGCAGGTGTCTGCCTGTCTTTCGCATGCAAATTCACTGTGACTGGTGGTCACAGGGCTTTGTTTACACTTTGTCTCTGGCTGTTGAGAGCCAGGGTGAATGTTTTTGAGTGCTAATGTGGGGGGGGGGGCAGCCTGACTTCCCCCCACCCTTTGCCAGTGTGGCTTTCAAATTAGCATCAAAGGTTCCACTTAAAAATGCGCAGCACGGTTTGTTTACACTCTGTTCAAGTCACTCTCTCATAAATGGAAAAATTGCTATCTCTCACAATTTAGGTTGAAGGCACAGTGGGAAACAGTTTGTTAACTGTGGTTTCTAACATAAAAATGGAATCAAGGATTTTAAACTGAGCTGTTGTCTTTGGGACTGTTTTGCTCAGAAATATTCAATACAAATCCTAACTTGTGTTAAGATTATGGGAAGATTCCATATTTTATGATTAGAGTTCCTTTAGTGTCTTCTGACGCATGTGATTTGCTTGGCAAAGCGCTATAGAAAACCTGATTTTGGAAAAATTTGAAAATTCTTGATTTTTCAAAATTTTATGAATTTTTATTATTCATGCATATCATATCTGTGGAAATACTGATATTAGAATCCTCAAACGGGGCGTCATTTATGTTGTGCTCGCAGGAGCTGGTTTGGTTATGAAATATGATTATTAATAATTATGAATTATTAATATTCATAGATTTATTAGATTTGACAGAAAATATTGTATTCTCTGTAAGATTCGGGGCACCACTGTAGTTAAGGCTACAGACCTGTCTAAAAGTCAGTTATGACTAGTTTAGACACCAAACCAAATTGTCATATCAGTCTCATAATGATATAATGTACATTGTACAGTTGATTGAAGGGTCAAAGTTCGTAAGCTTCTGTCACAGATTTCCACAGATAAAATACCTCATGAATAACAACCAAGATTCATAGCATTATGTAATAAAAAGATTTAATAAATCGCAATATCAATTGACATTAACATAATGATTAAAATATCAGTTCATCACATTTACTTTACAACTAATAGTCTACCACATCTATAGCTAATAACTAATATGAATAAGCATTATATCAATTGTGTGTGTGTGTGCCGGTGTGTGTGTGTGTGTGCCTGTGTGTCTGAGAGGGCGGAGAAGGTGGAGTGTCTTATGTCACCCCAGGATTGGCTGAGGGGCGGGCTGATCGTGTGTAGACCGCCTCCTTTTCAAAATGGCGGTTTTGCCAAAGTTGAGGAAGGATTGGCCTGGTCAGACAGAGGTGGCTGGGGGGCGGTCTGGAACCGCCTCCTTTCCAAAATGGCGGTTCTGCCGAATTTAGGAAGGGATCACTCTGCCTGCCTAGCCTGGATCACTCTGTGTGAGTGACTAATCAAACTCTCTAATTCAGCTTAACTGTATTTTTGCGGGTGGACATTCTGAACATCTCTAGACCGTTCCAAGCTTAGCCCTCCCGGTTGAACGGGCTCAGCTGGGAGGCCGAGAGAGTGGGGGAGGGTGAGAGGGAGAGGGAGAGAGGAGAGTGGCCCGCTGATGGCCGCTAAGTTCTTCTGAACTTAGCGCTCACCTTCAGGCGTCTATATCATTCAACAGTGTGCAAACATTGTACATCAACATACAGGATACTGTAATCAACACATACATGGTAATGCATTTTAACCCTAACTGCCCAGAACCATTAAACCATGAATGACTCTCACGTGGGTCTCGCTTTGTGAGCGGGTTCCTCTGTTGCTCTGCACGCGCCTCTGGGGTGCCGTGGAGCGGATGGCGTTGGTTCGTGGGAGCGATGGCCTGCAGCGCGGTTCACCCTGGCCTGGAAAAGCGGGCAGCGGACGTCTGCTGGGGGTGCAGATGATGCCTGGGGTTGACGTGCAGTCTCTCTGCTCGTGGAGTCGAGGTCTGCTGCTTTGGGTCCCTCTCTGTGGCTGGTTGCAAGCCACGGTCTGTCTTGGGCGTCTTTCGTCTGCAGCAGTTGGTTGGATCTGCTGCGGTGTGGCTCTTCTGCTTCTTCTGCTCCTCTTGGTCTGCTGAGCGGTCTGCTCGCGGTACGGTCTTGTTGTCGGCTTTTGCGGTCCAGCTGGGCTTCTCTGGGCAAGGAGAGCGGCTGGTCTACGCGCGAGTTTGAAAGCACAGGAAGGGCTTTTCCGTGCGACTTATAACGCTAAACCGACTTAAATTAAACTGAGATTAAGTGGAACTATCTCAGTTTACGCATGCTATGTCTGGTGGGACTTACGGCCTTGGTAGGCGATTTCTGGTGCTGCTGTGGCTCGGAGTCCTCTGGGCCCGGGTCAGGCCTGCAGGCCTTGGTCCCTCCTTTGTTGCAGAGAGGGTACAGAGAGCGGGGGAGGGGAGCCGGGTCCTGGCCCCTCCAGTCCCTTGGTTCAGCTGCCTGCGAAAGCTTACTTGAGACTCTAACTTAAGACTGTTTCCCAACAGTTTTGTTGGAGATTACATATTAAAATGAGCATGCATGGTGGGCCAATCACATCGTTCGGTGAGTTGGGCTATGCCCAGCCTACTTTGTGTTATTTGAGTGGGCTCAACCCATTCTGTAAGTTCAACTGAAAGGTCTCTCTGTTCACCTTTCGGTTGTGGGGCACTTGGTCTTTGAAGCTCAGGGAGGTGTGAACGTCCTGGGGGTTGAGAGATAAAACAATGGCCGGAATCCTTTGAGGCTCGGCCTCCCGCTGTGCGGGTATCTGTAGGGTGTGACCCAGCCATTTGGTTCTCTCTGTCTTCACCCCGAATGTGAGGCCATATCTAAACACAGGCAATACACTCAAATGTCCCACATTCAAACATATAAGTAATACAGTACAGTCCATAATGTGTCGATCACAACACTCATCAGCTCGAACCGAGCTACTTACTGCCCCCTCAATCCTATCCCTTCCTCTCTCCTCCAAACCATCTCACCTGACAAATCTCCCTTCCTCACTACCTTCATAAACTCCTCTCTGTCCTCTGGTCTTGTTCCGCCTGCTCTAAAGAGTGCAAGAGTCAAGCATCTGCTTAAGAAACCCTCCCTTGACCCTACTGCTATTCAGGACTACAGACCTGTCTCTCTTCCCTCATTCCTTTCCAAAACCCTCGAACGAGCAGTGTCCGAACAACTTTCTCTCTATCTCTCCCTGAATGACCTCCTGGACCCTCTGCAGTCCGGTTTCAAGGCTTCTCACTCCACTGAGACAGCTCTTCTTGCTGTCACAGAGGCCCTTCACACTGCTAAGGCCTCATCCCTCTCCTCTGTCCTTGTCCTCCTTGACCTGTCTGCTGCCTTCGATACAGTCAACCACCAAATCCTTCTCTCCACTCTGTCTGACCTCGGCATTTCAGGTTCTGCACTCTCCTGGTTTGCTTCCTATCTCTCGAACCGCTCATACCAGGTCTTATGGAGAGGGTCCCTCTCCAGATCCTGCCCTCTTACCACCGGTGTCCCCCAGGGCTCAGTCCTGGGCCCCTTACTTTTCCTTCTCTATATCAGATCTCTTGCCTATGTGATCTCTTCTCATGGCTTTTCTTATCACTGCTATGCTGATGACACCCAGCTTTTCCTTTCCTTCCCCCCCTCCGACACTCAAATCGAGGCTCGCATCTCTGCATGCCCTTAAAAGACATTGGCGACTGGATGTCTGCCCACCACCTCAAGCTCAACCTTGGTAAGACAGAGCTACTCTTCCTCCCAGGGAAAGACTGCCCTCTCGCAGATCTCTCCATCTCCATTGACAACACCACTGTACTTCCCTCCCAAACAGCTAAGAACCTTGGGGTGATCCTCGACAACCAGCTGTCTTGCTCAGCTAACATAGCTGCGACAGGTTCTCCCTCTACAACATCCATCCCTTTCTCACAAGAGAAGCGACTCAACTCCTGGTCCAGTCACTTATCATCTCTCGCCTGGACTACTGCAACGTGCCGGCCTACCTGCCACCGACATCCGACCGCTTCAGCTCATTCAGAACGCTGCAGCCCGTCTGGTATTCAACCAACCCAAATTCTCTCATGTCACTCCCCTCTTCCGGGACCTCCACTGGCTTCCCATCTCAGCTCGCATCAAATTCAAGACACTGGTACTGGCCTACAGGGCAGTACACCAGTCAGCTCCCCTGTACCTGCAATCTATGGTCAGGTTCCAAACCTCTCAGCGCTCCCTTCGCTCCTCCACCAGTGTAGGTCGCCTCGCCCCTCCTTCGCTACGGGGGCTCAAAAGTCGCTCATCCCGATCTCGACTCTTCTCGTCCCTGGCACCTCAATGGTGGAACGAGCTTCCACCTTCGGTCAGGACTGCTGAATCACTGCCGATCTTTCGGAAAAGACTAAAGACTCACCTTTTCAGGCTCCATCTGGGCCCTTCTTGATCTAACTTCTTTCTCTCTTTCTTAAAAAAAAAATAAAAAAAATAAACTAAACTTGTACCACTGTTCTTTCAGAATTTGTAGTTGTCATAGACTGTGCTCCATAGCTGATTGCTCTATTGCTGACAAAAAATGTGTTATTGTAAGTCGCTTTGGATAAAAGCGTCTGCCAAATGATGTAATGTAATGTAATGTAATGATATAATATGATTGTTTTAGTAAAGTGTATCACTCAATAGTCAATACAAAAAATAATGGCTTTTATATAACCGAAAGCCTATTAGTCTGCAGATAAAACACAAAAGGCATAGTAATTTAGACTCTTATTGGCATGACGTTACTGGCAACATATGAGCTGTCTGAATTTTGTCATAAGCCATATCTGTGTCGTTTCACTTTTGACTGAAAAATGTTCCCTCTAGATTAAAGAAAAGACACTATGTGATGTTGACTGGTGTGTTTTTATGTAAATGTGCGCATTCGTTTTCCTTATTATTGGTAGATCATGACTGCCCCGCAGCTAGCTATGTTAGCTTTTCTTTCTTTTTTTTACCTTTATTTACCCAGGCGAACAAGTAAGAACAAATTCTTATATACAAAAGCAGCCTGACAAGCTTCACGTTACCTTACATGTAACGTTAGCGTTAGTTGATTTGGAGACACAAACCCTGGACATTTCATTTTGGGTAATGCATGAGGTTCTCTATGGTTTACGCCAGCTCTGGGAGTATGAAGTGCTTTAAATGTGGGGATGTTTGGTCACAACAAGCTTGTGGACCTCTGCCTGCTGAACCACTAGGTAGGCCACAACCAGCTAGCTAACGTTAGCCACCACAACAGCTAACGTTAACGCCAAACAAATCCGCTGCCTCCTCCCCACGTTTGGTTTAGCGTAACGCCAGCTCAGACTTTCCCCTAATCTCAGAAACCTTGCGGGACATGTATTGCAAATTGCAATAGTGTTGTTTTGTTATCATTTGAAACTGTCAACAGCCACACTGGAGTTTCGCCAGCTGCTTGTGATGTCATGAGCACGCAATAACAATACTCCACTTCCAATGCAAAACAAAGCCAAGTCGGCGCCGTATTATCGGGGGCTATTTTATCGGCTAAAATGTCATTATTGGAATAATAAATAATAACGCAAAATGGCCGTATCGGCCGATAATTTATCGGTCCGATAAATATCGTGCATCCCTAGTACTTTTCCCATCTCTGTCCCCCTTAGAAGCAACGTGGCAGAGATTTCTGGTTAAGCCTACAAAAATATGTCATCCCTGCGATACTCTATACATTCAGGCAGTGTCTTGTCATAGACGCATCGTCAATGGGTCAACATGGGGGAAATATAATAATAATAATAATAATAAATGTGTTTTCTATAGCGCGTTTCAAGGACTCAAAGACGCTGTACAAAAATAAACACTAAAGGGGCGGGGATGACTTAAGTCCAACAGACAATGGACAAACACGACACAGGCACACAGGGATAGGCAGGGGGGAGCTAGGAGAAGGCACAGGAGAAGAGATGGGTTTTGAGACAGGATTGGAAGACAGTGAGGGAGTCTGATTCTCTAATGTCCGGGGGGAGAGAGTTCCAGAGCTTGGGAGCTGCCCTGGACAAGGCTCTGTTGCCAAAACTGCGGAGGTTGGATTTGGGGGTGGAGAGAAGGCCGGCAGAGGTGGATCGGAGGGAACGGGAGGGTTGGTAGGGGGAGAGGAGGTTGGTGAGGTATGGGGGGGGCAGTTGGTGGAGAGCTTTGTATGTGATGACGAGGATTTTGTAGGTGATCCGGGAGGAGATGGGAAGCCAGTGGAGTTGTTGAAGGACTGGGCTGATGTGGTGCCAGGATTTGGTGTGGGTGAGGAGACGGGCGGCTGCGTTTTGGACCAGTTGGAGTCTATTGATGAGGGTGGTGTTGGTGCCATAGAGGAGTGAGTTGCAGTAGTCCAGACGGGAGGAGATGAAGGCGTGAATGAGTGTTTCAGCAGCAGGGTGTGAGAGACCAGATCTTAGCAATGTTGCGGAGATGGTAGAAAGAGGTTTTGACAATATGGCGGATGTGGGGCTCAAGGGAGAGGGTGGGGTCAAAGATTACACCAAGGTTGCGTGCCTGAGGAGATGGGGAAACGGTGGTGCAGTTGATGGTGAGTGAGGGGTTGTTGAGTTTGCTGAGGGTGGATTTGGAACCGATGAGGAGGAGTTCAGTTTTATTGCTGTTTAGTTGAAGGAAGTTGTGTTGCATCCAGACTTTTATTGCAGACAGGCAGGCGTTGATATGGGAGAGGGGTGGGTTCTGAGGGGATTTAGTGCTGAAGTAGATCTGGGTGTCGTCAGCGTAGCAGTGGGAGTTGAGGTTGAAATGGCGGAGGATCTTACCAGGGGCCAGGATGTAGATGAGGAAGCCTTGGGGGACACCGTGTGAGACTGTGGAGGGGGCGGAGGATGGGAGATGAAGTGGGAGCGGTTGGAGAGGTAGGAGTGGAGCCACCTGAGTGCGGTGCCTTCGATACCGAGAGCCTCAAGTCTGGACAGCAGGATGACGTGGCTCACGGTATCGAAGGCTGCACTCAGGTCGAGGAGGATGAGGAAGGTGAGGGATCCAGTGTCGGCAGAGGTGAGGAGGTTGGTGAGGACTTTGAGGACTGCAGTTTCTGTGGAGTGGAGTGGGCGGAAACTGGATTTGAGGGGTTCGAAGAGGTTATTGGAGTGCAGGTGAGTTTGGAGTTGTGTGGCGACAAGGCGTTCCAGGGTTTTGGAGAGGAAGGGGAGGTTGGAGATGAGCCGGTAGTGGTTGAGGGTGGAGGGGTCGAGACCAGGTTTCTTGAGGATTGGGGTGACAGAGGCGGTTTTGAAGGCGGAGGGGACAATACCATGGGACAGGGAGGAGTTGAAGAGATTGGTGAGGTAGGGGCAGAGGGCCGGGAGGCATGATTTCAGCAGGGGGGTGGGGAGGGGGTCGAGGGAGCAGGTTGTGGGTTTGGATGAACTGATGAGTTTGGAGATGGTTGAGGGGGTAACTGGAGTAAAGCAGGAGGCGGCGGTGTGGGGGAGGGGTAGGCAGGTCAAGAGGGATGGAGAGGAGAGGGACTGGAGTAGGGGCTGCTGGGTCAGACACAGGGGACAGTGATTGATGAATGGTGGTGATTTTGTCTGCAAAAAACTGAAGAAAAGAGTTGCATAGGTCGGGTGTGGAGGTAGGGAGGGCGTCGGTGCGGGGTTTGAGGAGGTTGTTGACGGTGGAGAACAGTGTTTTAGAGTTGTGGCTGGGGTCGTTGATGATGGAGGAGTAGTAGGCAGACTTGGCGGCAGTGAGGGCTTCTTTATAGGTGGAGAGGTGGATTTTGAATGCTTGAAGATGGATGGTAAGTGAGGTTTTCTTGCAGAGACGTTCCAGTTGGCGGCCAGTTTGTTTCATGGTACGGAGGTGAGGTGTGAACCAGGGGGCAGAGGAGTTGAAGGAGACGGTTTTGGTTTTGCGGGGGGCAAGGGAGTCGAGGGAGGCAGACAGTGTGTCGTTGAGAAAATTGGTGAGATCAGCAGGTGAGGTGGAGGCTGGGTGCATGGTGAGAGCTGTGGTGAGTAGGTCGGAGAGTTGCAGGGGGTCGAGTGCTTTGGTGTTCCGGAATGTTATTTCTCTGAGGGTTTGGGGGCGTGGGGAGGGGGATGAGACAGTGAACTGGATGAGAATGTGGTCAGACAGAGGGAATGGAGTAGGGTGGATGTTGAGAACCGGTAGATTGGCAGAGCAGACAAGGTCGAGGATGTGGCCTTTGACATGGGTGGGGAAGGTGACGTGTTGGGTGAAGTTGACGTTGTCCAGGAGAGAGGTGAGGTCGGATGCAGGTTTACAGGTGGGTGAGTCGATGTCGATGTTGAAATCGCTGAGGAGGAGTAGACGGGAGGAGAGAGATGAGGCTATTGTGAGGACTTCGGTGAGGTCGGACAGGAATGATGGGTGGGGTTTGGGTGGACGGTAAATGAGTAGAACAGTGATGGAGCAGCAGGTTTTGAAAGCCAGGAGTTCGAAAGATGAAACTGAGGGGAGGGTGAGTTCTGTTAACCGGTAGTGTTGTTTGAAAATGACAGCCAGGCCGCCTCCACGGCGGGAGGGGCAGGGTTTGGAGATGTAACTGAAGCCAGGGGGAGATGCTTGGTTGAGGGAGAAGAAATCATTGGGTTGTTGCCAGGTTTCGGTGAGGAGGAGAAAGTCAAGTGAATTGTCAAGAATGAGTTCATGCAGGAGGGGGGCTTTGTTATTAAGTGACCGGGTGTTGAGGAGGGCGAAGGTGGGTGGATGGAAAGGTGGAGTAGTGAGGGCACGGTGGAGAGGACGGAGGTTAGCCAGGTTGACAGAGCGGGGGGGTGTAGTGGAGGGGGGCGAGCTTATGGTTTGGATGCTGTGGCATGTACGGGCAACAGAAGACGCAAGGTACCAGTAGGGGGTTAGTCTCGGTTTCCAGACGTTTGGTGAGGGGCGCCAACAGCGCCACCTTACCACCAAACTTCTGGGAATTTACTGTTCCAAATCTGGTTCAGAGCCCGGCGAGAACGGCCGGCAGCAGACACGCCTACATTTATTATTAGAATTTTATTTGGTAGCAGCAATGCAATGTTTCATAGTTCCAATATAGAGCAAGACACTGATGTGCTGCAAAGAGAGTTTATACCTGTTGTTTATTTTACAATATTTTTTCCTACCCGGAAGTGGTCCGCTTGCTACTGTGAGTCATCAGCAGGCTCTGTAACGTTAGCCTCGGGAGTCGGGCTTATCGCTGGGGAAAGACCTCTAGCCGCCGGGGCCGGATGAAACACGTCCTATTAACAGGTTATGTTTGTTTCTAAGTGATTAATATGTTTCTCCGCAAACGCGACAGCACCGGTTCTGCATGAGCGTCACTGCCCCCAGAAAGCAGGCCCGCCCACAACACTCATGATTCGTTCTCCGATGCAAGGCTTCCAACAGCACCACCTAACGTTATGAAAAGATTTAAATAGTAATATTCTCAGTCTTACAGTAGTGAAACGGATTAAGACTGAGGGCTGAGTCTAGTAGAGGGTATGCTTGGCGTCCAAACTACAGTATAAAGACAAAGCTGTTGAAAGAGGATGAAATAGACATTTCATCCTCTTTTTTTATTTTCTTATGTCATCCATTTTATGTGAAGCACTTTGAACTGCATCTGTGTATGAAATGTGCTATACAAATAAACTTGACTTGACTTGACTCCCAAGCCGAAGGTCGGCGGTTCGTACCCACCCCTGGGCAAGCCCTTAACATGGGTTGCTGCAAGTACCACCTACACAACGCCGTCACATTAGCATTTAGCTGCTAGCCCAGCCGAGGCAGACAGGATCGGGGATTTAACCCCCGCAGTAAACGCACATCTGAACAGATGTCTATGTACCTGCTCTTGACTCCCCAACCGCATGCAGCACCGTCCGCTGGTGAGTCAGCCCATTGAGATGTTTTCTTCCTCCACCGTCTAGTCTCACGCACCAGCTGTAGTAACATTTTGTGGGCGTTCCCACACAGACTGACTGTATCTATGTGCTGACTGCTGTTGTTGACTCGGCCTGCCTGGAGTTGCAGCTCTCAACACAGAAGGGAGAAGTGCGGAGAAGAAAGGAGGGGGAGGGGCTGCTGGCTGCTGTAGTGTGTGAAGCGCTGTGGGACAGGCAGAGAGACTGAGGGGAGCCCTTGCTCCTTTCGTAACTGCTTGTCCACATATGATTTCATCATCTGCCCGGACCACAGTTCTTAGACTGTAGCGCTGCCTGCTGAAACCGCCAAGCTGTCAAAATAGGAGAGGTGTACGTATTTACAAGTGTCACAGAAACATTTCAAAACACCGACCAAAGCAGAAGGGTTCATTGCATCTCGGGGGCGAGGTATGAAACCTCGATGCTGCTAATAAATAACTTTAATATAGAGTACCAATCATTCTGTCTTGTGCTGTTGTGCCCAGCCATCATACTTAACATCTCAAAAAGCAAAGAGCTGCTTGTTGATTTTAGAAAGGATACTCACACTAGCCTCCTTCCCCCTCTTTCCATCAATGAAGGAGTGGTAGAGAGTTTGGTTCCTGTTCGTTGTCAGTTGAGGTGATGGGTCGGTAGGGATTTTTTTTTCCAGTGGCAGCAAGGGATAGATAGGAAATATATATATATATTTTTTTTTCCTTAAAATTACAGCAGCAATGGATACTTTTTTCATAACATAGCCTACATGTACTCTACCACTGTGCTCTACACACGTTTTTATATGAACAAAATATTTAAGTCAATATGAATGCTTCAATGTTATTAAAACATGCTGATTTTAAATACTTTGAGCCGTCGAGGGCACAGGTTCTAGCTCTGCCGTGCACTTCAGTGCTAAATACCTGAATTGAAATAAAGCCATGACGCCACTGAGGAGCGAACCATTATTTCCATCAGTCTTTTGTGTTGCTGGCTGCCTTCGGCTCTGGTGAAATAAAATCGATCTCCTTGCTCAGCTTTAACATGACGGTGGTTTTCAATTGTTTTGAGAGAGAAAAAGTCCGCTCCTCGGGAATCCCTTTGAGTTGTGTGTAACTTCAGCTCCGCTAGGCCGGAGGCGGGGGTTTAGCGAAGCCGCGGTCTTGCCTGGGGAGTTGCCACCGGGGAAGTGGCTTCACTTCTCCCCGTAGCGTGACTCCCGTCCCCCGTGCAGTGCATGCATGTGAGTTTGAGTAACAACAAGTGATATCCATTCTCCTGGCCGATTGTCACATTTGCCCATGTACACTGTAGTGTAGGTCATTTAGAGGCACCAGTATTCCAGTTGAAAAGTTCCATGTATGGATTTAATTTTAACGTTATACGTTATAGCCTACTTGGGCTTTGGGCGGAGGGCAGATATGCGGTCGCTATGGCGACCAGGTGTGGGCGGAGGTGAGTGAACTTGCTATGGAAACAGAGTCTATATATCAAGTAGAGACGAGTAAGCCCAGGTCGACTAGAGCTGTACTGTGCTGTTATATGTGGTGGAAATGAGCCACAAGCTGCTGAGTGGGGTCGACGGCTGGCGATATCCGTCCATTTGTCAGCTCTGTCCACTTTGCCGGCTGCTGATACGTGGGGGTACGGTGGTGCAGTGGTAAGCGCTGTCGCCTCACAGCTCGAAGGTCCTGGGTTCGATTCCCACCTGGGACGCTGTGGGTGCTGGAGTTGTGACCCCCCATATCCTCAGTGCCTACTGCCCAGGTGGGCTATCTCATCCAAAGGGCCTTTCTGTGTGGAGTTTGCATGTTCTCCCCGTACCCCCCAGGGGGTTCCTCCGTACATAACCCCCGACTAAAAACATGCAGAAGATCGTCATCCGACCAGTGACGACAACATCTGAAGTTGGTCCAATGATGGTCCAATGAAGGTCCCCAGGCGCTGGAAATAAATAGCGACCACTGCTCCTGGCCTGCCCCCTGGAGGAAAGGACAAGCCTGGATGGGTCAAATGCAGAGGACATATTTCACCAGCCACTGTCAGCATGAGTGTGTGTAGTGGCCGCATGCATGTGTTGTAGTGTGTTCGTGTGACAATAAAGACGGGCTGCCGTCTGAAATCGTGTTTTTTTTTAATCATTTTTTGATACGAATATACAAGGGCACTGTTTAACTTCCTGAAGCACATTTTCAAATGATTTGAACCCCAATCTCACAATTTTGGTTGGCACGCTAGTGCTGCATGGGCAGAGAAGCGACACAAAGCACATGTCCGTCATGCTCCCTGCCATTTTCGTTTTAAAGTATCTGTAGCGAAAAGCACCTTCGTGCAGTGGCAAACCCCGCCCCTTAGCGCCACCGTCAAATCAACAAGCTCATAAAATAAATTTGGGTCGCACGTAAATTGACAGGGTCGGTCGGAAACCGGAACCGAACAACTTTTTTTTTTAGGCCCGGTCACCTCCTTCCGGTTCCTCGGGACCACCATCCATGAATCCCTATCATGGGATCTCAACACCATTCTCAAGATCAGCAAATCCCATCAGCGACTCTACTCCCTTTATTTTTATTTGACCTTTATTTAACCAGGTTTGTCTCATTGAGATTGAAAATCTGTTTTTCAAGAGAGACCTGGCCAAGAAAGCAGCATAAAGTTACAGACACATTTTAACATAAACAATACAAACAAAAACATCTAAAACGTAAGAAAATACACATCCATTTACTCAGCAACAGGGTTGTATACAAGTTCATTATGGATCAAAACATTTGCAGACCTGGATTTCAGCTTCCTCCATATTTTTTTCCCTGGTTTTAAAAATACTCATAGGGACTAGCACCTGGAGGTTTAGTAGGCGTTGGAGTTCATTCCAGGCCAGAGGGGCAGACACCTGGAAAGCTTTCTTGCCAAACTCAGTCCTTGTCTTAGGTACAGTCAGCAGGATGCAGTTTTGAGACCTAAGCTGATAAGAACTATTTTCTTGTAAATTAATGCAGGAGCATAGATAAGATGGTAGTTGTCTCAAGATGGTCTTATAAATGAAAATAAACCAATGAGACATCCTCCGTAACGATAAGGAGGGCCAGCCTACGCTCATGTAGAGGGTACAGTGATGTGTCCGGGACTTCAAATTTGTCACAAACCTAAGTGCACCATGATACACTGTGTCCAGCTTTCACAACGCTGTCGCAGGTGCAGACATATAAAGAATGTCACCATAATCTAATATTGGCAAGAAGGTAGCCAAAACAAGCCTCTTTCTAGCCTCAGCATAAAAACACGCTCTGTTTCTGAAATAAAAACCTAACTTCAGTCTTTTTTGACAAGAGTGTCAATATGTGCTTTAAAAGTAAGATCATCATCTATTATAAAACCTAAATACTTATATGTCGACACTCTTTCAATAACCTTGCCCTGCGTAGTCATTATGCCTGGGACAATTGGTTCCTTCTTAGATTTGGAAAAAAACATAAGCTTGGTCTTGCCTGCATTCAAGACAAGCTTCAGCTGGTGCAACTGTGCCTGAACCATATCAAAGGCTATTTGTAGCTGTTCAAAAGCCCTTATTAAAGATGTTGCACAACAATAAATGACGGTGTCATCAGCATAAAAGTGAAAAGACGCGTCTGGCACATTTTTACCCACATTATTGATAAAAATTGTAAATAAAAGTGGACCAAGCACAGAGCCCTGTGGCACCCCCTTGTGGACAGTTAAGATATCAGAGAAAATTTCCATCAAACTTTACACACTGGGTTCTATCTGACAGGTAGTTTTTAAACCAGGCAACTGTGCAAAATCCATGGTGGTCATTAGTTGTAGTTTTCAAACATGTGAAAGTGAAATAATACTAATAATTATTAATATTATTGGCAGTGTTTCTCAAGGTAGGTGGTACTTGCGCCCCCCCCCTGCTGGTGGTACTTGATCCCTGGAATCCCAATGTTTAAATTATGAAATAAACCCAACTTTAAAATCAATTGTAAAACATGTTTATCTATCAAAATAATGCTACGAATGAAAATAAACTTGTGATCATTGAAATTGAGGTTTATTTTGTTGTCTTGAGATTTAGAAACAAATATTTGTTTCTGACGGACACTATACCTGTTGCGCATGCACAATTACCTGCCCGCCCCGCATGGTTACACAAGTGGTGAACAAAGACGAGGAGGGATGCTAAAGTGGATCAAAACGGGAGGGAATCGTAAAAGAGCTGTAGTAGAGGAGAGCAGCAACGATGAAGCACAGAGGTGAAGACAGCAGCAGTCAACCCAGCACAAGTGCAGCTGCTGCAGGTTGCACATAGGCTGCAGGTTGGAATAAATTTGCCTCCTGCGTGAACTGTGCATAGCTGAATAGACTGTATTTTAACGTCGGTCATATGGTGGTACTTGGAGAGCCAACTACTTTCTCAGGTGGTACTTGGTGTAAAAAGGTTGGGAACCACTGGGCTAGTCTATTTAGCAGGATCTCATGATCGACAGTGTCGAATGCCTTAGATAGGTCTATAAAAAGACAGACTCCATGTTGTTTGCTATCCATTGCAGCAATGAGATCGTACGGTAGGGCTGCTCGATTATGGCAAAAATCATAATCACGATTATTTTGATTGATATTGAGATCACGATTATTTAACACGATTATTGACATCATTGACATTGAGAACATCATGCATTTATTGACAACACACTGGCTTTTCTTTTTAACATTGGATGTCTTTGGATTTTAGATAAAATTGAAAATAAATAAATAAATAAATAAATAAATAATAAAAGTGCAAAGATTTAGAAATAAAATAAAAACTAAAATAAATATACAGTATATGTAGGCCTACTATGTTGCAGTGAACTGCCACAACCAACTGCAACTATTAATCTACATTCAATATGTTGGTAAACATCTGAACTAGTAGTCCTTAAACCTCAAATCTAACCAAATGAGAACGCTATTGAGTAACGTTCGTTTACATTAGGCTGCATTAAATTACCGTAATTTCCGCACTATAAGGCGCACCTGAGTATAAGCCGCAGCAGCTAAATTGACTGTTTGTTACATATATAAGCCGCACCGGACTATACACCGCAGGTGTTTTAATGTTTAATTACCATATGTAAGGGTTCGTGCACAGAGGGGATTGTCGGGAAAGAGATGGCTGTTTGAGGAAGCTCCCATTTATTAACATTAACATTACAACATACGGTAACATTCACACAACAACAAATATACGGTAATCAGCCTACCAGAAAAGTCATTAATCCTCGTCTTTATCTTTTAGGCTAAGGTGCAGTACACGGCTGTAACCAGAAAAGTCAAGTCATTAATCCTCATCTTCGTCTTCTTCCTGCGTACTAAAACCACCAAAGTCCTCATCTTCAGTGTCGGAAACGAACAGGCTCAGGGTGGCTTCGTCAGCCACTCTCCTCTCTCCTTCGTTGTCGCTCTCAAAACCAACGAACTCCTCTTCATCATGCAGCAGTCCAGCCTTTCGGAACCCGTTGGTGATCGTGGATGTTTTGACACTCCTCCACGCTGTCAGGATCCACTCGCAAACTTGAGTGAAAGTTGCTTTTCGCATGCCACCAGTTTTGGTGAATGATTTATCGCCGCTAGTCATCCACGCCTCCCACTGAACGCGTAGTGCCACTTTGAACGCACGATTGACACTGATGTCGAGTGGCTGCAGATGCTTCATTGTGCCACCAGGAATCACAGCTGGAATTGAGTTTGTGCTCTTGATGGCTGCTTTCACAGAATCTGTTATATGGGCCCTCATGCTGTCCAAAACGAGCAAAGCTTTTTTTTGGCGAAAGAATCCTCCAGGGCGCTTGACGTAGCACTCATTCAGCCACTCCTTCATTACGCTTTCCATCATCCACCCTTTCTTGTTGACTTTAAATGAGATGCCGTTCGGGATCTTTTCTTTTGGCATTGTGATCCGCTTAACAGAGATCTCCGTGTCTTATCAGCGGAGACCGTTTTGAGTCCTTACCCTCATCGTCGTAACACAGCCAGTTCTCCATCTTTTGAAGCATGATGTTAGATTACAACGAGCTAGTTGTGTGGCTTAGCCTTCCAAAATGTTGCCGTTAATTTTTTAGAATGTAATACATAGAATTGGGAACGTTACATTCAATTTCATTCAGACTGTCTTTCAGGCTCAATCGCTGCCATTTTTCCCCCGGGGCGAGGGAGCGAGGGAGGAGGGAGGGTGTTTTACAGTAGTAGCTGAGAGAGCGTAGTGGCACAGTGCTCCAATCAGGTCGCGAGGCACATTTTTTGCAACATCATCCAATCAGGGTCTCGCTCTCGTAATGTCTGTCTTGCTCTCGTTCTGCCTCATACCAACATCCATAGATTTTGGAGGTCCCCGAGCGCCGTTAGCTGATAAAATCCATAGATAAGCCGCACCGTTATATAAGCCGCAGGGCCAAAAAATGGGGAAAAAGCCGCAGCTTATAGTCCGAAATTTACGGTACTCATTTGGCAGATGGTTTTATCCAAAGCGACTTACGTTTAGGTTCATAATAGGCTATTGTTAATGTTTATCTGTGAGATCGTTAGCTGTTGAATGCATATTCATGCATCATATCAATGCGGTCGCATTGTAAAGAGTGTCCTGAATCGATGACTGTGTTGTGGCAGGAGTAACTAGATGGGACTTTGTCTTTTTGTTCATTTAGCGTTATTTCTTGGTCATAGACCACTTTGTGAGTGGATTTCAAGAGATTAAATAGAGGGAGAGGTCATGTTGCGGGGTGCTGCCACGACCGCGCATATCTTGACAGGTGAGTCAAAACTCGCATCGCAATTCTATGCTGTATATTCGCATCGCTCATCAGTTACACATCAAGAGCGATGCGAATATACAGCACGGAATTGCGATGCGAGTTTTGACCCACCTGTCACAGCCACAGACTTGGAACAAACAGTGCAAGATATGCGCAGTGTAAGGACCTTTAAACTCGGCGAAACCATAGTGTTTCCACCCCACATACGTTGTTTCACCTCTCTTCTCGACCAGCGGCTCTCTTTCTGTGAAATAAGCGGGGAGGAGAAAGCCTGTGGCTCTTCACACGACAGTCACAACTCGAGCTGGTGTGCTTTGGGGGAGGGGCCGAGCAAAGGAAGGGGTGCGCTTGATTTACAACACAAGACAGAACGAGAGAGACAAGAGCCGCAAAATCGTTTGATGTCAATTATCTTGTTTTCATAATCGTGGACAGCCCAAATCGTAATCTAGATTAAAATTTGATTAATCGAGCAGCCCTATCGTACGGTGTGATTTCCCTCGTGTGATTATATTATAGCCATTGCAGGTGCTGGCGGGCTGATGCTATCTTGCTCAATACTGCATTAATTTCAAAAATCTCTGCTCTGACTAGTTAGAATAAATAAATATATTAATATATTAATATTAACACGTTCACTGCCGTGGACGAGTTAACTCGTCAAAAAAACAACAACGGTTGACTGCCGTGGACGAGTTAACTCGTCAAAAAAAAAAAAAAAAAAATTGACGGTGGGACGTGGATCTAACCCTTTTACATCTCCTATAAAAATATGGGAGCCACCGAACGTGTATAACCCATTCCACCGACCCACTAAGTGGCGACAGTGCTCTCCAGACTAGAGAAAGCCGAGCCAAAACTGCAGGGAAAAGCGTGAGGAAGCCATTCTCATACTGTAGAATGGTTTGGCGAAAACGCTTTCGCGCTGGCGCACAACGGTGGGGCACAACGGTGGGGGGTTCCAAAAATAGACTGGGTGCAACACACTTTGAAACACCAGCAGAAAGCCCAGAATCGCACGCAGATTCATCCCAGCTCACAACCGAAAACCCAGAAACGAACGAGCCCCATCCAGACTCGCCCGAGAGCGGCCGCCAGCAGCGCAGCACAGACAGGCAGCAGCACACAGGCAGCCTGTGACAAACGCTGCAAAGCCACCAGAGACACACCCACGGAGGGAGGAGTTTGAAGGAGAGGGGGGTGGGGGTGCTGTTATGGAGGAAATTACTGTTCAGAACTATATTGTTTAGATGTCTGATGTCTCACTGATGCCAAAAATAAATGGTTAAAGTGACTGTTCTGCCTGTTCTATCGAATTTCATAAAAAGGCATTTATCTCAGCTTTCATTTTCAGACGCTGAAACCATGCTGTATTCAACTGCTAATGCCTACATAACTACTAACTCTACAAACTAACTCTTTTAGACAGAGAAAGCACACATTAGTTCTTTTGTGTTCACAAAGTCCTAGCAGAAAATAATCCTTGGCTCTTGAAAGATGAGCCAGAATCCTCAAAAAAAACCTTGGCAGAAGCTACCTACAGGATTGAAAAAACTGTTGGCAGTGAATGTGTTAAACATACAAATTTCCAGAGTGACAAAGAAAATCCTTTAAAATTTTGTGATGGACCTGGTTGGTCTATCTGAAGGAAAGTGCAGGCTATCCTGGTGTTTCTACACTCAGATATGTCAGATATGCAGCATGTTACAACATGTGATAATATGATTCACATTCACTTTTCAGCAGCCCCCCCCCCCCCACACACACACACTGACTTCCATAGTAAAGCTAAATTAGATAAATCAAACTTCCACATGCAGTATTGCTCTCTCCTCTCTTTATGATTAAGTGTTATACTTTCATTTGAATGTTACATTTGTTGGTTTAATAATAACAGGGCTAAAGAAAGCAATCCACTACCACCTCCTGTTTATTTGTGCAGTATACTTTTTTTATGTATATTGTTTCTGCTGGTTTCTGTGCTAGAAGAGGAAGTGTGACTTTCAGCCCTGTTTACCAACTCACAGAAATACAGGAAGTGAAGACAGGAAACCACTAGTGATGGTGAAATGAGCAACTTTCTGAAGCATTGTGGGTTTCTCACACACTGGGTCTAAAATGTGTTGAGCACTCAGAGCTTCATATGAGATGAGAAATATCACCCTCTGCTGGTGAACAGAGTGTAGCACAGTAAACAGATGACTAGTCACAGCCAGAGCCGTGTATAGAATCAAATGGTACATTATCAGCTTCATTTTAGCATTCAAAAGTAGAGCGAGACCCCTTCCTGGTTGTTCATTGGCTAATGCTTGCTCTGCTCTCAACGAAGGCGGTCGCTTTTTCTCGTCTCTCCCTCTCTCCCACTGCCTGGTCACTCGTCCTGACCGGGCTACTCTTCGAAACTATCTGAAGTAATCATGGAACTGATAAGCTGGTCTCTCAACGCAATTGACAAAAAAAAATCCACGAGAAGCGCTGGTTCAGGGGAACCTATCTGCCCAGACGGTACTTTTTCTGCGGGCTATATTATAGACTCATGGGAGAAGTGGCGGGTTGTCTGCCTGGCGGCATTTGGACATTTGCTTCTTGGATTGAGCGTTGCCCTAGTCTATCGGAAAGTAAAAATGATGGGAGCCATTCAAGAAAGCCCAAAGCTACCCGTCATGTTAAACATGTTAAACGAGGTGGGCCGAGCCGTGAGTACTCAGACTGTTATGACTTCTGATCAGAATCGCAAGATGGATGGTGCGATTTCTGATCTGAATCGCAAGATGGATCACATTTTGGAGAAATTCACTGCTCTGCATGGAAGTGCTTAGTTGGAGACCATGTCTGGAGCAGAAATCAATTGGAATGCTGTTTTCCCTCCCCTAACCAAACATCCTATCTTGATTCCGGCGCCCCCACTCGCTTGTTGGCCCGGCAAGGCCGCTCGCAAGAAACTCCCCCTGAAGATTCATTGCAATGTAGAGCTCTACACCTCCACCCCTCCCCCGCCCCTCATGGACACCTGTTGTTGACTTTGGTCTGGGCATTTCGAGGCTGTCTCCATAGCAACCTGCTGTGTTGTCGCGCTCTTCACCCGCCGCCGAGATTTGTGTCGTGACCCTGAAAGGAGCTTCAGGCTAGTGCTGCACGATTTGGGGGAAAGGTGCGATTAGCGATTAGGGTGGACAATATTGCGATTGCGATTGTGATTGCGATATAATAAACAAGAGGTATCTAGGGATGTGCCGGCATGAGTTTTTGACGGTATGATAACCTTGGACAAAAATACCACGGTTTCACGTATCACAGACTAAAATACATGAAATATGTTACAATTTAAAATATATTAAAACTAAAAAAATAAAACAACTTGAAATAAAATTATCTTTACAAAAAAATAAAACATTTTGAGACATTTGCCTGTCCCAAACATGTAAAAAAGAAACACCAGAAAAATAGAAACTGTGTTACAGCACATAGAAGATGGCTCAGACTGGCAAAGTTAGTTACATGTCTGTCGAGTAATACAATGATACACCCCGTTTATTTATTTTGTAGCGACAGATGGCCTTAAACGCCACACTCACGTGACGCTTCTTGAGAGAGTGGTGCGGTAACGTGCATATTTCTGCATACTTTATCGAGGGACCATGAAGGCGTCATGTGACAGGCTAAACGCTAGTTGAAGCCTGGAGGTGCTGCTGCTGGCAGCTGCGACAGTGTTTTGCTATCAACCTTGTTAATCTCGCTATATTCTTCATCACAGCGGGTCATTACCCACTGTGCACTAGTTCTGCATAAGCACCTGCAGCTCTCTCCTTATTTTACTGACGTTCTCACTAATCACACGGCTGTTTACATGCGTTTCTGAACGGCAAGCTAGTTATTAGCATAGCTAGCTGTTAGCGATCATGGATGTTCTCTCTCTCCCCCTCGGTAAAATGTAACTTTGCTGCGCATAACATTACTAATTTGCGGGAGTGCATGGGAGAAGCCTCCCGCTAGTGTTGATGCCCACATTGTGATGGCAGAGAAACGTGTGTTTGCTGCGTCGCGTGTAACGTTAGAGGACACACACACACACACACACACACACACTCAAAAAGACGTGAAAAAATGATAATAATCGCACACATCGCACGTGCTGACATCGCGATTGCGATTAGATTAATCGTGCAGCACTACTTCAGGCATACTTCACACATAAACACACAGACTCAAGGACTCATATATACACATACACAAACACGCACGCACGCACGCACATCCCACCCCATCCCACCACCCTCTTCCCCCACCCAATCCCCCCGCCTTCACACACTCCCCCTAGCTTTTTGCATCCTCCCCCCCCCCTTTTTTTTTTCTCTGACACATCCAAAACTGGCGCTGTATGTTATGGCAGCCTCTTGCGTTTGTTGATGAGCTAGTTGCAAAGGGTGCAGCGCACGCTGCGACTGGCAGCAGGGAGTAGACGGTCTTTTGGAATCTGTACATATTGCAACAAATGTATATGTATTGTATAATATTGAAGTGTGCCTTTATTACTCTCAAACTAGTAATAATGTTCCGAGTGTATCTTTTAATAACCACTACTGCCTGATGTAAACCAAAGTGCTCTTCTGGGACATGTATTAAAGTTGATTGATTGATTGATTGATTGATGAGTCATTCAAAAGTAGAGCGAGACCCCTTCCTGGCTGTTGTTCATTGGCTAATGAGTCACACATTTTGGTCCTCCACTGATGCCACTCTCTCTCTAAATTGCTCTGGTGGAGGAGGCGGATCCTACAGCTAACTAGTCTGTAGCTTGAACAGAGACATGGTAGACCCAGGCAGGGGATAGTTGTAACATTTTGGACATTTCTGTCTGTATCTTGGAGCTCTTTAAAGCCAGTGCATTCAAAATTGTATACAAACTAATTACATGTGTCTGCTATCATAGTGTAGCTGTTACCTCTGCAACACACACAGAAAATGCATGGCTTAGTCTCAAACACAACGAGTGAAATGTTACAATCCACCCCATAGTCTGGGTTAGTTGTAACACACCTTGGGGTGAAATGTAACATTATGAAGTAAGGATTAAAACAAAAACTTAAGATATTGAAAGCTTTTTATTTAACAATTACATTACTTTTTAACATACAGTAACTGGTGTGTGTGTGTGTGTGTGTGTGTGTGTGTGTGTGTGTGTGTGTGTGTGTGTGTGTGCGTGTGTGTGTGTGTGTCTCAAGTACTATGTTAGTTACTGTTATATAATCAAATTTAACAAATGTGCACCAACTGAATATTAGTGTGCTTAATTGTCTTGCACTGTCAGTCAGCTCTACACTAGTCTCTCCCCAGACTCAAATATTACGTTGAATCGCTGCGCTCCGCATACTACTGAGTCTGTATCACTTCACAGCCACTGCTGGGGTTTGGGGGCGCGTCTAGGGGGGTGAAATTGAATGAGTGACAGGTCGTAGCAGCAATGAGCGATGAGAGAGTGGTTCGAAAACTGGGCTGTGCCTCCCATGAGTGGGTTGAGAGAGAGATCTGCAGCATGCAGTAACATAGTGTATCAGACCCAGAGAGAGCTCTGCAGCATGCAGTAACCTAGTGTATCAGACCCAGAGAGAGCTCTGCAGCATGCAGTAACATAGTGTATCAGACCCAGAGAGAGCTCTGCAGCATGCAGTAACATAGTGTATCAGACCCAGAGAGAGATCTGCAGCATACAGTAACATAGAGGCCATTTACACCTGGCATTAACATGCGTTTTCTGCCATCAGATTGCAATCAGATTGTATTTGATCACTTCAGCCTGATTCCATTTACACCTGGCACTAACATGCGTTTTAGGTGAACAGATTGCAATCCGATTGCTCTCCAGCTCGAACGTCATCCCACGCACCCCCTTTCGTTTTGGCGGGCTTATTACAACAACACGGAGCAGAAAGAAGCAGACCTCACAAACTAATCTCCTATTCAACAACGACAACAGCGAGAACAATTGAAAGAATATGTTAGCCATCCGTGAAGCTGCCCTATTGCATGGGCTTTTGTTGGTTTTTCGTGGAAGAAGCCGTCTTCAACAGCTGAAATACCAAGAACGAAGGCAGAGGAGAAATATGTTTTATGCGGCTGCTTTTATTACAGCTGTTATCAGTGCCACCACTGTCAAGGACTATCTGGGTGCGGGAACCCAGTCAAGACTGGTGGGAGAGGATAGTGTTGGGGACCTTCGAGGATGAAGACTGGGTGTCAAATCTGCGTATGCGCCGTCAAACATTTGATTTTATTTGCGATAAACTGCGACCCAACCTATCCAGAAGAGACACGCAGTTGCGCTCGGCAGTACAGCTGGAGAAACACGTCGCGGTGACAATTTGGTTTAACGTTACAGCTAACGATAGCCTGGTTTAATGGGGAAACTAGCGTAAATATGTATTAACCTTAAGGTTACGGGTATAGCAAGTTGAGGGAGGATCACAACATACCATCTTTATCATTGACAATGTCAATTTAATTCCCGTTGTCCTGTCACTGGCACTGTTGGTGGAGTCCATGCTAGCGTTATTATCTTCAGAGTCGATGACGTCCCCTTCACCTGGACAAAACGATGGCCGATCACCTAGCCTTGTACCAAGACGCTGATTACATTACACTACATCTGATGTAGTGTAATGTAATCAGCGTCTTGGTACAAGTCTAGCCGATCACCCAGCATTGCATCTATTTCTTTATCAAAAGGACACGTTGCCCTGCCCCTGCTACTTTTCTTGTTCTTGTTCTTGGCCTGTCTGTAAGCCAGTTTCAGGTGTTTAATTTTTCGCTGACATTGTAGCCAGGTCCTGTTGTGGCCATTCTCTGCCAGTTTCTTAGCCACTACTTAATAAATGGGTCGGTTGCGATATGCACTGCCACGTTTAGCTTGTATACTTTCCTCAGACCAAATTGAAAGCAGACACTTGGTCTCCTCGTGACTCCATCCACGAGTGTCTTCATCCATAGCGTTAGTTAGTCCTTGCTGTTAACGTTAGCGTGTAACGCTAGCTCTGGCTGTGTTATTTCTTTGTGCTAACTAGATAAACTTTCGCGGCGTGCGAGGACGTATTTCCGTAATTTGCAATGTAGTTTTAGCAATCCAGTAGGTGGCGGTAAGGCAACATTTAAGGATGCCAACCGCCATAAAACTGCAAAGAAGATGAAGATTATGTATTTCCGTATGGTAGTTGCTGAATGCGTTTTGAGAGGACGCATTGCATTTACACTTGTGTTAAATGTTGTCATAATGCGTCCCTGACCACCTCCGGAGGTGGTTTGGCCGATCAGATTGCAATCCTTCTTCAATGCGTTTTGGGGGTGTTTACACCTGTATTTTCAAGTGATAAAATACAATCGGATTGCAATCTGATGGCAGAAAACGCATGTTAACTCATTCACTGCCAGTTTAGGACTGCCAATATTTAGCACAGGCCAAAGATTTTCATAATTGTTGGTCATCTTTCAAGACCCACAGTAAATTATCTATTAGCACCAGAGTGATTTGCAATACCTCAAAATGAAGATGTACGTCTCTGGGTTCACCAGGAAAAAAAAAGTGAGCTTTTAGCATGTTCTGTACTCTACTTATAGCCATTTATATACACCCTGTTTTCACCCAAAATGTCTCTCTGAGAAAAGAAATTGCAGAAAATGGCATTTATGTACAGCACACAATATCAGCCAGAACTCGCTCTCAATTCTTTTATTTTGAACTGTATTGACATCAGACATGTAAATATTATTCATTATGACACAAATGACAAAAAAAATATATATATATATATATATATATATATATGAAGTGCTTTTTTTACATTCAACAATACAGTTTGCTCAGTGTGAGTGAGTGTACAGACAGACACACAGACAGACAGACAGACAGACAGACAGACAGACAGACAGACAGACACACACAGACACACACACACACACACACACACACACACACACACACACAGAGAGAGAGAGTCCACAGAGAGAGAGAGAGAGAGAGAGAGAGAGAGAGTCCACAGCTGCAGCTAGATCGCACCCCCCCCCCCTCCTTCCCCATCAGCGTTTTGCCTCCTCTGCTGCTCGTTTTCCTTCTCTCGTTCGGGCTGGGAGTGGGACGAATGCTGCGACACACACAGGAACGGGTCCGCGGCTTGGCTTTGGGACCAGGCGCTGCTGGAACCGGATCGATCATGTTCGTCACGGGTTTGACTAGGCAATCCAGGTTCGCCCTGCAGCAAGGCAGCAGTGCAGCGCGCCGAGAGGCGTTTCAATGGCGTTTTTTCCTCTGTACAAGGAAGCGCGTTTCTCTGTTTTTCCTTCTTTCCTCCTTCTTTCTCGTTTCAAACAACAGCTGCGGTATGTGTTTGATCGCGTGTTGTCGGCTACCCTTTGAGGATAGGGACCAGATGACATGTCAGAGGCTGGGAAAGTGTTTGCTGCACGCGCTGCTCTAATAAAACCAAAAACACGTCAAACACGTCTTTGGCGTGGATGGCTATTTCTGATAACACGTCAAAGACGTATTTGGCGGTGAATGAGTTAATGCCAGGTGTAAATGGCCTCATAGTGTATCAGACCCAGAGAGAGATCTGCAGCATGCAGTAACATAGTGTATCAGACCCAGAGAGAGATCTGCAGCATGCAGTAACATAGTGTATGAGACCCAGAGAGAGATCTGCAGCATACAGTAACATAGTGTATCAGACACAGAGAGAGATCTGCAGCATGCAGTAACATAGTGTATCAGACCCAGAGAGAGATCTGCAGCATGCAGTAACGTAGTGTATCAGACCCAGAGAGAGATCTGCAGCATGCAGTAACATAGTGTATCAGACCCAGAGAGAGATCTGCAGCATGCAGTAACGTAGTGTGACCCAGAGAGAGATCTGCAGCATGTAGTAACGTAGTGTATCAGACCCAGAGAGAGATCTGCAGCATGCAGTAACATAGTGTATCAGACCCAGAGAGAGCTCTGCAGCATGCAGTAACATAGTGTATCAGACCCAGAGAGAGCTCTGCAGCATGCAGTAATGTAGTGTATCAGACCCAGAGAGAGATCTGCAGCATGCAGTAACATAGTGTATCAGACCCAGAGAGAGATCTGCAGCATGCAGTAACGTAGTGTATCAGACCCAGAGAGAGCTCTGCAGCATGCAGTAACGTAGTGTATCAGACCCAGAGAGAGATCTGCAGCATGCAGTAACATAGTGTATCAGACCCAGAGAGAAATCTGCAGCATGCAGTAACATAGTGTATCAGACCCAGAGAGAGCTCTGCAGCATGCAGTAACATAGTGTATCAGACCCAGAGAGAGATCTGCAGCATGCAGTAACGTAGTGTATCAGCGTAAGAACTCTCATGGGTCTGGCGTCGAGACTAGCTCTACACTAACATTTAAACTGAACAAATGTGCACCAACTGAACTTTAGTGTGTCCGAAAAATATTACTTAAGGCAAAAGTAGAAACAAACATAACCTTAATCCAGCACTGCTACAGCATAACATAATAGCTAAACACATAAACAGGTAACATGATGAGGTTAACCAAACACAATACAACAAACTTAAGTCATTTACGCACACATGATAAGGAGCAAACAAGGATACCACTCTCAAAGGGTAACGAATACTGAGGGTTTAAATACAGACAAGGTGGCTGAATGTAATTAGTCCGGAGTGCTGGCAGGTGTGCATGGGTGAGTGAATCAGGGGAAAGGGCAAATGTGAGGTGAGGAGGATCATGGGAGTTGAAGTCCAGGGAGTCACTATTTTGTACAGTCAGTCTTTCTCTGCCAAGACTGAGTCATACTGAACTTCAAAGAAAACATAAATACAATTACACATTTGCTTGGGGTAGTTTGTACGATTTGTTCATGTGTTACAACTGACCCAGACACTTGTAGCCATAGAGACAGTCCGCATGTCTGGGAACGCCCATACAGGCCCTAGGAACACCCACAATAGCTGGCTCAGCCTGGCTGGGGGCGTGGTCAGGGTGGGGTAAAAACCCCCGTTCTATCCATTCAGCAAAGTTAGAATTTAGCTGATAGCCCAGCCCAGGCAGACACGATCGGGTATTTAACCACCGCAGTAAACGCACATCTGAGCAGACGTCTTGTGTTCTGCTCTAGAACCCCCAAACCTGTAGTTTAGAGCCGCAGCACCGTCTTTTGGTGAGTCAGCCCATGAGACATATCGGCGGTTTTACCCCACTCGCGCGCCAGCCGTTTAACATTTTGTGGGCGTTCCCAGACATGCAGACTGTCTCTATGAAGTAGCTTACCTTACAGCTACCAGCTAAAACATTAGCACTAACAATTTGCATGTAAAATAGCTACATAGACACATAATTAAAATGAGTTAAGTTTGATGAGTTTAACTACAAAGCAGGCAATGCTATCAAAAAAATAAATTAAGTAAAAATATATACTTTCTTACCTCAAAATTAGTTTTTTCCTCCTAACATTGGCTATATCTGCCACAGGCTGCTACTTCCTCACATGTGGACTAAGGACTAAACTGAGCATGTGCAGAGTGAATCAGGTGATTCATAACTTGCTCCTGATTGGAGGAATGGAAAGTGTTACAACTGACCCATGTTACAACTATCCCCGGTCTTCCACAGTTACTTGTGTAAAAAAACGACTCTGGTAAAAGTAGAAGTACTGATTCAACTATTTACTCAATTAAAAGTAAAAAAGTACAGGCTATAAAATGTACTCAATGAGTAAAAGTAAAAAGTATTTTTACCGGATGTTTCTGTGCAAAGCTACATGTAACTGAACCTCACATCATATATTAATAATATAATTTGAAGACTATTGAACTTAAAATATCCCCTACAAACGTGTTTTTATACATCTTAAAACTCTGTGCTGTAGTTTTTCCACAAAAACAGTCAAATTATCCCATTCAAATCCTTAAAATGACATCTATTCCTCCCTCATTCATATTTGCAGGATATATGAATATGCAAATCATTAACTCATTGAGTGCCAGCCACTTTTGGAGAACGGACGCTCCCAGTGCCAGAGTTTCAGAGCGTTTTCAGTGATATCTCGAGGCCCACAGAATATTGTGTGATATTACTATGTAAACACTGAACACGCACAATGAACGATGAGACTCTATTGTATAAGCAGCAAAAAAAAGTTTATTGATACCATTTTCCGTTCTTTAGTTATGAGCCGGAGAAGATAGGTTGTTTTGAGCAAAAAGACAGGTTTCAAATTAGAAGCTGAGATATTCCGCCTTTTGTGAAATGCAGCATTTCAAGCACATTCACTGAGTCTGAAGCTAATATTTTCTGATGTAGTGACGTGGTGTAGTTGTGTGGTGCCCTGCGTGCCCCACCCCCCTCTCCCCCCCTCAGCTGCAAACTCCTCCCCACACTAACACACAGCCTAACACGCACCCAGTCTATTTTCGGAGCGCTCCGTTTTTGTGCGCCGGCTCCCAGCGCGACACGGAAATGCCAAACTGGACTGCAGGGAAAGGTTTGGCCCTTCGGCGTCGGGTGCTGCCTTTCTGGCGGCTAATCGTGTGGAGAAACTATGCAGACAGACAGACAGAGGCAGAGGGGCTCAGTTGTGGGCGCGGATTGACTGCTGTTCGCAGCCACCGTCAGCTGCAGCCAGAGCAATCTATATGGCTCTGACTGGAGCATGAGCGGTTTCTCTTTCATCACGGGGGCTTTTTCCTGCTGTTTTCCTGACTTTTCTCTAATCTGGAGAGCACTGTCGCCACCTGATGAGTCCGTAAAATAGGTTATACACCTTCAATAGCCACAATATTTGTACAGGAGATGCACGAGGCTTTGATCCACGTCCCACCGTCAAAAAACGCAATTGACGACAGCTATCGTCATTGGCACTCAATGAGTTAATCACAAAAGTTGAACTGTTGGATACAAGGTGTCTCCTACTTTATTGAAGCCTCTGGAGCACATACAAACACTGAGTTTTGAAAACACAAGACAAGATGTAACTATACCCTGCTTGTCTTGTGTTTCTTTCTCTAGTGTCTGATCAGACAACTATTACGCCAAGTAAACAAGAGACTTGGAAAAAGAAAAAGCTACACTGCCAGAGCGTCTGGCTCGTTCGAGTCTGCAGTGTTGACAACTTCAACCTCACTTTCAGCGGCATCGCTCATGTTGCTGGTTCCTCTGGCTGACATGAACATCACTATTCACAGACGCAATTTCTCAGCGTGACCGAGTGTCCGTCTCTTGTCTTTCTTATGGCAGCGTTCTCACGTTTGGTGTGTGGTTCTGATACATCGATACATGATGTGGTCTGGTGGCTGGACTGTGCACTTCTTTTCCAGGTTATGTCAACGCCCCCTTAGGAGACTGTCTAGCCAATGAAGTTTCGTAACATTGACAGAGAGCCAATCACAAGCTGACATTTAGGGGACCGGACGAGTGCCATTCCATACTATTGGCGGAGCCTGGAATGAGCTATCTCTATTCATTCTGACCCGTTTCTTCTCTGTCTTTATTTAATCATTGTTGTTGTGCATTAAAACTAAAGTAACAAGCTTGTTTTGAAAATGTAAGGAGTAGAAAGTACAGATACTTGTGTTAAAATGTAGGGAGTAAAAGTAAAAACTTGTCAGAAAAATAAATACTCAGCAGTACAGATACCCGGAAAATCTACTTAAGTACAGTAATGAAGTATGGTACTTCGTTACTTCCCATCTCTGGACCCAGGTTCCTTCCACATGTGTCATGCACTCATGAAAGGTCAGCGGTAACGAGGTCAAAGTTGAAATAATTTGAAGTTGGAGCGCAGCGCTCGGTGGCAAATTTGAACGCTGTGTATTTATTTTATTTTGTGACGAGCTTGTTTTGAAAATGTAAGGAGTATAAAGTACAGATATACTTGTGTTAAAATGTAGGGAGTAAAAGTAAAAACTTGTCAGAAAAATAAATACTCAGTACAGTACAGATACCCGGAAAATCTACTTAAAGTCGAACTGAACCTGTTCGTCACGTGCATAATGAGTCCGTTTCAGACTGAAAACATAGTTTGTCTAAGATGACAGCTTGAGAGGCGGGTCATAGTATCATGTCGATGATTTTATTTGACAATTCTGGGGACTGGATTGGGCTTTGGCCAATCCTGGCGTGTTACGCCTCCAAATCGAGTGGGATTCAGTGTGTTGTGGCGCTCCCCTCGGGAAGAGCCTTTTGACGGGAGGAGTGGATGTCAGCGACCCGCAGGCAGCCAGCTGCCTTCGTGTTGCCGAGTGGAGAGTGCAGCATGTCGGCCTGGAATCTCCGAGGTGCGACCCCGCCCTGACAGCCAAGCTCTCGGATGCGCGCGCCATTATCGCTGCTGTAACGATACGATATCCCTGGAATGCGCGTTTTAACGAGCCAGTTACATTTCTTTACATTCTTAGGGATTATAGTTTTTGTTTTTTGTTCATGTTTCTAACAATTGGCCAAGTTAGTAGTTAGTTTATGGGATAGGAACTCTGCCAGAAGAGAAGCACTAGGCGCCATTTTCGACTTCATTTGGAAGAGAACATTATCCAGAAATGAAGATTTGATTGCCAGCTGCATGTTGTGATATGATTGGTTGAAATGGGGTAGACATTTGATAGTACTGGGGTGACGTCAGCAAACTGTAAATTACTGTTATCAATGAAATCTTGAAAAACAAACTTTTGATGTGAAAAAGTGTGAAAAACTAAAGAAATTAGATTGTTGTGATTTTCTTTGCAAACATTATTAAATAGGTGCACTGCATACCCAGGTGTTTGAACTAAAAGAAAAGAAAAGTCATTCTTGGGTTCAGCTCGACTTTAAGTACAGTAATGAAGTTTGGTACTTTGTTACTTCCCATCTCTGGACCCAGGTTCCTTCCACATGTGTCATGCACTCATGAAAGGTCAGCGGTAATGAGGTCAAAGTTGAAATAATTTGAACTTGTAGCGCAGCGCTCCGTGGCAAATTTGAACGGTGTGTATTTATTTTATTTTGTGACGCTAAGTGCAGGGCCGTAGCTAGCTATGAGGACGGGGATGTCCGGACCTCCCCTAATATTTCAGCCTGCCAAAAAAAAAAAAAAAAATTTTTTTTTTTTTTTTTGCAGGCCAGGCCAGGCCACTCACTGAACAGCAGGCCAGGCGCCGCCTACTGGTTTACTAGTGGTTTTATTACTTTATTCAGGTTTAAAGTGGGTGCATCTCATTGTAAAATTGGACTTGGCCCAAATTGGGCTTCAAACGGCCCAAATCAGGCTTCAAACGGCCCAAATCTGGCTTTAAACGACCCAAATAGGGCTTCAAACGGCCCAAATCTGGCTTCAAACGGCCCAAATTGGGCTTCAAACGGCCCAAATTGAGCTTCAAACGCTGAATAATGACATCACAACAGTATAATCCTAATGTTGATTTAAAATGATATATTACTCTAAATATGGCTTAAAAAGGGGGGAAAAAAACCTCAAATCTTTTTTCGGCGGCGCCCTAACGGGCGCCGCCGAATCCGCCTCCCCTTGCTGGACCTCCCCTATTTCGGAACCCTGGCTACGGCCCTGGCTAAGTGTAGCACTGCTGCTGTACCATTGTTTTCCCATGGAGAGCAGTGACGCCCAATGATATGCAGCAGCACTCTGCTCATAGGAAAACAACAGCACACCCGGGGGTGTTGAGCAGTTTTACAGGGGAGCATGTAGGGTTTTGTCCTTCATGTGACATTTTTGGCATTTGGACTTTCAAACATTAATCGTCCCTAATTAAAAATCTGGCTCTGCACGGTCGCACATAAGATGGCATAGCTGTGGCCCAACAGAATTTGCTCACTCACACACAGAGATTCTTATTATATTATTACTATCATGATTATTACTTAGACTACTCGACTCGATTTAGCACCTCTGTGGAGGAACGATATATAAGCACTGCAGTATAAACCGGAAATAAATTTTACACCACTAATTGACAGTATTATGAGCCACACAATAGAGAAGAAGAAAAAAGAAGAGAAAACTGCAAACAATAAAAATAAAACATTTGCCATTTACCCCCCTTTTGTTGTTGTTGTTTCATAGTCATGATTCATATCTTAGCTGGTTGGCTTGCTTCCAGGATTCAAACTTTATGTTCTGAAACAAATGAATGGGAAATTCACTTCCTGGAACCAGAGCCATTCAAAAGTGAGAACTGCCAGTCAGATGAGGGCACTATTATCTGCAAGCTCACAGTTACAGGATCAATAGTATGGTCAACTAATCCTATAATGTCTTCTCGTCAGGGAGCAACGATGGCGACACCTGTAGAGCTGCTCTTGGGAACTTTGGATGATTTGGGAGATGACGAGTTCAAGAGGTTCAAGTGGTTCCTGCAGCAGACTGGCATCCTAGACATCCCAGCCATCCCAAAGAGCCGCCTGGAGAAGGCAGACAGGCCGGACACAGTAGATCACATGTTCCAGACCTACAGCGAATACACTCTGGAGGTGACCAAAGAGGTTCTGAGGAAAATCCTCAAGAATGATCTACTGCAACGATTATTAAACACCAGTTCAGGACCCGAAGGTAAGTAATGGGACAATTATAAAATGGGACTTTATGCAAGCATGCATCACATAAAATGATTTGTAAGATATGACATATATGACAAAATTATTTAAAAACACTTTTTGCCAACAATGTATATAGAGTGTGAGTCCACAGTTAATCACGATTAATCGCACAATTAATTTGATCTGTTGTAAATCTACCTTAAACCGAGGTACCTTAAACCTGACATTTTCTTGTGCCAGTTAACAACACTTGAGAGCTTTGTGCAAACATACACTATTGCATGGGGAGTAGCTATTATCATTAGCTATTATCATTAGTATGGGTAAGTATTTGGCCATTGGTATTGGTATTATTGCTAGTAGTTACTGGGAATACGCAGTAACTAGTCTGTCTATGCTGTCTCTCTCAAATATATATATATATATATATATATATATATTTATATATATATATATATATATATATATATATATATTTCAATCATGAGAGACCAGTGGGTAAAGTTTAACAAGCGAGCTTTATTCACGAATGGCATGGCGGTTAGTTCTATGGCACGAAATGGCATGGCAACTAATTCTATTGCATGGCAGCATGGCAACTGATTCTTTGGCGTAATGACTCCGTGGTAAGATGACTCTCTTCTTGTGGTGAGAGAGGAGGGCATCTGCTCAGACTAGGATAGAGAATCCCCCCCTGTAGGGAATTCTTCAGGAGTCAAGACGTTGGTGGTGGACTGGGGAGGTGGGTGGGGCGAAACGCAGCTTCAGAGGAGGGGATACGACCTGCCCAGGTACAGCGACCATGGAGGTGAAGGATCAGGGAAAGAGGATGATGACGCGCTGTCGGGGTGTCACGATACACTAATTTCACGATACGATACCATACACGATATTGGGTTCACGATAACGATACGATACGATATTTTAACAATATTCTTTTTAACAAAAGTAAATAATTTTTATGTATTTATTTATCATTTATTTAAAGGAGAACTTACCTCCAAAACACTTTTTTTCAGCTTTTAACCAATATGACTTTGGGGGTGATGTGTGAAGAATGCTGGTCAAAATTTCCACATTTGTGACCAAACTGTTGCCATTCTGCCATTTGTATCATTTTTCAGCAGCATAACTGGCATAAGCGCCCTGTAAGGGTGGAACACTGCTTTTTTTTTTTGCCCGCAAATGAATGGGATATTTGACACGTCGTGACGTCACGATGAACCAAAGACTATGGGATTTCAAGATAGTTACTCCACTACTCCCCCTGTACCCTTTCGGCTCCTCACAACTCCAAGCCTATTCCCATGATGTCACAAGCATTTTCCTACCAATATGGTGCTAGTAGCTACAATACAACCAGCTCATTGGACGTTTGTGTCACTTGACCAGTTAACACTAGAACCGCCACTGTGGTCAGTGGGACCGTTTTGATATTTTCAATGCATGTAACTATATTTCAATAAAAGATATGACCCTGCCTGTCCATGACTTTTCCTAAATATGTGTTTTTTACTATCTATCTACGTTTTAAAGTTGTGTCATGAAAGGCAAGAGAGTAATAATAATTTAATCCTTGGAGCGCCATCGCGGTCACAGAGACCAGTGCAGTTTGTGAATGGAGAGTGTAGCCTATAGCGCAGCCAGTGCACTTAGCAGCATCATATCTCTCTCCCACTTTCCCCATGCAGATCCCTCTCTCTCTCTCTCTCTCTCACACTCACTCTGCTGCTTGTAGGGAGCCGATCTCTCTCTCTCTCTCTCTCTCCCCCTCTGCCTGCTTGCTCTCTGTGCTCAGAGCAGAGAGAGCACAGTCTGACATTTCCGCAAACAAATCTCATCACAGTTTAGCGCACATGTAAAATATAACGCTATACTACGACGTGACAACGTGACAACGCTGCTCTAAACACATCGGCTACTAAAATATATTTCCCTGCATCTCATACTGAGAGATTAGATCGGTATTGAGTTTGGACAGACTGAATCCTCCTGGTCCCATGCAGGAGCCTGTTTCGCCAGCCAGGGTCTGGGAGGAGGGAGGCGGAGAACGCAGCCTGCAACTGCGCTGAGAGGAAAACTTTTGCACAACTTTTAACAAGAATCACGAAAAGCCCCCAAACTAAAATTAAAAAGGGACTTTGTGGCAAGTTGGACGAGGGAATGACGTGGAGAAATCTCACATTGTGTTACCCCAGAGCGGGGGGTTTGTCCTATTGTGCGGTGTGCTGCGGTAAACGAGCCTCGTGTCACTATGCTCTTATCGATAGATAGACGCCACACACACACATGGAGAAAAATAATTAAATTTCTATTTCGCCACTGAATTACCAAATTGATATTACTTTCAACCATTTTGAGCAACGCTGCTTCCATACAGGCTACCAGCGTTGGCTAGTTGTTGATATTTATAAAGATATTGCTCCTCTCAAATAAGTTATTTTCGAGGCGGTGGGCAAACTGTAATGGCGTCGATTTCCGGAAAAAAATCTTGACTTGAACACAGCCAAAGAGTTTCGTATAGACAAGAGCATATGTCATTTCTTGGTTTTTTCCATAGGTATTTTCAAATCACTGTTCTGATACATATCTAGGGGGTAAGTCCTCCTTTAACCATGTGAGTCCCATTGAAATCGAAACCTCTTTTCAAGGGAGCCCTGGGAAAATACTGGAAAAATAGTCTTTCATTTGAAATACACAAAATACAAAACAAATGCTGTTTTTGGAAATTGTTATTATAATAACTATAAAACAACATGGAAGATAATGCTTCTCTTGCAATAGAATGTGTCACACTGTCACAAACTAAATGTTTGTTGCATGGTGAAAGAAAAATAAAGTAATCTATTTCTTAAATAACTCATGCTCAATGGTCCCTAAACTTATGTACCCCTTGAGCTGTTTTGCCATCCCAGTAGTAGTCTACCCCCTCACTCGTGCGTGTTGATTCTGCTAAATTTGTTCTATTATTATTCAGGAGCAAAAAAAAAAAAAAAATTTTTTTTTTAACGATATCATTTTTTTCTGACGATACGCATATCGTGACGTTTCGATATCGCGATATATCGTGCGTCGAAATATCGTGACAACCCTACGCGCTGAGCATGGCTATATGTACTGCCACCTCATAGCCTCCGCAGTGACGTCAAATTGGCATGTTGACAGGGGCTGATTGGCTATTGAGGATGGGGTGATGAGTCACACGTCATAACGGACGTCACACTAGGATTACACTTGACTAAGGCTGGGAGCTGATGCCTATTGTGATGTGAGGTAACATGACTGGTCTTCATCTTGAAACTAGGTCGAGACCAACATATATATATATATTACAATCATCTGTCTCTCTCTCTCTGCCCTCAGACCGTGGCAGAGAGAGAGAGACAGGCAGAGAGAGAGAGACAGGGGGAGATAGAGAGAGGGGGGAGAGAGCTGAGACAGCTGCTCTTACCCCTACTAATGATAATAGCTAATGATAATACTACCCATGCAACAGTGCATATTTGAACAAAGCTCTCAAGTATTGTTAACTGGCACAAGAAAATACCAGATTTAAGGTACCTCCGTTTACGGAAGATTTAGAACCGATTTAAAAAAAGAGTGTGATTAATTTGCGATTAATCGTGATTAACTATGGAGAATCATGCAATTAATAGCGATTAAATATTTTAATCGATTGACAGCCCTAAATGAAATGTATATAGAGTGTGAGTCTACTTTCATTAGTATATGTCCAGACAATAGATTTGTGAAGAGCGGCAGGCTGCCATTTTAGTATAGAAAGTATCTGGTTGTTCAACACAAAAGTTGCCAACACAAACAATAAAGCACAGATTGTAGGAATTATCAGCACAGTGGAAAAGTGTCTTTAGAGAATCTGATTGGTTGCATCAAACTCCCTGTTGCATGACCCTCACCCTAACTCCCTGTTGAGTAATAATAACTGACTGTACAACAGCTTATACCTTCAACTCCATTAAACGCCAGGATGAGCTTACTAAATAAATTCATGTTTAGAATATGGACATTTAACAGGAAATATTAGCATTACTCATAATTACTATACCATTCTCTCATTGTTGTCTGTTCATTCAGAGACGCTTGCCGAGTGCCGGAGTAAACACAAATCCAACTTGAAGAAGAAGTTTCAGCGTTTGTTTGAGGGAATCACAAACTCAGAAAAGTTGGTACTTCTGAATGAGATCTTCACAGAGCTCTTCCTCACAGAGGAAGAGACTGGAGAGGCCGACAATAAACATGAAGTCAGACAGATTGAAACGGCATCCAGGAAACCACTGAGCCCAGAAAACACAATCAAAAGTGAAGACATCTTTAAACCCTTACCTGGAAGAGATAAACCAACCAGAACAGTGCTGACAAAGGGAGTGGCTGGCATTGGGAAAACAGTCTTAACACAGAAGCTCACTCTGGACTGGGCTGAAGACAAAGCCAACCAGGATATGCAATTCATATTTCCAATCACTTTCCGAGAGTTGAATCGGCTGAAAGATAAACAGTTCAGCTTGGTGAAACTTCTTCACCACTTCTTTCCTGAGACCAAAAAAGCAGGAATCTGCAGGTTTGACAAATTCCCAGTGATGTTCATCTTTGATGGACTGGATGAGTGTCGGCTTCCTCTAGACTTCAAGAACAATGAGTTCCTGGATGATGTTACAGAGTCGACCTCAGTGGATGTGTTGCTAACAAACCTCATCGAGGGGAATCTGCTTCCGCTTGCTCACATCTGGATAACCACACGACCTGCAGCAGCCAGTCAGATCCCTTCTGAGTACGTTGACATGGTAACAGAGGTGAGAGGCTTCAATGACCAACAGAAAGAAGACTACTTCAGGAAGAGATTCAGAGATGAGGAGCAGGCCAGCATAATCGTCTCCCACATCAAGAATTCACGAACCCTCCACAACATGTGCCACATCCCAGTGTTCTGCTGGATCACTGCTAAAGTTCTGAAGCATCTGTTGAACACTCGTGACACAGAAAACCTGCCCAAGACCCTGACTGCGATGTACATCCACTTCCTGGTGGTTCAGTCCAAATTGCAGAACGTCAAGTATCATGGGAAAACTGAAACAGATCCGCACTGGACACAGAGCAGCGACATGATTCTCTCTCTGGGAAAACTGGCTTTTGAGAAGCTGGAGGAAGGCCACCTGATCTTCTATGAAGAAGACCTGAAACAGTGTGGTATTGATATCAAAGCAGCCTCAGTTTACTCAGGAGTGTTCACACAAATCTTTAAAAAAGAGGAGTGTGGGATGTACCAGGACCAGGTCTTCTGCTTTGTCCATCTGAGCATTCAAGAGTTTCTGGCTGCTGTTCATGTCATGGTCTCATTCATCAACACTGGTGTCAATCCACTGTCAGAAGCCTCCAGGTTGTCTAGGCTATTCAGAGACAGATCAGCAGTAAAATATCTCTACCAGAGTGCTGTGGACAAGGCCTTACTGAGTCCAAATGGACATCTGGACTTGTTCCTCCGCTTCCTCCTGGGCCTTTCACTGGAGACCAATCAGGCTCTCCTACAAGGCCTGCTGCCACAGACAAGAAGTAGCTCACAGACCAATCAGGAAACAGTCCAGTACATCAAGAAGAAGATCAAGAAGAATCCCTCTGCAGAGACAAACATCAATCTGTTCCACTGTTTGAATGAGCTGAATGACCGTTCTCTAGTGGAGGAGATCCAACAGTACCTGAGATCAGGAAATCTCTCCACAGTCAAAATCTCCCCTGCTCAGTGGTCGGCTCTGGTCTTCATCTTACTGTCATCAGAAGAAGAGCTGGACGAGTTTGACCTGAAGAAATACTCTGCTTCAGACAAGGCTCTTCTGAGGCTGCTGCCAGTAGTCAAAGCCTCCAATAAAGCTCTGTAGGTTAATAACTGGGTAGATCAAATATATTAAATAAAATATATATACATTTTTAAATGTGTTGTATATCTCTCTCACCAATTCTTCTTCAGGCTGAGTGGCTGTCAGCTGTCAGAGAGAAGCTGTGAAGCTCTGGCCTCAGTGCTCAGCTCCCAGTCCTCCAGTCTGAGAGAGCTGGACCTGAGTGACAACATCCTGAAAGATGCAGGTGTGAAGCTGATCTCTGCTGGACTGAAGAGTCCACACTGTAGACTGGAGACTCTCAGGTCAGTATTCCTCTTCGTGTTCAACAGACAACCATTTAAATCCTGCTTTACATACACGTTAATATCAGCAATTATCACACGGCTTTGTTGAATGCTTGATTCTGATTGGTCGATCACAGCATTCTACAGTCTGTTATTTCTGTGTATCAGACCATTGCTTATAACAGACAATTCTGATGACAGACTCCGGAGGCCGTGGGTCATATCAATCTGCAGAAAGAAGTCCAGTAAATGCTGTTTCTTTAATAATCAAATTAACAATGGGAGTGCCTCTCCTAGTTACATTTTGATTTCTTTAGTTAGTAACCGTGTAATAAGCTGGATGATGTACAGCTCACATAAACACATATCATGTAGAGGATTATCTCTGTTCATGTCATTTTAAAACCAATTGTGAATCCAATATTTAGCAAGACTTCCTAGTCTATGTGAATTACTTTCCATGATATGTGAATTACTTTCCATGATATGTGAATTACTTTCGAATTACTTTCCATGATATGTGAATTACTTTCCATGAGGACATTTCATTGTTTCCTCTCCTTGGATTCAGATTCAGATTCAGATTCAGATGACTTTATTTATCTCAGAAGGACAATTCATTTTCACAGCCTACCCAACACCTTAAAAGCTCACAGGCGAGGAACAAATACTCCTGACAGACATGACAAGACATAACGTAACAGCATGACATAATAAACTAGAACGAATGCAACGCGGACTTATGCCTCCGCCATTAGTTCATTCTAGAGTCCAAATCGCCATTTGAGGCAAATTGGAAGAAATTCTGTCAAGGCGCTCCTGAGATGTTGCGTTACAGAGTTTGGAAATTGGGTGTGTGAGGTCACAGTGACCTTGAACTTTGACTACCAAAATGTAATCAGTTCATCCTTGAGTCCAAGTGGACGTTTGAGGCAAATTCAAAGAAACTCCATCAAGGCATTCCTGAGATATTGCGTTAACAAGCTTGAAAATGGCATTCGAGAGGTCACAGTGACCTTGACCTTTGATCACCAAAATGTAATCCGTTCATCTTTGCCCCCAAGTCGACGTTTGAGCCAAATTGGCAGAAATTCCATCAAGCCGTTCTTGAGATATCGCTTTAACGAACTTGGGAATGGCAATAATACGTATTTATTAATGGTGCATCTATCATTTACAAAGTATGAGAATACAATAATTAAACACATTAGAGATTAGGTTATTAATCAGGAATAAAATGTTTATAACTGTGTTACTAATGCTTAGTGATGTATGAATAATGCTTTATAAATGATGAATTCATGATGAATTATGTATTTAATAATGGTTTATTAATACTTTATAGTGTATAGTTATTATAAAGTGTTACCACATTGGGTGCTGCTCAGTGATTTTCACTGCACAGTGAGGTTATCGTTTCACAGCACACTGTGGGATATGTCGCTAGTAATCACAGTAACGTGAACGTTCACAATCATGACCACTAATCATTACATAATGTTAGGCAAACAACAGATGACTAAATAAATGGTTAATGATAATTGAATGACAGCAATAGCCAATGAGCTGCATTGAGTCATTCGGTTAGAAATCCATGGTGCATCATGAGAATACGGCACTTTAACTCATTCATGGCCAGTTTAGGACTGCCAATATTTAGCACAGGCCAAAGATTTTCATAATTGTTGGTCATCTTTCAAGACCCACAGTAAATTATCTATTAGCACCAAAGTGATTTGCAATACCTCAAAATGAAGATGTACGTCTCTGGGTTCACCAGGAAAAAAAAGTGAGCTTTTAGCATGTTCTGTACTCTACTTATAGCCATTTATATACACCCTGTTTTCACCCAAAAGGTCTCTCTGAGAAGAAAAACAGGAGAAAAGGCGATTTTTGTAAAGCACACAATCTCAGGCAGAACTCGCTCTCAATTCTTTTATTTTGAACTGCCTGGCAAGCTTCTGGTTAGCAACACCGCACTGCTGACTCCCCAGTCCTGGGTGATGTAGTGGCAGGTGATGGTCACGTAGTTTTCGGTTGTCATGGCAGTCCAGCTATCTGTCGTCAGTGCAACCTTGCCGCCGGTAGATGTAACGTCAGCTAGCTCTGCTAGCAACTTGGACTTAGCATCACCGTATCTCTTCTCAAAGTGCCTGGTGATTGTGCTTCGGCTTGGGATATCGTATGCTGGTTCCAGGAGGTGCATCATTTGCTTAAATCCCCTGCCTTCAACCATAGAGATAGGCATCATGTCTTTTTCTATAACCCCACAGATCGACTGGGTTATTTTCTCTGCTCGCCGTGAGTCACAACTTTTCCTCTTAAATGCTGAGCTGATGGTGGGTTGCTCTAGCGGAGATGAAGAGGAGCCAGCCAATTTATCTGAATGAACACCGTTCAAGTGATAGAGCAGTGCTGTCGTTGTGTTGGTGTAGCTGTACACCGATTCACAGTGTTTGCATACGGCAGTATCTTCTCCTTTCTTATCAAAATGTTCCCACACAACGCTTCTCTTCGCCCTCTTCATGGTCGTTGCAACTGTGTGGGTTTTCCTATTCTATTTCAGACCAATCTTAAAATGGCTGCCTGCCACCAGGTGTTCAGAGTTTACTGCGCCTGCGTGATGTGTCTGAAAAGGGCTATAGTAATACCATTGCGCCCTCTGGTGGATCATTAAGAAATTATTTGAAAACACCATTCTACTGTCAGAAATCAGAACGCAAGTTGCTTTTTGTTTTTGTTTTGATCGAGTAATTTTTCTTTGCTCGAGTAAATCCTTAACAAGCAATTAATTGAGTTTCGATTAATTGTGTGCATCCCTAAGCCCAACCAAACGCTGCTGTATACACTGGCTTTGTTTTGTTTGTTTCTGACATTGTCTGACATAAATAGATAAAAAAAAAAAATTGAATTGTCCCTGGGCTGCAAACTCATTTAAACTGTGGAGATCAAAGTGATTTCTGTGGAGAGTAATGTTAGCGTTACTGGCAGGCTCTGTTCCCCCGAGACGCTGTTTCTAACTCGGCATGAGAGCGCGCTCGAGGTCGCTGCTGGAGGAGCCGGCTGGAGGTATGTGCGCATGGCCGTGTGCTCCAGACGGTGGGAGGCTTTGCGGAGCTGCACACCGTGGAAAAAGTGCATCAAACTCAGATTGATAATCCTCTAACTTCATTTGAGCTTATTGAGGTAATATATTAATATTGTAACAACAGATATTACAGATATAACGTCTATAATGAAGACGTGCCAACTTTGATGACGTGGTGTCCAGTATTTTAAGAGCAGAGGGTTTTTTCATTTCCTGGAAAGTTGCTGTTTTGGAGATGCGTGGTTTACATCGGACAGCGACGATATGTAATGTTACACAAACACGCAAAGTTCAAATTAAGCAAATATTGAATTAGTAGATGGGGTTCCTCCATATTTTGTGTAAAGCCAGAGAGTATGGAATACACAGGGAGAAGAGACCCACATGTATGATAATAACATTTCAGCAAGTATGAAGTTGATTTAAAAAATCCTGCTTTAATTTGTGCTGTCCAGCCCTCCCACAGCTCATCAAATATGGCATTCACATAAAAATATTTGCAAGACATTGTTGAGTGACACTCTCTCCCTCTTTCCCTCTCTCTCTCCCACACACACACACACTAGGGATGTCACGATACCAAAATTATGAGTTCGGTACCGATACCTGCCTAAGTATCTCGATACCGATACTCAAACGATACCACGGCAAAAACCTAAAACATCAGGAAACATGTGCCCAGTACTCTACTGAGCACATTTTCTCCCTTTCTATTTGTTTAGCAGAACTCTGCCAAGGTGTATTGAGTCATTTCATTTTGTGTTCAGTCTACTTTAGTAGGCTATGTGGGCTAATAATCCTGGGCTTCTAAATGTGTTTTATTTTGGCACAAGGAAGGGATATTAACATGTTGTCCTGTGTATTAATGAATGTCATTATGTTTCTTATTTGCATGCACAATAAATAGGCTATTGAAATATATGCTATGGTGGTGGTTTATTATATGGTGTAATTTTTCATGTCAGGTGTGTTTTTGACAATTAATCACTATATCATTAATAATTGGATTATTGTAAATATTAGTATGGGGGACATGGGATTGCTGCATGCCATGTAAGGGTTTAATGACACTCTATGGCCTTGATTTAATTATTTAGTACATATTTGAGTCAGGGCCATGGTGTTATTGGGGCTTTTGCATTATGCAGTGGTCTGATGTCCCCTAGGTAGGCCAATTTTCAGAAAGTTGGCAAAAGAAAATGCGGTAGCCTATTATCCACGTAATGTTCCACTCACTACCATTATGCCTAATATCAGGAATGTTGAAGAGGAGGGGCAATTAATTGACGTGATTAAAAGATCTCCAGACGCCGCCAGGCAAACCCTCAAACGAGGGAAATGAACCCCGTTCTCTGATGTGAAAACATCCTAGCCTGATATTCAGACTGAAGTGGAGGGAATCATGATGGCTTGGTGACAGAGAGCACACTGCTGTCTGCCTCTGCGGAGCAGCTGCTAACATTACACGTGTGTGCATTTGTCTCTCTATGAAAAACATCACATAGCCGTTCATGATTATACAGAGGTACGTAAAATGTATTACCAGACGGCACTCTTCAATTCAGCATATATATAATCCACGGAGAGGTTACAGTAAGTGAATAAAATGTCAATTCTGGATGTGAGTCATCTATTATCCCGCTCTCTTGCTCGTTAAAAGTGCATGTTTTTGAATGCAGTTTGGTTACATCATCCGCTCGTTGCGGCTCCCAGAGGTTTGGTGAGCGGCGCCAACAGCGCCGGTCGCACACTGACGCAACTCATGACATTTTAAAAAGTATCGGTACTAAATTAACGTGGTATAGTACCGTTTTTAACGACAGGGTAGCGCGGTACCATTGTGGTACCGGTATATCGTGCATCCCTAGACGGCGGGAGGCTTTGCGAACTCAGATTGATAATCCTCTAACATCATTTGAGCTTATTCAGGTAATATATTAATATTGTAACGACAGATATTACAAATGTAACGTCTATAATGAAGACGTGCCAACTTTGATGACATGGTGTGCAGTATTTTAAGAGCAGAGGGTTTTTTCATTTCCTGAAAAGTTGCTGTTTTGGAGATGAGTGGTTTTCATCGGACAGCGACGATATGTAATGTTACACAAACACGCAAAGTTCAAATGAAGCAAATATTGAATTAGTAGATGGTAGTGATGCGCGGGTCAGGGTTTTTTAACTCATTGAGTGCCAGCCACTTTTGGAGAACGGACGCTCCCAGTGCCAGAGTTTCAGAGCGTTTTCAGTGATTTCTCGAGCCCCACAGAATATTGTGTGATATTACTATGTAAACACTGAACATGCACAAAGAACGATGAGACTCTCTTCTATCATCTGCAAAAAAAGTTTATTGATCCCATTTTCCGTTCTTTAGTTATGAGCCGGAGAAGATAGCTTGATTTAACCAAAAACAGCAATTTTTTTCTAGAAGCTGAGATAATGAGCCTTTTGTGAAATTAAACATTTCAAGCACATCACTGACTCTGAAGCTAATATTTTCTAATGTAGTCACACCTCAAAAATAATTTCCTTCAATAAAACAGTGAAGGCCAGGGAATTTTGTTTGGCAGAATAATATTTTTTAGCTGCAACCAGCAGCGCTGGCCCCTGCGTGCGCTGCTGGTTGCAGCTTCTTGCTGGTCTTGATTTGCTGCTGGTGGGCATCGGATATTCTGGCTTGCGTTTGCCAATCCTGTCCTGCTGTCTGGGTCTGTCTGGGTCAGTGTTGTGTGCTGCTCTGCGTGCACCCCCCCCCCCCCCCACTGCACACTCCTCCTCCGTATGGGAGTGTCTCTGGTGGCTTTCTGCTGCGTTTGCTGTGCACAGTGAAGGGTGCGCGACATCCAGCTTTTTTACAGCGTTCCGCGTGTGTTTGTCACCGGCTCCCATGCTTCCAGTTGAGAATAATAACAACTCCACGGCTGATCATGCGGATGTGCTGTCGCAACGGACACGGAGGGGCTCAATTGTGGCAGCAGATTGGCTGCTGCAGGCACAGCTACAGTAATGTTATGCTTCATGCATATCGATGCATACGGATGCGATGCGATTTCCGTTTCCCCAACGACTTCTTCTTTGTTTTTTCCTCGCCTTTCTGTACTCTGGAGAGCACTGTCGCCACCTAAGGGTTCTGTAAAATAGGTTACACGCCTTCATAGCTCCCATATTTGTACAGGAGATGCCTGATGCTTTGATCCACGTCCCACCGTCAAAAAACGCAATTGACGAACATACTCGTCCTTGGCACTCTACGTTACTAAACGAAATGACGAACATGCTCGTCCATGGCACTCAATGAGTTAAGGCCCGCCCCAACCCAACCCGTCATTGGAGCCAGCCCGCCCCGCCCAGCCCGTTAAAATATCTGAAAATTCCTAACCCAGCCCAACCCAGCAGCCCGCAACGGCCAATTTAATGTACCGTAAATTCCGGACTATAAGCCGCGGCTTTTTTCCCGTTTTTTGGCCCCTGCGGCTTATATAACGGTGCGGCTTATCTATGGATTTTTTCAGAAAAAAAAAAAAAATACAAATAAAATCTCTCTTTTTTAGCACTCTTTCTAACTATAAATCCACTTCTGTTTTAATTTCCTCTCTTGCCCTCTTTTCACCACACCGCGGACACTGTGTGCACTGTAAAAATAAACAACGGTGGTGTTGTGTTATGTTGTTTTGTTGAAATGTTACGGTAATACGGTAAATGGGAGCTTCCTCAAACAGCCATCTCTTTCCCGACAATCCCCTCTGTGCGTGACCACTTACATATGGTAATTACGGTAAGCAAACGGCCACTCGGCCATCAACTCCCTCCCCCGACTACCAGGAGAAAATCACAAACTTCGGCGAATTCACACAAAGGAAGATCAAGGAATATTCACAACAAGACGAGCAGTAGAAGCAACACTCTCACTTACCATGGGGAAGGTATGCAGAAATTCACACGACGCAGCTTTCAAGTTGAAAGCAGTCAATCTCGCATTAAAAGAGGGAAACAGAGCAGCCGCGCGTAACCTGGGCATCGATGAGTCAATGGTGAGGCGTTGGACGGTGCAGCAGGAGGAACTGTCTCAGTGCAAGAAGACCAAAAAGTCCTTCAGAGGTCATAAAAGCAGATGGCCCGAACTTGAAGATTCCCTTGAAGATTGGGTGTTGACCCAGAGAGCAGACGGCCGAGGCGTTTCCACGGTGCAGATCCGACTGAAGGCCAAAACAGTCGCCACCGAAATGAAAATTGAACATTTCATAGGTGGCCCATCTTGGTGCTTCCGATTCATGAGACGAAAGGGACTGTCCGTCCGGGCGATAACTACTGAACAACTCCCTCCCGACTACCAGGAGAAAATCACAAACTTCGGCGAATTCACACAAAGGAAGATCACGGAATATTATAGGAGTGTGAAAACATCCACAATCACCAACGGGTTCCAAAACGCTGGACTGCTGCGGGATGAAGAGGATGACGCCGCCACAGCTGACGCTGAGGGCCGTCAGAGGCTTCAGAGGCTGTTCGATGCCGACAGTGACGAAGAGGAGTTCGTTGGTTTTGAGTGACAATGAAGGAGAGAGGAGAGTGGTTGACGAAGCCACCCTGAACCTGTTCGTTTCCGACACTGAAGATGAGGACTTTGGTGGTTTCAGTACGCAGGAAGAAGAGGAAGACGAGGATTAGTGACTTGACTTCTCTGGTTACAGGTTTGCTGCACATATAGCCTATTGTTGTGTGATTTTGTCTGGGGATTAGTGACCTGACTTTTGTTTTGTTTTGTTGAAATGTTAATAAATGGGAGCTTCCCCAAACAGCCATCTCTTTCCCGACATTCCTCTCTGTGCACGAACCCTTTCATATGGTAATTAAACATCAAAACACCCGCGGCTTATAGACCGGTGCGGCTTATATAAGAAAAAAATAGTCAATTTTGGTCCCGCGGCTTATATACCGGTGCGCCTTATAGTCCGGAATTTACGGTAATATGTCTCCGGACTCAGGAGGAGCACAGCAGAGCTTCCAAGGTGTGCAAAGTAGCTAATAACTCTGTCTCTCTCCCCCCTCTCTCACACACACACACACACACACACACACACACACACAGACACTTACATGCTGCCGTGCGCGACAACAGTTGTAGCCTAGGTCTGCTCTGGATGAGTTGCGCTGCTGCTTTTGCAACGCCCTGTAAAAGGGCGATATGTGTGGAAAGAATTCAATGACGATGCTTTCCTCAGATCAAAGTGTATTTTGTCTTTAAGTCACAAAACCATACATGTACAAATGTCACAGTGGCTATTATTACTAAGTTCCTGGCAACAATATAACATATCAAAAATACTGTAGCTACATCAATAGACCATAATACAATATTAGCCTACTATTGGAATGTATACAGGTAAACCAGTAACTTAACATAAATTCACTCATACAATACAACACCAGTAACTTAATATTCATATAAACTCACTCAATCAACACAAGACTAGTAACTAACGTGTACATGGCCACAAAGAACTACTGTTGAAAGACCACATGAGATGCTAGTTAGCTTTGCACTGTTCTAAACATGAACCAGACGCTGCCCGTGGCTAACGTTAGCTTAGCCACATTAGCTTCGCTCGTCGTCAGGTAATTAACTGCATTCCAACACAAAGCACGGACGTGTCACACTACAAACAGTTTCCCGAGGGCATACATACATTTACAAAACATACCATACAATATCAAACGTTACCATGAGGGATAAATACCTGTAAAAGGGCGATATGTGTGGAAAGAATTCAATGACGATGCTTTCCTCAGATCAAAGTGTATTTTGTCTAAAGAGGGGAAGCAGTGCATCCCAAAATATCGCTCCAAGCGCCTAGGCGCCGCCTGCTGGTACCCTCCAGTAATTACTACTGTTGTGAAACTTACGAATCCTGAGCATAGTAAAACAGAAAATGTATGCGGTTCTCAAATGGTTAAACATAACTACAAAGACAACGGTGAAACATGAAACACACATGAAAATGCCCACAAGATAACTGAAATCAATATAAAACAAATGCTTTGTTTTATTCTGCTATATCCAAATAATATGAGTTTTTACTGCTTTTAATTATTCTCAATATAGGCTACTTTATCGATTGTTCCCAAGCATTTTAACTCTTTTAGTGCCTTTTAACAAAATATGAGTTTTTACTGCTTTTAACTATTTTAAACATATTTTGTATCAATTGTTCCCATGACTGTATGATCTTTTTAATCTTAGCACAGACCATGAATTTATTATGCTATACCCGAATTGCATCTATCACACTTTCATGTCAGTCTTTCTTCAATTAATCCATGGTCTTCAGATAGCGATTCCCCAAAGTGCGGATGGCGTGACCGCAGTGTTTCAAATGGAGGTAGCAGGTAGAGGTAGGCACTAGGCAGGCTACAGAAACAGTTCTTATTCTTCCCCATTTATTTTAATTACCTCATGCGCTCTCAATTGGCCATGTTGCAGTAGTAGGCTACTAAACGTAGTAGTGCAGCAGGTGCGCACACGGCTTGCAGATACGGCTAGACTCGCTGTCTGATTTCTTTTAATTACCTCGCTCTCAATTGTTCACAGCCTACTCACGTTGCAGTAAAGTTGACAAATAGATCACAGTCGAGTCCACAACAGAAAATCTGCGGTGGCATTATATGGACACTTCAAATAATAATTACAGCGAATAATCCTTCCAAAATGTTTGTTTTGAGAGCACATAGGCTACCTCATTGAAGCATTTCTTTACTCCATGTAGGCTATAGAGAGTGCAGCAGGAGTCTGTCTGATTGTGTGTGAGAGAGAGTTCACGTCTTTAAGGTTAATTACTCTGCGTGTTTCACTGCTCTAAATTATTTAATAATGTTGCTTTGTCACGTTCTGAGCCTGCCCCGCCCGCACCCAAGATATTTTCATAATTTGCCAACCCAGCCCACCTGCGGGGCGGCCCAGCCCGCGGGACCCGGCGGGTTCTGGGTGACCCGCGCATCACTAGTAGATGGGGTTCCTCCATATTTTGTGTAAAGCCAGAAAGTATGGAATACACAAGGAGAAGAGACCCACATGTATGATAATAACATTTCAGCAAGTATGAAGTTGATTTAAAAAAATCCTGCTTTAATTTGTGCTGTCCAGCCCTCCCACAGCTCATCAAATATGGCATTCACAAAAAAACGTATTTGCAAGACATTGTTGAGTGACACTCTCTCCCTCTTTCCCTCTCTCTCTCCCACACGCACACGCACACGCGCACACGCACACGCACACGCACACACACGCACACACACACACACAGACACACACACACACACAGTACTCTCTCTCTCTCTCTCTCTCTGACACACACACACACACACATACACACACATGAGATAACACTGCCAGTCATGTTTCGGGTCTAAACACTAATGTATGAGAGTAGTTCTGAACGTAAACTTACTTTGATGTCACATCAGTGATATATATTGAATATATTGAGATCCTGCGTCCACTCCGATCTTGTGAGCATGACTGCTCACTACAGTGTGGCAGACTGTAGTAAAAAGCTTCTCCATCCGCTAAGTGGTTTCTACCTTAGCCGTGCGTGACGACCGCATGTTTTTGATCATTGTCAGTTCCTCCAAAACATACAACTGTCGCTGTTTTCCACCTATGAGTCTTGTTGCTTCCACACATGTATCTCAGTCAAAATAAAAGCTCTCTGCAGAGCCATGTCATTGTGACCTCATGACATTTTTAAGGACATTTCATATTATTTTGAAGGCCAAGATTTATCATCAGTGGACCGTCGCTACTAAATGTATTTTATTAAACTGGACGGACAAACCCTGTCTCACACACACACACACACACACACACACACACACACACACACGCACGCACGCACACACATACACACACACACACACACACACACACACACACACACACACACACACACACACACACACACACACACATCTCGCTGTCACTCACCACGATCGCAGATTTAACTCCAAAACAGTAGCATTGTGGATGTGAGTGGATCTACATTTACTAGTTTAATATTATCAATTGCCTGGCCTCCCAGGATACCTCGTAATGTTGCATTTACCCCCATGCATATCGTTTTGACCATTTTTTCAACTTATAAATGTATAAAACCAGAGGAAACTCGCGTTTTCTAGTGCTTCTCTATGGAGCTCTAAGCTGAGAATGTCCGAGTGTATTGTAGAGCTGCACGCGCTGTGATTGGCTCGTCTGCGTTCGGGGCGTGGCTTAGCGATAGGTCAATTGATCCCAAGTGAACCGCCCCATCTGCAAAGCCTTAGGGGAGTAACCTGTGGAGGAAAAATCCACCTGCAATGTCCTGCCGATTGATCAATAATGAAATATCCGTTTCAAGTGTTCTAGGAGGTTTTTATTCCACAATAACATCTCTTCAGAGAGGTCTCTTCCTGACCACGTTGTCAATGCAAGAGCCCCGCATTATTGTTTACTTCACATCATATACTGAAACTATCGATGCCCGCCCCCCAGCGTGGAGGGCAGTGATTTTCCACTACTGTCTAACAGTTCCATTCAGCCTAGTAAGTTTCCATTCAGCCATGTAGCTAATCTGATGTTCACTAGAATACATAACAAATCCAGTCTAGTCACAACAGGACACAGGTTCTCACAGGAAAACTCTGTACAGCAATCTTCTACAATGTGGTGAAAAACAGTTCACAAAATACATCATAGAATTGCCATAGCTAATAATTAATCAATCAATACACACTTGATCAATAATTTACCATTACAATTCCACACTTTTGATAAGAATAAATCATTATTATCAATATTAAAAATAAATTATTGATAATAAACTATAAGTTCAAACACAGTCAAAGAAAACTAACATAACTATTATCCTTAACTTGTTAGAAAAAAATGTATCATCTCACACATCTATATAGATTAAAATTTCCCTATGTGTTCACAATCACAATTAATAAGTCCTTCATTTCGGTTACTTACTTAATACTTAATACATACTTATGTTACAATGTATCATTTGCTCAAATCAAACTCTTAGTTATGCTAATATCAAATCAAGCATGATTATTTACCCAAGATTTCATAGCATAAACGAAGTGTGTCAGAGGTCAATGGCCTTTTTTATTGTTCCACACTTTTTGGCATATTTTTTTCTTCTTAAAAACACAGTTTACACATTTCTGGTAATTGGCTCCTGTTCACTGGTGTTGGATCCTGGTAGTCGAAGTCACTAAATCGTTTTGGCCCGCCTCCCACTTCGTCCTCCACTATCCACTCATATCAGCAAGCCGCTATTCACATTTCATACAAAAACATTCTCACAGGCTACAAATGTTTTTTTTTTCTTCTTTTTTCGGGTTTCTTACTACAATTGTTGACGATTTCCAAACCTCTGGCAGACATAGGCTACACACCAAGTGCACTTTGGCATGCAGCCCACTCAGAGGCTGGGAAATTGAACCCACGACCCAATTTTGATGCAAATGGTCAATCTAGTCTATTTTACAAGTCCAAGTCATGTCTCAAGTCTTTGTCCTCCTCTCCGCTCTCCAGTCACACTGGAGTCCCCTTTCTCCTGTCTAACTGGTGTACAATAACATTGCCTTCAACGATCACACACCTTTCACCGTCAAACATCACTCATTCACACTGTGTTCACACTCCCCTGTCTCCCATGACTCCAAAACGCTTTTTTAATACACATGATCACAGTTTTTTACACAAACCACGCAAAGTACGACTCTCTGCATCCGATTCGTCATGGGGAAACCGTCTGTGGTCCAGCTCACGCATGTGTGTGTGTGTGTGGAAAGCCTAAGCTAATTGCACTGGTGAAGGATATGGGGGGGGCTGGATCTCAGCATCTGGCATTGGAGATCGTCCCATGGTGATTGTCCAATCTGCTTATCTCAGTCTGCTTGTCCATCTGATTGTCTCAGTCACACAGGCACACAAAACACATACACCACAACAACAAAAACTTAAAAACAAAACAAAAAACAGACACAAAAACAAAAGCTGCTTACCCCCTTTGACAGATGCGTTATATAACGCATGTGTCAATTAATTTAGCAGTTTTTCTATATACTTATTTTTAGAGAGAGACACCCTTTAACTTGTCTCTGCCTCTCTCTCAGTCCTCTTGGGAAAATGTGTGTGCGCTATGCACTGTGGTTATCTGGAGGGTGCTGCAGGTTTCAAGGCTTCAGGCTGAGAAGCGGGGGGGGAAGAGAAATCTCAGTGTGTTCACAAACATTTACCTTTTCGCTTGGCAATAAGGGTTTTTCCAGGCTAAACACTCACTTTTCCTAAAAAAAAACATAACTTCTATTAAACAATACTGTACTAATGCATAAAAGTACTTTTGCTCTGTGTGCATTGCATGTACATAATGTCACTTGAGTGTGTGATTCTCTTACTAAAACAATGGTTTGTCAAACAGCTGTAACATGCAAATGTTCATGTGTGTCATTACTTATCTGCTCATAATTGGTGTCTTTGGAGAAAATTCTGCTGTGAACTCCTCCACCCTCAACTGGCTTGCGTCTCCGGCCGTGTCAGTCTCTCGCCTGTGATTGACCAGCGCCTCACACCCTCTCCGCTCCGTCTTGATTCGCTTCGTTGAGTCCTCTCCGCTGTTACTGTCCAGGTGGCGTCAACCTCCGGGCCAAGCCTATGAATCGAAAACTCCACGGCAGTCATATATTCTTTTACAGCAAGCAAACCACTCATATTGCATTTCTGTAGCCCGTTTACACCGGTGTGGTGAAACACTTACACGGGAGGGAGAGATTTTACTCTCTCCCATTGCTGGCCGCTAGCTGCGGTGTTCAGGGCTGTAGTGGCTGCTGGTACGGATGCTGCTGCCGGTTCCCTGGCTGAAGCCTGCCCGGAGTGTTGATCGTCTCCCCTGGAGCCTGGACTGCTGGTGGTCTTCAGTGTAGTTGAGCCTGGCGCTGACTCTCAGTCTGCTACATGGTGGTGGTGAGGCACGGGTCAATTTCCAGGTTGAGACCTTTTAAGACACATTAAGAGACACTAGCGAAAGATTAAACTCCTCACATAATAAATGATATGTATGGCCGTATGTATTGCTTCTGGCAGACATACTTTCTTTTCCCCTTCATAAATGTGTTGCTGTTGTTTTTCTGTGGTTCTTCAAAACCACCTAGACCATAACTTTTATACAGTCTATATTTCCCTCTAAATGTGGCGTGTAGGTCTGCTTGAGACAAATGTGCTTTCCCTGGTGTGTATTTACACAAACCCATATTTATACAAACCCATAGCTCCTCGTGAGCTTTCTCTAAACAGCTGTGGTTTTGTTTGTGTGTGCGAAATCAAAACCAATACCTTATGATATTACCAATAAAAACAAAATAACAACCACACTTGAGTCCTTCTTTTGTAGGCAGGTATGGGTTAAAATAAAACATAACTGTGGATCCACATAACAAAATAAACAACCCTGTTTGTCCCCTGCCGGCCGGCTTATCTACACACATATGAACGTTTAAGCCCCAAAATAAAAAGTTGAATTTGAACGTTTAGCCCCTGTTTAACGCTTGTATCCCAAAACAAAAAGTTCAATTTGAACGTTTAGCCCCACAACAAAAAGTTTAGTTTGTGAACTTTGTGATTTTTCTTCCTCTCATTTTTCTCATTCAGAAATTTCTCATTCATATCTCAGTCATTTCCCATTCATTTCCCATTCATTTTTCTAATTTTTTTTCTTCCTCAATGAGCCTCACTGCTCAGTTTCACCCACACTCTCCCCTTTTTTTTTTTTTTTCTTTTTTTTTTGTTCAAAGGAAAAAGACCTTTTGAAAACAACTTTTCTTTTTTCTTTTTTTACATATAATTTATACCTCCTTTCGCAACGCTCAGGTCTGGGTATGTGCTGCTTTACCCCTTTATACTGCAGTTTTAGACGCTAAGTATACCTTTCAACTTACGTCGACGCCAAGTGTACCTTTCAACCTGCGTCTGCGTCTTTACTGTTTGCCCGTCGACAAACAGGCCGATTTATTCTTCTCTAAATCTTGCCCAAATATGAGTCGGCTCTAGTAAGTTACCTTACGCGTGCGCCTCCTGCTAACGCACGCCTCACCCTCTTCTGGATCCGTTATCCAAGGCGATGAGTATATCCGATAACGGCAATAGTGAGTTTTATCTAATATTATCTCACGCGAGCATCCCCTTTGACCCCGCACCACTCTCTTCTAGACAAATCCTATTTTGACTAAGGCAGTGGTTACATCCGTTTTACACGCACACACATCCCCCAGACCTGTAGCTTTTAGCAGCAGTTACAATTGTCTATTTTTAGAACCAACTGTATAACATTATTCTAAATTTCACAGCTACTCAATTTGACATAAAACCGATCAATCAACATTGCATTCAGTGTGTATTTGCCTCACCAGGTTCCGCAGATCACAGCGCTGGGCTACATTCCTCCGCATGTCGACTCCTGCTCTCTTAGCATTAATCGAGCTTTCAGGTCCAACTTTGACAGGAGGTTATCACCAGTCGACATGCCAGAGGTCCGCATCCCAGTCGTGAGATCCCGGACGAGCCCCCAAGTTGTGGAGGAAAAATCCACCTGCAATGTCCTGCCGATTGATCAATAATGAAATATCCGTTTCAAGTGTTCTAGGAGGTTTTTATTCCACAATAACATCTCTTCAGAGAGGTCTCTTCCTGACCACGTTGTCAATGCAAGAGCCCCGCATTATTGTTTACTTCACATCATATACTGAAACTATCGACGCCCGCCCCCCAGCGTGGAGGGCAGTGATTTTCCACTACTGTCTAACAGTTCCATTCAGCCTAGTAAGTTTCCATTCAGCCATGTAGCTAATCTGATGTTCACTAGAATACATAACAAATCCAGTCTAGTCACAACAGGACACAGGTTCTCACAGGAAAACTCTGTACAGCAATCTTCTACAATGTGGTGAAAAACAGTTCACAAAATACATCATAGAATTGCCATAGCTAATAATTAATCAATCAATACACACTTGATCAATAATTTACCATTACAAACCCCACCTATCTACTGTTTAGGGATAAATAATTATTACACCTTTGACACTTAAAAACCTATAAAAATACACAAAAATGTCAATTTCACCCACTTCCCGAGGTCGTAGAGACTCATGGATGGGTTCGTTGTAAAGCCCATGCTCACTTCCTGGATAAGCGATGACAATTTCAGAAAGATCAGAGCGTCGGTTCCAAAGTTATTCAAGAAAATCCTCCTATTGGCTGTTTAAAAGGCTCTGGGAGGCTTAATTTGCATTTTTCCCCATCATGCAATTCTGACCCTCTTAGAGACACAAAACCCTGAGTGAAACACATCTCTCAGAATCACCCCCCTGGCCGTTTGGGCATTCAGACATCTGCCTCCATTGGTCAAGGCCAGCCCAGACCTCCTATCTCATTTATTACATGCTTTATAAGGCATAGATAGTCCTCACTTTAGATGAGCTCACATGAAATACTTAACTAATGACTAGTAACTACCTTAATTAATCATGAGTTTGAGTATCAATAAGTGTTGATAAACCATCTATTAACACTCACTAACCATGTCCAAATCATATGCACAAATGTACACATGAATGTACATACGTTGTTTAATCATTTACTTACACGTTCTAAATGATCTTATGAACCATTAACAACTCCTAAGTAAATGGTTTGTAATTGATATAATACGTATTTATAAATGGTGCATCTATCATTTACAAAGTATGAGAATACAATCATTAAACACATTAGAGATTAGGTTATTAATCAGGAATAAAATGTTTACAACTGTGTTACTAATGCTTAGTGATGTATGAATAATGCTTTATAAATTATGAATTCATGATGAATTATGTATTTAATAATGGTTTATTAATACTTTATAGTGTATAGTTATTATAAAGTGTTACCACGTTGGGTGCTGCTCAGTGATTTTCACTGCACAGTGAGGTTACCGTTTCACAGCACACTGTGGGATATGTCACTAATCACAGTAACATGAACGTTCACAATCATGACCACTAATCATTACATAATGTTAGGCAAACAACAGATGACTAAATAAATGGTTAATGATAATTGAATGACAGCAATAGCCAATGAGCTGCATTGAGTCATTTGGTTAGAAATCCATGGTGCATCATGAGAATACGGCACTTTAATTGAATTAAACTTAATTGTAAATTGTATTACTAATGTATCAAACTTGGGGAGTGCACTTAGGGGGGCCTGATGGAGTGCAGTGCTGAAATCTTTTGCAATTTGGCATAGCGCCACCTACTGGCAACACAGAAAGTAGTTTATCTCAAGAACCGTTCTTCCAATTGACTTCAAACTTGGGGATTGCACTGCTCGGAACCTGACAGAGTGCAGTGCCTAATTTAATGCTATTTGGCATAGCACCACCTATACTTGAAAACACAAAAAGTGGTTTATCATTTATGAGTGCTAAATGGAAAACATTTTAAAGTTGTTTGTCTCCATCACTAATTCTCATGCAGACTGAGTGGCTGTCAGCTGTCAGAGAGAAGCTGTGAAGCTCTGGCCTCAGTTCTCAGCTCCCAGTCTTGCAATCTGAAAGAGCTGGACCTAAGTAACAACGAGCTTCACGATTCCGGGGTGAGGCTGGTCTCTGCTGGACTGCAGAGTCCACACTGCAGACTGGAGACTCTCAGGTAAGATCCATTCACAGCTTTCCTCATGTGTTTTGACACGGCTCCCACAGCTCATCAAATATGGCATTCACAAAAAAAATGTATTTGCAAGACATTGTTGAGTGACACTCCCTCTTTCCCTCTCTCTCTCTCCCACACACACACACACACACACACACACACACACACACACACACACACACACACACACACACACACACACACACACACACACACACACACACACACACACACACACACACAAATGAGATAACACTGTCAGTCATGTTTTGGGTCTAAACACTAATGTATGAGAGTAGTTCTGAACGTAAACTTACTTTGATGTCACATCAGTGATATATATTGAATATATTGAGATCCTGCGTCCACTCCGTTCTTGTGAGCATGACTGCTCACTACAGTGTGGCAGACTGTAGTGAAAAGCTTCTCCATCCGCTAAGTGGTTTCTACTTTAGCCGTGCGTGACGACCGCATGTTTTTGATCATTGTCAGTTCCTCCAAAACATACAACTGTTGCTGTTTTCCACCTATGAGTTTTGTTGCTTCCACACATGTATCTGAGTCAAAACTAGAACGACCGCAACGCGGACTTATGCCTCCGCCATTAGTTCATTTTGGAGTCCAAATCGCCATTTGAGGCAAATTGGAAGAGATTCCGTCAAGGCGCTCCTGTGATGTTGCGTTACAGAGCTTGGAAATTGGGTGTGTGAGAGGTCACAGTGACCTTGAACTTTGACCACCAAAATGTAATCAGTTCATCCTTGAGTCAAAGTCGATGTTTGAGACAAGTTTGATTAAATTCCGTCAAGGCATTCCTGAGATATCATGTTAACAAGCTTGAAAATGGCGTTTGAGAGGTCACATTGACCTTGACCTTTGACTTTTGACCACCAAAATCTAATCAGTTGATCCTTGAGTCTAAGTAGATGTTTGAGGCAAATTTGATGAAATTCCGTCAAGGTATTCATGAGATATGGCGTTAACAAGCTGGAAAATGGCGTTTGAGAGGTCACAGTGACCTTGACCTTTGACCTTTGACCACCAAAATGTAATCAGTTCATCCTTGAGTACAAGTCGATGTTTGAGACAAGTTTGATCAAATTCCGTCAAGGCATTCCTGAGATATCGCGTTAACAAGCTTGAAAATGGCGTTCGAGAGGTCACAGTGACCTTGACCTTTGACCTTTGACCACCAAAATCTAATCAGATCATCCTTGAGTCTAAGTCGATGTTTGAGGCAAATTTGATGAAATTCCGTCCAGGCGTTCCTCAGATATCGCGTTAACAAACATCGTACGGACGTACGGCCGGACAACCCGGATCCATAATGCCTCCGGCCTGGCTATCGCCGGCGGAGGCATAATAAAAGCTCTCTGCAGAGCCATGTCATTGTGACTTCATGACATTTTTAAGGATATTTCATATTATTTTGAAGGATCCTGGCTCGTCCCTCATTCCTTCATGGTCTGGCCAGGAACGGTGAGCAGCACCCGGGGACCAACTTCTTCCAACTGCTGCCAGTCAGACGACGATCTTGTGCATCTTTTTAGTGAGGCTTATATATGGAAGAACCCCAGTGGAGCACGGCGAGAACATGCAAACTCCACACAGAAAGGCCCTTTGGCGAGGTAGCCCACGTGGGGAGTAGGACTGAAGACATGTAGGAACACCAGGGGCGATTTTAGGATCAGGGCCCAGTTTCACAAAGCTCCTTATGTTAAAGGATGGGTTTTCCGTGGGGAATATGAATATATATTAAATCTCACGCCCCTAAGGTTTTCGAATCCGTTGAAATTTTTGAAATTGGATATTCACTGCCATGCCTATCAAGCATCTATCACATTATTTCCATGTCGCTCTGACGCGAAACGCGTCAGAGCGACAATCCCCGCCTTGCGGAAGTCGTGCACCTATGAACTACAACTGTTGTTGGCCATGGTCCCGCCTCTAGAGGTCCTCCACGCCCCTTCAGAGGCCTTGACAAAAACAAAAAGGCAGCCATCTTTTTCCACCACTAGCCTACTGTAGCTAGGTTAGCTTCCCATAGTTCCTTGCAAAGAGACCATATCTCGGGAACGGAAGCACTAATAGACACGGGACTGGCGGCATTGGAAAGATCGTCAAATTTTACATCTAGTAGTAGGTGGGTTGAAGTAACGAAATCAACGCTGAGCAATGTACCCGTTTTTACACATTTTTACAGAAAATAGTTACAACATCAGATGCGCGTAACTCCTACGAAAATGCCTTAAAATGCATGAATTTTTTTTTATGAAGACATCTCCCGACATATATACTACCGTTTACATTTGGTGCAATTTGGAGGCAATTTTATTTTCGATTTATTTCTTCTTCTTTGTATCTTTTATTGTCGAAGCCTTCTTCTTCTTCTTCTATGAGTTTTATGGCGGTTGGCAAACATATATGTGCATTACCGCCACCTACTGGAGTTTGATATCAGCCAAATGCCTGAGGGGTGGGCATGAAAACGAAGGCCACGCGAGCCCAGTGCATTGTGGGAAATGTAGTATTTCGAGTCCCCGCACCCGCACCTCCCCCCCACCACCCCCCCCCCCCCCCCACACACACACACAGAGTGGATTTCGGTTGATATCTCTGTGAGTAAACCACCAATTTCAAAAATTTCAACGGATTCGAAAACCTTAGGGGCGTGAGATTTAATATATATTCATATTCCCCACGGAAAACCAATCCTTTAAGGTTTCCATTAGGGTCCGAGTTAAGGTGTCCATAAAATAGAATGGACTGCACAAAACACCCTTACATCTTCTCCATAAGGTTAAACATTTTAGGTTAAACATAAGCACACAATTTAAGGGTGTTTTGTACGATTCTATTTTATGGACACCTTAACTTGGACACAAGTACAAAGTAACATTTGCTTTGTAGGCATAAACACAAGTAAAACAAAAGTAGAAAAGTGCACTCAGTAGAGTGCAGATCTCCACCAGGTGCTGCTACACGTCACCATGGCCAAACCCAAACCCAACTGCTAAGAAAACCACTTGCAGATTACAAGGCAACATTAACATTGTTTAAAGGTCCATTCAGCGATGTTTTTGTGTTAAAATAGCCTAAATGTTAAATGGCTCTATATTCTGACAGCAATCACTGAAATAGAGTGTTTGGTCAGTAACTCCAAACCCCCCACTCTACTCTGTCTCTCTCCTGTAGCCCTGCATGCAGGGCGGACATATAGTCCACCTCCCACTATCCAATCAGAGAAATGTTGACATTTTCTGGGAAACAGAAGGTCAGATCGCGATGGCTCTAAAGGACAATAATATTTTTTTTTCACAATTGTGAATTGAGACTGGCTGCCACAGCTGTCAATCATCCCTTTGTATATCGTCAAATAACTACTTAAAAACAAACTGATCAGAAACATGACCACTTGAACATGATTAGCATGATAAGAATGATCTAAAATGATAGAAACCACCTTTGGGAAATAATATCTGATGTGTACGTTGATTGTTTAGTTTGGCTCATTTCCCACCCACTAACATGGCGGAGGCGGGACTTGTGACCTATACTGGGACTGACCGCCAGGGCGGCGATCTAAGATGATTTGGCCTCACTGAAAAGAGCTGATATCCTGTCCATTCTTTTTACAGTCAATGATCTATACCTCCATATAATGAAACTGTGTGTGTGTGTGTGTGTGTGTGTGTGTGTGTGTGTGTGTGTGTGTGTGTGTGTGTGTGTGTGTGTGTGTGTGTGTGTGTGTGTGTGTGTGTGCAGGCTGTCACGCTGTCTGCTCTCAGAGGAAGGCTGTGATTCTCTGGTCTCAGCTCTGAACTCCAACTCCTCCCATCTGAGGGAGCTGGACCTGCACTACAATTATCCAGGAGCCTTTGTTTATTCCTCCAGTGTGGACCATGGTGGAGTGCAGAGGCTGAAACCAGGTGTGAGGAAATGTAAGTGTGTATTTAGTTTGATTCATTAACAAACTAGCTTCAATGTCAGGTCTTTAATCAGAATCAGAGTTATTTTATTCACCCAGGTATGTTTTCACTTACAAGGAAACTGACTTGGTGTGACCGCCTAATTTTAGTTGTATGAACGACCGTGGACAATAGCTCCCTCTTGAGGGACTTTCTAAGAGACTTAATGTGAAAGCAGCTGTGAGCCTATAACCATTATGACTTATAAGCGTATATAACCCTAACCCTCCTGAGGGACTTTCTAAGAGACTTAATGTGAAAGCAGCTGTGAGCCTATAGCCATTATGACTTATAAGCGTATATAACCCTAACCCTCCTGAGGGACTTTCTAAGAGAGAACAGTTCAAGTTAAAAAATATAGCTGCACGCGGCAATTGAGGCGTCCAGGCACAATTTGAAAAGACAGAGAGACAAAACATTACTACTGTAGGTATATAGACACATATAGAGATAGAGAAATACAGATAAGATATGAACTTTTTGCATTTTTAGCACCCACTAGTGGTAGTTTGGGTGTGTTCCAGCAACATGCTCAACATGTCTTACTTTTGGTGGGATTTGATGAATGGATTATGAGAGTTAGGAGGACATGTTTCGTTAAAGCGTTGGGGCCCTATAGCGTACACCGGTGCAGAAGGCATCTGCGGTAGCGTTTGCGTCTGTGCTGGCTCTCTTTCCTATCGTCCACCTGCACACCTGCAGGCCGTGCGCCCGGTGCCGGGAAGATAGCAAGCAGCTTTGTGCTCCCAAACGCACCCGTGGGCGTGCTGCTCTGAAAAGTAGGTGTGTCCATGGAAAATCCTGACACACTGCCATCGTACAGATGAGCACAAACAACTGTGTTTAGACGAGCTGAGACCACTTCTTACCACAATCTACATCTCTCTCTCTCTCTCTCTCTCTCTCTCTCTCTCTCTCTCTCTCTCTCTCTCTCTCTCTCTCTCTCTCTCTCTGTTTTGTCTATGTCTCTCTCTCAGGTTTATAACTTCATAAAGAAATTAAAGACCCACTTATTTAAAAAAAAAACTCAAATAGTAATATAATATTACAACTACTACTAATAATAATAAATAAATAACTTTATTTATATAGGACGAATCAGCATGACATCACAACAACAAAAACAGCACTTAGTGAACTCAGTTAACTAGTATGAGTTGTGCCAAACAAACCTTAATATCTCAAAAACTATCCATCACATCACTTATATTTAGACTCTGTGAGTGAGAGCAGAAGTAGCTCAAGAGTTTGATGTATAATATATGTATGTTGTGTTAAAGTTGTGTGAACTGTCACAGTCTTGTGTAGATTTATTACTAAAGTCCAGCCTGTGTGATTTCTCAAAGAGTACAAACGATAATTTAAAGCTGAGTTAAGATAAAGTCCTAAAAGTGCTGACTCGTTGAAAGTTTAAGTGGAGTGTTAAAGTATGAAGGAGCAGTTAGAGGTCAAAGAGGGCGTGGTTTCACATTGAACTCTGTTTAAAACCAACAGCAGTTTCCTCCAGAAGCTGTGAAGCGGTTTGTTCCAAACAGCCTGATCCCCCATCCAGCAGCTTTCATCAGATCAAATACAGCTCAAAGTGCTTCACACACACACACACACACACACACACACACACACACACACACACACACACACACACACACACTAGGGTTTAATCCCGGGAAACGGGATTCCCGGGAAATGGCATCCAACCCATTTCCTGTTTTCTGGAAAATCAATGACGGGAAACCGGGAAAAAATGTTGTTGTATTTTTACATGCAGAACATATTGGAATAGGCCTATATTTAGAAATATGCAGACAGTTTACTTTCTTAAATGATGTAGCCTATGTTTTAAAATAACATGTAATATATTAGGCTACTGTAAGCATTGTAAAGTCATTAAATGATCACGATGTACATGTATAGACCTTATTCTCTAACCCTGGACAGCACCATATTGTTGACATACCGTCCTGCGCGCACACAGCGCTGCAGCTGACAACTAGTAACAGCCTTATTGTTGTTTCTGTTCCATTACAAAATAGTGATGCTAATGACACCAATAAAAACCCCACAGTTGTTATTTGTATGCTGCCGACGGCAGCCGTTAATGCCTGTAATAAATAAACAAAAGAACGAGGTGAACAGACTTTGCTGTGAGGAGCTGTTAGAAAGTTTCACCTGTCTCAACTAACTATCCACACCTCTCCTGTGCTGCTAACGTATCCTCAGTGTCGCTCCCTTCACGTCTGTGGACGGTAGAGATAGAAACAAACCACGGGGACTTTATTGCTGTCATTACTACAGCCATGCTTAACGCAGGTCACCATCCGAACACAATTGGAACGATACAGGTAACGCTAACAGCGGCTAACTTCCTATAAACGCTGCTCTTACATAGGCTGTCACTTTGAGAGCTGCTGCGTTATGTCAACAATATGGCGGCGGTGGGCGTGCCAGTACGTGAGTGACGTCAATCGAATAAGATCTATAGGCATTTCGGAGACATCAAAGTGAATCAATCAACCAACAATCAATCAATTTTCTATTTATATAGCGCCAAATAACGAGGTATTGCAGGCAGATTTTAATACTATCTTCTCTGACAACAATGCTATAGCCAGTCATTTGAAATTTGATATCCTTTGCAGAGTGGAATTAATTTCTGATTTTATTTCGGCGTGTTTTGGCCATGCGCCTTTGTGCGCTGTGCGCCGGTGGAACACAGACTCAAAGCTTATTGCACAACATAGCCTAATAAACACAAAGCCCACGATGTTTCTTTTCTTTTCTACACTTCTGACTTGCTTGAGGGGATTGTGTCATGACCGTTAATGCAGTAGCCTACGAGACGGCGATTGAGCACCGTGCAAACTTCACCAGCGGTGAAAACGACAATCAGCCCAGCCGTGCGTCCTCGGTTCGTGTGCCCCAGGTTGGGCAATGGGCATGATGGTCTGGTTGTAGGCGATGTCCGTGCACAGAGGGGTGGAGATAGTCTGATACAGCCGGGCTCCGGTATGCGGTATGGAGATGTCTGGGCACGGCTGGAAGACGAGCAGTGCAGCCGCCAGAGCGCAGCGCAGCAGCCCATATAAAAGCACACGTTGACAGGTATCAGACAGCATTGATGTTGTGCGTAAAAGAGCGTGAAAACAGGCTGATCGACGCGTTTACGGCTCCATTCCTTCCACGGCAGTTTCCACAACTCTCTAAGAAAATATTTAGCCTAGGCTACTACAGGATTTATTCATACGTCAATCCAGGCGATTGGTGAATTATATAAACCCTAACGGCACTATATAGCCTAATACCTATATAGGTGCAGCCTACTAAAAACAGCCTAAAAAGTTAGTTAAATTGTGATGTTTTGCCTTAGTTAATTAATATGAATGGCACCAAATAATACATTCGTCAGGTTGGGAACTAATAGGTATATTTCTCCTTGATGTATAAAAAAAAAGAAAAATGAATTCGGATTCCCGGGAAAGAGGTCTTAATTTCCCGTTTCCCGGTATGGCTCATTTTCGGGAAAAATATTAAACCCTAACACACACACACACACATAGACACACACACACACACACATAGACACACACACACACACATAGACACACACACACACATAGACACACACACACACATAGACACACACACACACACACATAGACACACACACACACATAGACACACACACACACACACACACATAGACACACACACACACACACATAGACACACACACACACACACACACACACACACACACATAGACACACACACACACATAGACACACACACACACACATAGACACACACAGGGCCCAAAATTAGAGCCCGCCACCCGCCAGGCGGGCATATTTTAGCTTTGGCGAGTGACGATCAGGGGTCTGTCCGCCACGTGGCGAGTAATGTTTTCACCGTCGCACTTTGGTGTTGTGGCTTCTCCTCTCCTCTTATCTGCCTGCTGCTGTCTGAATTTCACAGAGGTGGGGGCTGAGCGCTCCTCTCTCTCTAACACTCTGACACACACACACACACACACACACACACACACACACACACAGCAAAGTGTGCTGTGTGTGTGTGTGTGTGTGTGTGTGTGTGTGTGTGTGTGTGTGTCTGTGTGCTGAGCAAACACCGCTACACACGAATCAGCCACACTGCGTGTCTCTCAAACTCTCCTCCGCTCTCCTACATTCGTTGCAGTTGCGCCCTCACGAGTGGTCAAGCAGTTAACTAGTACTAGTGTACATGTATCCGTTGTGGTGTTTTGTCCCGTGTACTTCACCTACGGAGTCTTTCTCCTTCTGGTAACTTTACGTAGTTTTCAGCTGTATTGACTCTGCTTCACTTTCATGCACGCTGTCGCTCGACGGTCCTCTCTCCCCCCCTTCTCTCTCTCTCTCTCTCTCTCTCTCTCTCTCTCTCTCTCTCTCTCTCAACTGAAAACAATTAACCCCTTTGCTGCCTCCCAGGTGCAACAGTACCCTCACTCTCTCTCTCTCTCTCTCTCTGTTAGTATTGTATAGCTGTAGTTTTGTAGTTTAATGTTAGTATTAGCCTATTACTGTAAATGTACTACAATTTTGGTTGTCTTATAGTGTTGTGCTGTTGGTGTTATTAGCATTAGTGTTTGTCTTCAGATGAATTATTAGTATTAATGTTACTGTTAGTGATAGTAGATGTACGTATACGTGACACAAAAATGTGTTGTTTTTTTTGGCCGTTAAGAAATATGCTTGGCGTAGGGCTGGGCGATATGGCCTCTAAAGAATATTGCAATGTTTTTCGGCTATATCGCGATACACGATATATATCTCGATATTTTTGAAATCTCTCATAAATGCTCACTTTAACCCTTCAGGGTTATTTTCGGGAAAAATATTAAACCCTAACACACACACACACATAGACACACACACACACACACACACACACACACACACACACACACACACACACACACACACATAGACAGTGCTTCACACAAGACATTATTCAAACCATAAGAAATAAGATCATAGAAAAGACAAACCATCTCACTCTGCCCATTGATTGAGACAATTATGCATGAGGAGATTCTGTTCCAACACACACACACACACACACACACGCACACACACGCACACACACGCACACACACACGCACACGCACACACACACACACACACACGCACACACACGCACACACACACGCACACGCACACACATGCACACACACACACACACACACACACACACAGACACACACGCACAACACATAGACACACACGCACAACAAATAGACACACACGCACACACACATGCCCACACATAGACACACACGCACACACACGCACAACACATAGACACATAGACACACACGCACACACACATGCCCACACATAGACACACACGCACACACACAGACACAGACACACACACATGCGCACACATAAACACACACACAGACACAGGCACACACACATGCGCACACATAGACACACACACATGCGTACACATAGAGCAGGGCTCGACATTAACGGATGCCCGGTTCCGGGCAACCCAAAAAATTGACAACCATTTCTTGGCCTTTGGTTGCCATAGTGGCAACCACGTTTTAACATGTAAAAAATGAGCACAGCAGCAAACAGCAAAATATGCACCAAATAAATATTTTTTAATACTTGAGTGACACGCTGACATTTTATTGCTGTTACAATGGGAACGATGTTGCTAATTACCAGAAGGAACCCAGTAGACACGTGCGGTGTGTTTACTCAGGTCAGACGCTGCGCGCACACCGGCTCAGCTGCAAGCATACGTTTGATATGGCCAAACAGATAGAAGTTGTCTGGCTGTGTGAAAGCCCCAACTAACGTTAACCTGGTGTGGTGTCAACATCACAAATGAACCAGCAAGAAAGATGATTCGACTGACAAATAACCAGATGAACCGCTTGCACGAAAAAACAATGGCATTTGAGAAAAAGAGGACAACCGTGTCAGGGGAAACACACCTACTCGTAAACTATGGACTATTTCAGAAGGAACAAACAGCGTGCTCCGAGACAACAGCCGTGGCTCAAAGGTGTACTTTCATTTGAGATTGGTGAATGTAGGAAGAAGAAGTAAGACCGCAGACTGTGTGGAATTTCCTGATTACAGCGGTAGGGGAGCCCCTTTATAGTTGTGCGTCGCGGCTAACTGCAAAGTATGCATATTAGATTTCTAATGTAACGAGGCGAAGTGCGTCTGAACTGCACGCTGAAAGTATTCCACGAGAAAACACCCGCGTGTCATACATACTGTACGCAGCCCATGAGATCGGGTTGGAGAGAGAGAGAGGGATTGCGGCGGGGACAGAGCGGGCGGGCCAAGGCCGCTTCTGGGCCTTTTGGGGCCATCGACATAAAAAGAGATATCATTCATATATATCTCAATGTTTGGGGCCCCATGCAAAATCTTAGAGTGGGGGCCCCAAACCACTGTCATCATAGTATCCCTGAATGAACATGAATGAGAGGCATAGGCTACTTCATTATAAATAACGCTTTTAATTAATAAATTAAGCACAATATGAACAATAACAGCTAAAAAATATATGAAAATGAAAGTTCACAAATATTAATTAAACAAATCCTTTCAGTGCAAATGCATTATAAAAACAAAAAATAACTAAGATTTGTTTAGAAAACAAAATTACACAAATGTATTATTATTATTATTATCATTATGTAACCTCCTCTTGCCCCCTGTAGGCTCTGACCAGCAGAGTCACATACACAGCAGTATCTAGAATGAGCTGGATGTTATACTGGCCTAAGTATATCATTTCAATAACAGGATCCTGAGTTTCTAGCTGTTGGTGTTGAGCTGGCTAGATCTCCTATTTATCAGTAAGAGTCAGTTCAGTAGCCTGTACTACGAAGCTATCTTAACAGACCCGCGATCTGTCACTTTGATCTGGTTTGACTGAACAGGATCAAAGCTATCTAGTTTAAGGATACTACGACGCTGGTTTTCTACTGGATAACTGAAGCTGGCTTTATCTGGGATCTGCCTGTGCACGCGCACGTTTTTCACTCGTGCACAGGCGCGCGTCCACGCGAAAGAGGTGCGCTAGCCAATCACATTATGAACAGCTGAGTTGATCCACCCCCAAACCCATTTCCACACCCATTTCCTCGTTCAATGAAAGCGCAGTGCATGATCAGAGTTTTAGCGGATATTTAAAGGTCCCAATTCGTGCAGCTGTAACCTCTTAAAAACGTGTGTCTCTGGTCCATAAAACATGATTCTGGATTAATCTGTCGAAAATATAGCAACCCCGTTTGTTGTGACGGAGTTCTCACTTCCTCATCTCGTCGCTTCCCAAGAATGGCCTGTTTCTATAATATATTCAGAACTAAAGCCCAATTTATGCTTCGTCTGCCGACACTTTTGAAACGGTCGCCGACAGAAATGAGAACTTGAGTCGACACTTTCAAGTGTCTGCGAGCAGTGTCTGCTACCTGGTGAAATGTCTAGTGTCGCTGACTACGTCATAGTATCGCGCAAGTCTGATTGGCTATATAGACGGCACGCGCTTCCTTGTTTTGGTTGGGGTCCACCCGCTAGTTTAAGCTCGATTGAAATGAATGAACGTGTTCCCGCTATTTTTATCAGCCTGTCCTTGATGTATGACTTCGTGAAAATCACAAAGAACGTTGTGACCAATTTCCCAGAGAGGGGAGGTGAGTTGTCTGGTTGTGTGCTGTTTATATGCGGCTGCAGCCAAGAACGTTACATCTTGCCTCCAAGGTGGTTTCACTGTGCATTTCGTTCCCTCTCTTCTCTTGGCTGTCTGCAGCTGCTTATAGCGTTCGAGTGTCACGTGACCGTTGAACCGAGGCGAACGTCTTCTGAAGTATAAATGCAACACCATGAGCGACACTTTCTTTTTCGTCTGCGACCATGTGCTGAGCGACACTTTCTAATAAGTATAAATTAAGCTTAACAGTTCCCATTGGCCGCTGAGGGAGAGCCCGCCCCAGGCTCCCAGCGGCCAATCAGATTAGCGTCTGTGGACCAGCACGCTAGGTTGCGAGTTATCGTTAACTTAACGGTACTACGCTAAAGAGGACATCTCAAAATGCCTAGACTTACCGAATGCACCTCTGCAGTTGCTGGATCACGTACAGTTGGCGTCGCTCCAGCTAGAAGTGTTAATTTTGTGGCTATAGACTAAATGGTGCAGGTAGCTTGTGTGAGAGAGACCCGCGCAGTATGCAGGAGGAAGCTAGTGACGTCCCAATTCCCCTCTGGGCAAACGAATGGGCAAACGAAGCGTTTGGGGGTGTGGCTTGGAGGAGACTGCAGGGGGACGCTGGATAGGGACAAATCCAACTGTGGCAGTTCTGAGCGTGTGACCACTCATTACAGGGAGGGCTGACAGCAGTATATATGCATTTACAAGTAAAAACAGCTTTTGCACGGAATGGGACCTTTAATGTATCCGCGATTTAATGTCAGAATGAAAATCCGCGTTGGATAGTCTGCTGAAGGGCTGTCTAAAGCAGCAGCTTGTATTCACATCAGTCATTTGATTTACTTTGATCAGCGATTTCTGTCTGATACAGCTGCATTGATACAGCAGCAACAAATGTAAATGTGTAATCTCAGTCTATACATTTCCACAATCTGTAAGCCTATTTAGACCATAGATTTAGAAACGCATGCTCAATGAATAATGATCTCTATCACTCATGTGTGTGGTTGCACTGATCGAATAATTCATATATAAAATAGCCTAGTATAAAGCCTAATAGCCTACTATAAAAGAGAAAACTGCTGAACTGAATTGAGACGATGCGGGCATAGTTATCATTGATAAAAACTAGCCTAGTTTTGCTCATATATTGGCATACAGCCTACAGGACACAGTTCCAGCTGAAAGATGCAAGAATAGCCTGCATATTTAGTATTGGGGCTATCCCATATTTATCCCATATCTATATTATATGTATAGGCTTTTCTGGCATGTAGCAGAATATCACCCTCACTCCATTTGAGGGTCCGTTCATGATATGCACCGCGGTGATTAATAGTGATCATATTTCTCCACGCATCGTTGAGCTGTTAAGACATAAAGTGGTAAGTAGGCTTAATTTAATTATGTAGCCTACAGAGCCACGAATGTTTTGCTTGTTCTATTCTCAGTTGACTGCAATCTATTTTTCATATGGCGATCTTATATGAATGGTGAGTGACTCCAGAGAGCCGATTATATGGGTCTCTCATGGATTTTGATCTTATCCTCTGAAGCTAACCTGGTTGCGACCAGGTTAGCTTTGCAGCGTCAGTTGCCATGGTGATTGAAAGTTAACTTGCTTTGTAGTACGGCTAAACCAGGTTTAAACTCAAACTTACTCGGATAAGGCATTAAACTAGCTTCGTAGTACAGGCTACAGGCTTGAATAAATGAATAATAGCGCGGTGCCTCCACTGTGGAATTACTCAACGCTATGAGCTAAATGTGTATTCCCCAGAAATAAAAGTAAGTATGTGTGTATCAGTATGTAAGTGTAAACCTAATAATAATAAATTGTTCAGGACAACAAGATAAAAAGGAATAACAAATATAAATGTATTTAGATTGTGTTGTATTGGTTTAACACACAATAAACACAAAATTCACAATACCAGGAATCTTAAAATAACAAAAAACGTTTCAAGTTTACCCAATAATAAGATAAAAGTTCCAAATGTACCTTGTGTTAATTTACCTTATAGTGCAAAAATACCCCAAAGAAAATATGTGGGCCACTCACGATCCAGCCACTTTAATCCTCTTCTCGCGATTTTGCGGCGTTATTTAAGCTGACTGTCCCTCACGCGGGTTCGAAAAGAGGGGAGTGGCTTTAGCTCAGGAGGTAGAGCGGGTCGGCCAATGACTCAAGGGTTGGCGGTTCGATCCCCGCTCCCTCCCAGCTGCTGTCGTTGTGTTTAACCCTCCTTGCTCCCGATGGTGTGTAGGCACCCTGCGTGGCAGCCTGCCGCCATTGGTGTATGAATGGGTGAATGTAGACTATCTACTGATTGTAAAGCTCTATATAAATGCAGGCCATTTACCATTTACCATTTCGAGCAGAAACGTCCGTCTTGATAGTAAGTTACGAGACTTGCACGTTATCACTTTAGTCATGAAAACAACAAAACGGCTCGGCTTGGCTTCACTTCAAACTGTAGAAAAGAGTTTCGGACTGCGACACGCACACGAGTCTCGACTGCACAGTAATATTTGTGCCAATACCTTGACGTATTTCAGTCAACAAATATTATTATCTCCAAACGTTAAACTTTGTTTTATACTGCACGCAGCTCAGTTCCCAAACGTCTTCACATGTGTCTCTCTCTGACCAGACTGGTGACAGCCTAGTATGCTTTCCGGATTCCTCCTAGCCCCACCCCAGTCATTTTTCATTGGCTTAGAGCACAGCAGCGCGATCCCCGATTGGCTTAGCAACATGTCACTCAACAAACAATAAGAACTTGGCGCAAATAGGAAAATGAACATTCACAAGAAAACAAGCATCACAGTGAATGTAGTTTCTCATTAAATTCACCCATACTGGAATAAAAACACTCTAATCACATTTCCCATAAGAAAGAAAACACTGTTATCACGTTTCTCATTTACCTATATTTCTGAGGTCTCTACAATTATTACTACTACACCCGGTGCGCGCACTGAATAGGCCTATTATACTATATACTATAGACTATTATACTTTTCTGTCACATCGTCATTATTAAGCCGGCTTATCAGAATCAGAATCAGAATCACTTTTATTGCCACAGTATGCAAGTTACATACGAGGAATTTGTCTTAGTGTCTGTATGCAGCATAGTGGTCACATCAATATACAGAGATAAGAAGTGGGAAGATAACTAAAGACAATCACAAAGTTGCAAGTGTAATCAAATCGAGTAAATATATACAATATGTACATGAGTGGTGAAGTGTTCTGTGGATGATAAATATGAATTTACGTTGGATTTACATGAATTTACAGTCGGAGTTAAATAGAGTTTACATTGAATGTACATGAAATTTACAGGCTAAGTTAAATAGGCATTAATGTGCAGGGAATTTACATGAATTTACAGTCCCAGTTAAACAGGCATTAAATTAGATATGAGTTTCAGTTTTATGGGGGGGGGTTCAGTTGAGTTTAGGAGGAGGTAGTGAGTTTGTGTGTGTGTGTGTGTGTGTGTGTGTGTGTGTGTGTGTGTGTGTGTGTGTGTGTGTGTGTGTGTGTGTGTGTGTGTGTGTGGGGGGGGGGGGGGGGGGGTTGTTAGTGAGGTCCTTGGTGGAAGGGGTTTCCGGGCCTTGTTGGTGAGGCTGATGGCGGTTGGGAAGAAGCTGGTCTTGTGACGGGTGGTTCTGGTCTTGGCAGACCTCAGTCTCTTGCCGTGGGGGAGTGTCTTAAAGAGTTTGTGGCCAGGGTGGGAGGGGTCGGCCATGATCTTGCGAGACCGCTTCAGTGTCCTGGCTGCATGCAGGTCCTGGAGGGATGGCAGGTTGCATCCGATTATCTTCTCAGCACAGCGGATGATGCGCTGAAGTCTGTTAGTGTCTTTGAGAGTGGCAGCAGCATACCAGACGGTGATGGAGGAGGTGAGGATGGACTCAACGATGGAGGTGTAGAAGTGCACCATCGTGGCCTTTGGCACTTTGAATTTCTTCAGCTGCTGCACAAAGTACATCCTCTGCTGTGCCTTCTTGGTGAGAGCTCTGATGTTCAGCTCCCATTTTAGGTCCTGGCTGATGATGGTCCCCAGGAAGTGGAAGGACTCCACAGTGTTGACTGGGGAGTCACCCAGGGTGATGGGGGAAGGTGGGGCTTTGTTCCTCCTTATGACTGCATAGTATCATTATTACTCAAAATATAAGGCGACCAAAAATGGCAACCATATTTTTATTTGGGCAACCAAAAGCTCCTGCCAGGTTGCCACTCCGGCAACCACTTTTAAAAGTTAAGAGTTTAGGAGGAATGGCTGGAGAAACGCAGCTGCTGTATCTATATGGAGCGATTCCAACTTTCACTTTGGAAACAGGCGAGTTAAATTCACAGTTGAAGACTTGTACTCACTTTGGGTTGAAAACAGGAAAGAACGTGAAGTTTCTTCTTTGTCTTAAAAAGTTTTCACAACAACACAGCCGACACGCGTGGGGGACGCCCCGGCGACATTAAACAAGCGCCCCCTGTTCAGAGAAGCAGTAGAGCGGAGGAGGGGGAGGAGGAGGGGGAGTGGAGGCTTTCCTGAACTGAACTGGGTGCGCTTGTTTAATGCCGCCGGCGCGTCCCCCGCGCGTCACAGTAAGTGGACTTGGCCTCTTTTATTATTAAAACGGCACACATTTATTTCGAACAGATAATTAATCACGATGATCCGATGTAGAAGGCTCAGAGGTCGATGGGGGGTCGGCCAATCACGATGGTCGATGCCATCGTCCATCGTGCCAACCCTAGCGCACATACACACACAGAGACACGCACACACACGCACACATACAGAGCAGACACACACACACACACACACACACACACTAGGGGGGAGACGGCACCAAGTATTGATATTATATTAAAATATGCAGGATCTTGAAACTGATTCCCCCACAGCCATTTTGATAAACAGGGTCGTCGGGTTGTCAAAAATATTAATACTTAAATACTTACTCGACATTTTAAACGGATACAATACTCATTTTCTACACTATCAAGTTTATCGATACCAGCAGCACTTCCTCTGCCTCCTCCACGCACACACACACACGCACACACACACACACACACACACACACACACACACACACACACACACACACACACACACACAGCAGCTGTTAGCTACATTAGCTAATCCCACTACTGCTGCTGTAACCACTTCACCAACAGTGAGTGACCAAATGTTTCACTTGTTAACCATGCAGTCGGAGTGACGCTCTTTCCACTAACATTTAGGCTTTGAAATGTGTTGATACATGGACCCTGCTTGTAGATTGCAGCTACATTGAAGGTGAAACACATTGCCGGTGGAGGTACCCGGATGTAGCAGACAAAGAGTATTGAAGGCAACAGACGAAGCCTGTTTTGTTGTTTTTTACAACAGCGCTCCCGCCTTGATGTTGCAGTGGAACCACTGAGGGGAACAACTCAGTCGTCAGTTCTTATCGATTTAACTTCTTTGGTGCAGAATTGTCGAAGTTATCCTGCTTTGCTACTCGATGATTTGACACAGACAGCAACCAGTCTGTACGTAAGCGAATCAGTGGGGATAGCAGAGCGTCCAGAGCCTAATGATGATTCATTTGGAATGGATTCATTGGGGTTGGTAAAGTTTAGGCTAAGAGGCACACTGATGGCAGTAACAAATAGCAGACACTGTGATATTTAGAAGTGAATCGTGGACATGCAGAGCTGCTGTTTGGGCTGTCTTGGGCTACACTCTGAGCATACTGGGGGCAGCAGCTCAGCTTGAGGGAGGCTTTGGAGGGAATTGTAGCCTCCATGAAACATGAAAGCTGGAACATCCCCACCCCCCACTAACTACTTAAGACAATTTCAAAATATATTGTGAATATATGCCATTGTTCTCTTGTTTTAATAATAACCAAAAAAAAGACTCTTAATGTGTAATTTTTCCTCCGTGGTATCGAAAATGGTATGAGTGAGTGAGTAAACTCTGAGTGAGTTCATGTCAATTCTGCTAGTAAATACATAATAGCTGCTTCTTGCCTTTTAGGGCTATTTATTTCTCTTCAGTTACACAGATATCGTGATGTATCGTAGGTTAAATTTGTACCCTGAATATATCGATTATCGTAGAATCGCTGTATCGTGATAATATCGTTATCGAGGGCCAAGTATCGTGACCGTATCGTATCGTGAGTTACTCCGTGATTCCCACCCCTAGCACACACACACACATACATGCGCTCGCGCATGCGCACATACACACACACAGACATGCACACACGCGCACACATACAGAGCAGACACACACGCACACACTCGCACACACTCACAGACACACATGCACGCGCACATATACACACACAGACATGCACACACTCGCACACGCACACACACAGACACACATGCACGCGCATGCGCACATACACACACACAGACATGCACACACGCGCACACATACAGAGCAGACACACACACAGACACACACACACACACACACACACACACACACACACACACACACAGCTCCTCTTCTGTCTCTATCTCAATAAAAAAAGAATAGATACAAAACTGCCCTTAATCTTAATCTTAATCCCCACCCGCAGACACGGCCAAATGTGCCTGTAAAGTTACACCAGGGCTCGAACCTGGAACACCCATGTTGGTAGGCAGGGATTCTACCACTGCACTACGTGGACGCCAACACATTTATTACCTTTTTGAGGTTGGTTTCCCTTTTATTTTGATTTAAATCAATAAATGAATATAAAATAAAATTAGCCAAAAAAATGAAACTGTTGAATCATAAAGAGTGAAGTTATTAACACGTTCACTGCCAACGACGTATTACTCCGTCAAAAAAAATCCAACGGTTCACTGCCAATGACGTATTACTCCGTCAAAAAAATGATTTTTTTTTTTTGACCGTGGGATGTGCATCTAACCCTTTTACATCTCTTATATAATTATTGGAACCACCGAACGTTTACAACCCATTCCACCGACCCACTAAGTGGCGACAGTGCTCTCCTGACTAGAGGAAGGCAAGCATTTTCATGAGAATGGCTTCCTCGAAGCCATTCTCATGAAAATGGATTGGCGAAAACGCTTTCGTTTTCGCGCTGATTGCTGGCAGTGCGGGATTGCAAATTTGCATAATAGATTACGGGTGGAACACACTTTGAAACACGCAGCATAAATATGACCAGAATCGCAAAAGCTTCATCAAAGCTCTCAACCAAAACTCCAAGAAGCGAGCGAGTCCATCCAGACTTCCTCAAAGAGCGGCCGCGCAGACAGGCACAGCAGCAGCAGCAGCAGCAGCAGCGAGCTTGTGACACGGCCGCTGCAGCCAAGAAGAACGCCCACGGAGGGAGGAGTTGGAAGCAGAGGGGGGTTTCCTGCTGTTATGGAGGAAATTACTGTTCAAAACTATTGTTTAGATGTCTGACGTCTTACTGATGCCAAAAATGAATGGTTAAAGTGACTGTTCTATCGAATTTCACAAAAAGCCGTTTATCTCTGAATAATTTTTCAGACGCTGAAACCATGCTGTATTCAACTGCTAATGCAGTAGACAGAGAAAGCACACATTCTATTAGTTCTTTTGAGATATTGTGTGTTCACAAAATCTTAGCAGAAAAGAATCCTCGGGTCTTGAAAGATGAGCCAGAATCCTCAAAAAAACCCTCTGGCAGAACCTACCTACAGTAAAAAAAAAACGGCTGGCAGTGAATGTGTTAATAGAATAATGATCAACACAACAGGTGTGTTAGATGAGAAGCTGCTGTTGTATTGAGTCTTGTTGTCTCATCAGATGCCTGTGAACTCACACTGGACTCAAACACAGCACACAGAGAGCTCCTCCTGTCTGAAGACAACAGAAAGGTGACGAGGGGGAGAGAGGAGCAGCCATATCCTGATCACCCAGAGAGATTTGACTCTGAGCCTCAGCTGCTGTGTAGAGATGGTCTGACTGGTCGCTGTTACTGGGAGGTGGAGAGGAAAGGAGTGGTTCATATAGGAGTGACTTACAGAGAAATCAGCAGGATATTAGCGGGTGATGACTGTGTGCTTGGAATGAATGAAAAGTCCTGGAGTCTGAGGTGCACTGATAACAGTTACACTGCCTGGCACAATAACACAGACATACCTCTCCCCTCCTCTGTCTCTAACAGAGTCGCAGTGTATCTTGACTGGCCTGCTGGCTCTCTGTCCTTCTACAACGTTTCCTACAAACTGATTCATCTCCACACGTTCAACTCTAGCTTCACTGAACCTCTGTACCCTGGGTTTAATTTGGGCTGGTCTGATGGTAACTCAGTGTCTCTGTGTCAGATAGAGTGAGAGAGAAACACACTGTGACCAAACACAGCTGCTGACATGATGCTTCACTCTGTACAGGTTCAAATATCTTTCTTTTGATCTTTGTTATATTTGGTATTTGATTCATCTCATCGTTCCAAGCTGAACATTTTGATGTTTTCTAGAACCGTTTCCCAGAGTTACATGTTAAATAAACACGGTTTTATCTGTTTACAAACCTGTTTTGTAATAAATGTGTTGACATTGTTCACCCTGTGTGTGTGTGTGTGTGTGTGTGTGTGTGTGTGTGTGTGTGTGTGTGTGTGTCCGTCCAATATGTGGTATTAGTAAACAAAATGAATAGCCTACTATCCACCCTAACACTCACTGTGTGTGCATGTGTGTGCGTGCATGCACGTGCACACGTGTGGTGTGTGTGTGTGTGTGCATGTGTGTGCGCACAATAGAGCACACACACACACACACACACACACACACACACACACTGAGGACAGACATGACTTTTAAAATGGGAAGAGAAGGTGAGTAGATTTTGCTTTGGGAAGAGGGAGAGAGAGGAGAGAAGAGGGAGAGAGAAAATGGAGAGTGAGAAGAGGGGGGAGAGAGAAGAGGGAGCGAGAGGGGAGAGAGGGAGAGGAGGAGAGAGAGAGAGAGAAGAGGGAGAGAGTATGACAACATGAAGAGCATTTCAAACACGATAATTTACTATCAAAGGCAGCGTCCAGATTCCACACTCACCCCGTCGGGCGACGACTGGAAAAAACGAGGGAGAGAGAGGAGAGGGAAGAGGGAGAGAGAGGAGAGAGAAGAGGGAGAGAGAGAAGACAGAGGGGAGAGAAGAGGAGGAGAGGGAAGAGGGAGAGAGAGGAGAGGGAAGAGGGAGAGAGAGATGAGGGAGAGAGAGGAGAGGAGAGGGAGAGAGAGAAGAGGGAGGGAGGGAGAGGAGAGGGAAGAGGCAGAGAGAGGAGGGAGAGAGAGGAGAGAGAGGAGAGAGAAGAGGGAGAGAGAGGAGAGGAGAGGGGGAGAGAAGAGGGAGAGAGAGGAGAGGGAGAGAGAGGAGAGAGAGAAGAGGGAGAGAGGGAGGGAGGGAGAGGAGAGAGAGAGATGAGAGAGAAAAGGGAAAGAGAGAGAAAAGGGAGAGAGAAGAGAGTGAGAGAGAAGAGGGAGAGAGAGAAGAGGGAGAGAGGTTGACAACATGAAGAGCATTTCAAACACGATCATTTACTATCAAAGGCAGCGTCCAGATTCCACACTCACCCCGTCGGGCGACGAGTGGAAAAAACGAGGGAGAGAGAGGAGAGGAGAGAGAAGAGGGAGAGAGGAGAGGGAGAGGAGGAGAGGGAGAGAGAAGAGGGAGAGAGAGGAGAGGAGAGAGAGGGGAGAGAAGTGGAGGAGAGGGAAGAGGGAGAGATAGGAGAGGAAGGAGGGAGAGAGAGAAGAGGGAGAGAGAGGAGAGACAAGAGGGAGAGAGAGGAGAGGGAGAGAGAGGAGAGGAGAGGGAGAGAGAGAAGAGGGAGGGAGGGAGAGGAGAGGAAGGAGGGAGAGAGAGAAGAGGGAGAGAGAGAAGAGGGAGATGAGGAGGGAGAGAGAGGAGAGAGAGGAGAGAGAAGAGGGAGAGAGAGGAGAGGAGAGGGAGAGAGAAGAGAGGGAGGGAGAGGAGAGAGAGAAGAGGGAGAGAGGGAGGGAGGGAGAGGAGAGGGAAGAGGGAGAGAGAGAAGAGGGAGAGGAGGGAGAGGAGAGAGAGAGAAGAGGGAGAGAGAGGAGAGTGAGAGAGAGGAGGGAGAGGAGCAGGGAGAGGAGAGGGAGGGAGAGGAGAGGGAGAGAGAAGACGGAGAGAGAGAAGAGGGAGAGAGAGGAGAGAGAGGAGAGGAGAGGGAGAGAGAAGAGGGAGAGAGAGGAGAGAGAAGAGGGAGAGAGAGGAGAGGGGAGGGAGAGAGAAGAGGGAGAGAGAGAAGAGGGAGAGAGAGGAGAGAGAAGAGGGAGAGAGAGGAGAGGGAGAGAGAGAAGAGGGAGAGAGGGAGGGAGGGAGAGGAGAGGGAAGAGGGAGAGAGAGAAGAGGGAGAGGGAGAGAGAGGAGAGGGAAGAGGGAGAGAGAGGAGAGAGAGAGAAGAGGGAGAGAGAAGAGGGAGAGAGGGGAGGGGGAGAGAGAGGAGAGAGAAGAGGGAGAGAGAGGAGAGAGAAGAGGGGGAGAGAGAGGAGAGGGAAGAGGGAGAGAGAGGAGAGAGAAGAGGGAGAGAGAGGAGAGGGAAGAGGGAGAGAGAGGAGAGGGAGAGAGAGAAGAGAGAAGAGGGAGAGAGAAGAGGGAGAGAGAGGGGAGAGGAGAGGAGAGAGAAGAAGGAGAGAGAGGAGAGAGAAGAGAGGGAGGGAGAGGAGAGGGAAGAGGGAGAGGCAGAGAGAGAGAAGAGGGAGAAAGAGGAGAGGAGAGGAGGAGAGAGAAGATGGATAGATGGAGAGAGAGGAGAGGGAAGAGGGAGAGAAGAGGGACAGAGAGAGAAGAGGGAGAGAGAGGAGGGGAGGAGATAAGAGGGAGAGAGAGGAGAGGGAGAGAGAGAAGAGGAGGAGAGAGAAAATGGATAGAGGGAGAGAGAGGAGAGGGAAGAGGGAGAGAAGAGGGACAGAGAGAGAAGAGGGAGAGAGAGGAGGGGAGGAGAAGAGGGAGAGAGAGGAGAGGGAGAGATAGAAGAGGGAGAGAGAGGAGAGGGAGAGAGAGGAGAGGGAGAGAGGAGAAAGACAAAAGAGAGAGAAGAGTGAGAGAGAGGAGAGGGAAGAGGGAGAGAAGAGGGACAGAGAGAGAAGAGGGAGATATAGGAGGGGAGGAGAGAAGAGGGAGAGAGAGAAGAGGGAGAGAGAGGAGAGAGAGAAGAGGAAGAGAGAGGAGAGGGAGAGAGAGGAGAGGGAGAGAGGAGAGAGAGAAAAGAGAGAGAGAGAAGAGGGAGAGAGAGGAGAGGGAAGAGGAGAGAGAGAAGAGGGAGAGAGAGGAGAGGGAAGAGGGAGAGGGAGAAAGAGGAGAGGAGGAGATAGAGGAGGGAGAGAGAGGAGAGGGAGAGAGAGAAAATGGAGAGAGGGAGAGAGAGGAGAGGGAAGAGGGAGAGAAGAGTGACAGAGAGAGAAGAGGGAGAGAGAGAAGAGGGAGAGAGAGGAGAGGGAGAGAGAGGAGAGAGAGAGAAAAGAGAGAGAAGAGGGAGAGAGAGGAGAGGGAGAGAGAGAAGAGGGAAGAGGGAGAGAGAGATAGAGGGGGAAGAGATGGAGGGAAAAGAGGAGGTGAAGAGAAGAGATGAGTCACTGATAACAGTTTGAGTGTAGAGTTCTGCTACGTCCACATGGACACAGATAGATTCTCCTCCATTCATAAAGAAACATGGCCTCCACACCTCCATCCACATGACAACATGAAGAGCATTTCAAACAGCATCATTTACTATCAAAGCCAGCGTCCAGATTCCACACTCACCCCGTCGGGCGATGAGCTGATGTGGGCGTGTCTCTCACTAAATGTCAGGAAGCTGAAGCTGTGGTTCAATACGAGTTTTTCAACAACACTTTTTATGGCACAAGTGAGTTTTTTGTTTTCTTTCTTTCTGATGTTAATTTAGAACAATATTCATCACATTTTCTGAGTTTGCTGAAGAAATGCTTTTGATTTCTGAAGTGACGAGAAGTTTCTGAAAGTGAGTTGGAGCCAACCAGCTATTCAGTGCCTGTGTGTTTTAATGTAGAAAAGGCCACACAACACATAGTGAAAGCTACCAGGCTACTGATGACAATAATAAGCTTCCTGTCACCTGCTCAATATAAACTAAACAGACATTTCCATGAGCAAGTTGAAGTGATGATGTCAGCGTCTTCAAAAAGCTCTGCTCCACCTGTCCACACCAATACAGCCAAACTGACTTCTGATATATCTCCTCACATGGAAGACATGTTCCACTGTGGGCCTCCCCCCAGACAAAGCTTGGGAAAAGGTGCCCCCCCCTCCTCGCTCAATTCCTGGATGTCTATGAGATCATGATGATATTATTTGATCCCATAGACACACAACAATTGAGCCAATATGGCCTGATATCATATTGCTGTTTGACATATTTCAGACTACAGCAAATAGCAAATAGCATAAAACAGGTGTGTCTGTCTGAAGGCATTTATTAGTTTCTGACTCTGGGAAAATGGGATAACACACAAAAATTCCCCAAATTCTGTTTTGGTCTTCTGCTCTGTTTTGCTGTATTGGTGTGGACAGCTGGAGCTTTTTGAAAACTCTGACATCATAACCTCAACCTGTGCATGGCAGTTGCTGTTTCATTTGTATTGAGCATGTGTCAGGAAAGTAGGGCTGCACGATATTGGAAAAAACTGACATTGCGATATTTCCCGCCCCTGCGATATATATTGCGATATGAAAAAATAGAGATTTTCACCAGATTACCAGAATAGCTCCTTTTTAAAGAAAATAATACTTCTAGAATGATTGGGGTGAATTTGTAGAGGAGTCCATCTGATTTTGGAGGGGAAATTAGGTATTTTAATGTTTCTCAACCACTGGGCTGTGGCCCACTGGTAGGCCTCAGAGTGTCATCTATCAGAGTTCATACACATTTTGACCAATAGATTTCCATAACTTACATAGCCTACATGAAAAAGTGAGTGAGTTATGACATTCTACTTTAAAATGTCACTAGCCTACACTTCACATAGTGTAATGCAGCTTTTAAAGCCAGGGAAAGACAACATGTATGTTGTATCACCATGTTACCATATCCAACATCTAAGACCATATAGTCTCATATCACAATATTGATATACAATTGATATATTGCCCACCCCTAATATTGAGTGCCAGAATCTACCTCCCAATGATGCTATTTGCAGAAAAACATTAGATTTCATTCATTGATTATAATAATTGCTTTCAACTTCTTTCGTTCTTCTAACGTTTCAATAAATCAACAATGAAACACCCCTGCCACTTTACACACTTGGTCTGACCCCCCGGAAACCCCCTCCAGAAACTACCAAGTGGTGCACTCCGCATCTCTGGAGTTCCGGTTTTGGAGCGCACCGCAGTACAGAGAGACGACGATTGACATGCAGCATCACTGGTGACAAACAATTCATTCGTGAAAAGTAATAAATATACATTTAATTGCCCAGATATGTCTCTTGTCTTTTTATTTTGACTGAAATGTTTTGTGTAAATGAGTCGCTATGTATGATTAACTCTACCGTAACTGCTGTCATCTGAATGATGCATCATCAGAGCCTGAGGGGGAGAGAGAGCTGCAGTGATACACGGACAACTTCTCAGTAATAATCACTTTAGCCTTCGTGTCATTATATTATGTTGCTGTCTTGCTTTTTGGTGTTTCAAGAGTAAATATCTCCACTCCACAGACATGTTGAGTTACAGCAGCCAGCCTGCTGTAAGCTAGTGCGCTGCAGACTGTGGACACGTCCGCCTCCGCAATCACATCGTTTACATCAGACGGGCTACTGTCAGCAACGCAACATAAGCACAAATAATTCAATTGAGCTCTCTGTCCATTTTGTTGTGTTGAAGCTAAGCACTAAATGAGTGAGTACAGTAGTGGGGTGTCTCTCTCCTTTGAGAGAGACTGCATTTCACTCAGTAGGCTCCTCCCCTAAAGTGAGAGTTTATCAAGCAAAATGACGAGTTCATTTGCTTTTAACATCACACGTCCTGCGATGTGACTATTGCACATGCGCACATCGCCATGACGATGTGTAAACAATATATCGTGCAGCCCTACAGGAAACTACGAGCCTAACTGTCTGATGTGTTTTCTAAAAAAAAAACATTTATTTTCCAAAAGTCATCAAAGTTATTCAAGTTTGTGCAGATCATCCTGCTGAACCCAAATTGACGTTCCCATAAACTTTTGATAACCACAGACCTTGTTTTATCCATATAAGTGAAATCCCCATTCTAAAAGCCCATTCACTTTTCCCCTGATGAACAGGGCCGGATTAACACAGTGTGATGGCCCAGGGTGACCCAGACTTGAAATTTGCTTGGTTTGTTTTGCTAGAAGTTGGCACGATAGTTGGTCGCTTGTGTTCTCCCCCGTGTTGGGTGTGGTTTCTGAATGATGACGCGTTCCACAGTGTCTCTATACCGACACATAAACAGTGCAAATGACTATGACAATAAATAGCAGAGATGTTGTTTAAAGTAGAGCCTCAACACACATCCCACACATTGAAGACACAATGTAGACGACCTCTAAAACACCTTGACACTATAGACATGAGCCACGTTCCATATGGTTACACAGAAACGGATACTGTCTCAAATCTGAATGCAAGTCACATCCCAGACACATTTAAACACATCGGTCCCTATTCTCCCACAGGCCTTCGGCGCTAAAACGGGCCTTAAACGCAAAAAAACGTGCCTTGCGCCTGTTTCGGGAAAATAGCAATAGGCTTTAGGCTGCCAAATGCGCTTTAGGCCGAATGGGCGTGGCGGAGTCCCTGAATGCGCCAAAGTGGGCGTGTCGGCGCTAAATACCGGCGTACTCGTATCTTCCAGCCATCTTCCGACCTGGCCTACTTTTAGCGCTTTGCGCTTTTGAAAAGCAGGCCTAAAGCAGGATTCTGTGCACCGGGGACAGGAAAGTGAATGGAGAATACAATATATAGAAAAAAATACTTTAGAATACAATAGAATATAAGATTGCAACCCTTCTCAGGCTTTGGGTGAAGCTGTAATGCAGTTTCATAAATTTAGTTTAGGCTATCATAATAATCCCCATTTATGTGTAATATAGCTCTACGTTTTATTACCCCCCCCCCCCCGAAATTAGCTAGGCTACTAATATTACTAATATTCCTAATTAATATGTATTATTATTTCATTCAGATAATTGACATTATAGGCATGTACCGTAAAATACCAATTAGAAGCCGACTTCCAAATTGCCGCGGGTCCCATATATAAGCGGGGTCTGGATACATATTTTGTACATAAAAGCAGGTCCCAATTTGACGCCCGGTTAGTTTTTTCAATGTTTTCTTTTTACCTTTGCGACATCCTGTTGAATGCATCTCCCAAACACAACGAAGAAGAAAAATCGGATGAAGAATACGAACAACGAGGAAACGGGAACAACGAGGAAAAAAAACACATGCACGAAACTTGCTGATCAAAATTCGTTTTCCCTCAACATCTGATGATTCTGAAAATTGTGTAGGCATTTCCTGAAGATTTTTATACACTAAAACCGACATCTCTGGTGTAATAATTATTTTGAGAAATGTGCCTATGGTATATTTCCCTGCCAGCGGGCATAGAAGTCCGCTTCTAATTGGTATTTCACCGCTCTTTCACATGTGCGCTACTGAAGAGGGTGCTCCGTGAGTGATGAACAGCGGAGGAGGCAGCGCATGCAACAAATAATCTGCTCACATGATGATCATGTTCTCTCACCTTCAGCGGAGAAAGTTTAGTGGTAAATACCGGTAGGTCACAGTTCAGCTCAAATTTTATTTGATTTCATGTACAGGCCAGAACTGGCATGCAATGTGCTCTGCTGCGCTGAGAGGGAGGCGCGGCTCTCCCCATAGACAAGCAATCGTGTGGGGTGCTGACTGTAGCCAACTCATTAAAATAAATGGTTTAAATAAACAATTTCATACTATTTACAATCTTTGCTGAGCAATATTTTTGTACAAAAATAATTAAAGCAGGTCCCAAACTGCCGCAGGTCCCATATTGACGCGGGGTCTGGCTACATATTTTGTCAATTAACGCCGGGCTAATAATTGGTATTTTACGGTATTTACATGCTTGCAGTATTTTAACTGCAGTTAGATTGCTTTGAGAAGCATAATAATATGGAATAATAGCCTATATATGGAGATAGACAGACCGGATGAAGGGAGGGGGGGGCGGCGGAGCCCTTGGCTTTGTCTGGTTTTACCGGATTTGTCCAGGAATTGGAGCTTAAAAGGCAAGCGTGTGTCTCTTCCCTGCAATTCTCCAATGAGCGGACAATGCATAATTTTACGCTTAAAAGGCGTGGTTATAATGGTTGAGGCTGAGTTTAGCGCCGATACCAAGATATCAAGTGCGCCTTTCCACGGCCACTGCTTTGCGCTGCGGCTGGCGCTCGGCCTAGAAACTGCGCCGCTGCAACGATAGAGCCCATCATGTTCAATAATATCACTATTTGAAAGAAGCATGGCAGGTGGAACTTTGTATTGATCTATCTGACATGATATGGGAAAAGACTTTGTCTGTGGTACAACTATGCTCAGGTAATAGTAGACACCAGCTCATTCAATTTAAAGTCGTTCATCGCCTTCACTATTCTAAGCATAAGTTGCACAAGTTCTTCCCCTCTGTCTCACCACTGTGTGACAGGTGTCAGGTGTCAGAGGGCACTGTGTCTCATGCCTTCTGGTTCTGCCCTTCACTGACGGGATTCTGGGCCAAAATATTTGACTGGTACTCTAAAGGCCTACATAAATAACCCTTCAGCCGGAGGCAGAACTCGCCATCTTCGGCTGCTCGGAGAACTCTCTGGGCTTCCCCACAGCTGTGCAACAGTCTCTGACACTGGGGACAACTGTTGCCAAAACACTTATCCTGAAAGAGTGGAAGTCCCCCTCTCCACCTCCTTTCCAACTGTGGTTGATGGACATGATCTCGGTCATAAGGATGGAGAGGTTCAGATCCCTGAGAAACAACTCACTTTATACGTTTCTAACTATTTGGGACCCGTTTCTGGCCTACCTGGACGAGGTTGGAGGTGGTGGGTAACTTGCCCAGGTGAGTGGGACCCGTTTCTGGCCTACCTGGACGAGGTTGGAGGTGGTGGGTAACTTGCCCAGGTGAATGGGACCCCACACACAACATTCCTTACAAGCACATAAGCACCCTATATAGACGCTGTCACCACATTATTGTCGATATGTTTTTTTGTTTTGTTTTCTTCTTTTCTTTCCTTTCCTGTGTCTGAGCTTGTTCGTTTGTTTTGTTTGTATTTTGTAAAAATTTAAATTGGAAAAAATAAAATACTAACAAAAATAATAATAATATCACTTTTCCATCAGAAATGTGCAAAGGCCTCTATGAGGACTGAATGCCAAACCAGGGACTTGGACTTGAGACTTATACTTAGGTCACACACACAGAGACTTGAGACTTGACTTGTTCTCAAAGACTTGAGACTTGTTAACACATTCACTGCCAGCGGGTTTTTTTTTACTGTAGGTAGGTTCTGCCAGAGGGTTTTTTTGAGGATTCTGGCTCATCTTTCAAGACCCGAGGATTCTTTTCTGCTAAGATTTTGTGAACACACAATATCTCAAAACAACTAATAGAATGTGTGCTTTCTCTGTCTAAAAGAGTTAGTTTGTAGAGTTAGTAGTTATGTAAGCATTAGCAGTTGAATACAGCATGGTTTCAGCGTCAGAAAAATTATTCAGAGATAAACGGCTTTTTGTGAAATTCGATAGAACAGTCACTTTAACCATTCATTTTTGGCGTCAGACATCCAAACAATAGTTTTGAACAGTAATTTCCTCCATAACAGCAGGAAACACCCCTCTGCTTCCAACTCCTCCCTCCGTGGGCGTTCTCCTCTGCTCTCCTTGGCTCTGCGGCGGGTCTGTGACAAACGAGTTGCTGCTTTGCTGCTGCTGCCTGGCAGTCTGCATGGGGTTTGCTGGATGGGTTTCGCTGGTTTCTTGGCGGTCCGGTTGAGAGCTCTGATGAAGCTCTTGCGATTCTGGGCTTATTTATGGTGCGTGTTTCAAAGTGTGCATCCAATCTATTCTTGGAACCCCCCACCGTTGCCACCGCTGTGCATCAGCGCGAAAGTGAAAGCGTTTTCGCCATCCATTTTACTGTATGAGAACGGCTTCCTCGCGCTTTTCCCTCTAGTTTTGGCTCGCCTCTCCTACTGTGGAGAGACATGTCGCCACTCAGTGGGTCGGTAAAATAGATTATACACATTCAATACCTCCAATTCTGGTATAGGAGACGTAAAAGGGTTAGATCAACGTCCCACCGCCAAAAAAAAAAAATCGATTTTTTTTTGACGTATTAACACATTCACTGCCAACAACGTATGAACACGTTTTCAGAATCCAGCTGTTCCCTGCCAACAACGTGTTTACACGTTTTTGGCATCGATTTTTTTTTTTTGACGGTGGGTTGTGCATCTAACCCTTTTACATCTCTTATATAATTATTGGAGCCACCGAACGTTTACAACCCATTCCACCGACCCACTAAGTGGCAACAGTGCTCTCCTGGCTAGAGAAAGGAAAGCATTTTTTTAACTTGTCACGCCATTCTCAGCCCAGCCATTCTCCTTTTCGCGCTGATTGCTGGCGATGCGGGATTGCAAATTTACATAATAGATTCAGCCGATCTACTATGATCGGGTGATAGATTACAGGTGGAGGAACACACTTTGAAACACGCAGCATAAATATGACCAGAATCGCAAAAGCTTCTCTCAACCAAAACTCCAAACGAGCGAGTCCATCCCGACTTCCTCAAACAGCGGCCGTGCAGACATGCAGGCACAGGAGAGCAGCAAAGCACTGACTGGTGACAAGCTTGTCCGCCCACGGAGGGAGGAGTTGAAGCAACTCGAGAGGGAGGGAGAGAGAGAGAGAGAGAGAGAGAGAGAGAGGGAGGGAGAGCGAGAGGGAGGGAGAGAGAGAGAGAGAGCGAGAGGGGGAGGGAGAGAGAGAGAGAGAGAGCCAAAAATGAATGGTTAAAGTGACTGTTCCATCCAATTTCACAAAAAGCCGTTTATCTCTGAATATTCTTTCTGACGCTAAAACCATGCTGTATTCAACTGCTAATGCTTACATAACTACTAACTCTACAAACTAACTCTTTTAGACAGAGAAAGTACACATTCTATTAGTACTTTTGAGATATTGTATGTTCACAAACTCCAAGCTGAAACGAATCCTCGGCTCTTGTAAAATGAGCCATAATCCTCAAAAAACGGCTTGGCAGAAGCTACCTACAGCAAAAAAAAACGACTGGCAGTCAATGTGTTAACACGTTCACTGCCAACGACGTGTTAACACGTTTTCAGAATCCAGCTGTTGACTGCCAACGACGTGTTAACACGTTTTCAGAGTCGATTTTTTTTTTTTGACGGTGGGATGTGCATCTAACCCTTTTACATCTCTTATATAAGTATTGGACGTGTACAACGTGTACAACCCATTCCACCGACCCACTAAGTGGCGACAAGGAAGGAGGAAGGCAAGCAAAAAGCAGTGTGACGAAGCCATTCTCATGAAAATGGATTGGCGGAGGCGCTTTCGTTTTCGCGCTGATTGCTGGCGGTGCGGGATTGCAAACTTGCATGGTGGATTGCGGATGGAGCACACTTTGAGGCACGCAGCATAAATATGACCAGAATCGCAAAAGCTCCATCAGAGCTCTCAACCAAAACTCCAAGAAGCGAGCGAGTCCAACCAGACTTCCTCAAAGAGCGGCCGCGCAGACAGGCTCACAGCCGCACAGCAGCAGCAAAGCAGTGAGACTGGTGACAAGCTTGTGGTGCAGCAGGCCATTTTGCCTTGCAAAATAGCACCAAATTGGAAACAGCCATAAAAGGCTTTTAGAATAGGATTTTCAACCCATTCTTTTTTGTTTCTTTTTCGCTCTAATTTAGAGTAATTTAATTTCTATTCAGAAATTTATTTGAGAGGTCGAGAGTATGAGAAAGTGCATTTGCACAGGTAGGAAAGTGCTTGTGACATGGCGCTGCAGCCAAGAAGAACGCCCACGGAGGGAGGAGTTGGAAGCAGAGGGGAGTTTCCTGCTGTTATGGAGGAAATTACTGTTCAAAACTATTGTTTAGGTCTTACTGATGCCAAAAATGAATGGTTAAAGTGACTGTTCTATCGAATTTCACAAAAAGCCGTTTATCTCTGAATATTTTTTCTGACGCTGAAACCATGCTGTATTCAACTGCTAATGCTTACATAACTACTAACTCTACAAACTAACTCTTTTAGACAGAGAAAGCACACATTCTATTAGTTATTTTTAGATGATTGGTGTTCACGAAGTCCTAACAGAAAAGAATCCTCGGCTCTTGTAAAATGAGCCTAGAATCCTCAAAAAAAAACCTGGCAGAACCTTCCTACAGCATTGAAAAAAGGCTGGCAGTCAATGTGTTAATACGTCAGTGGCAGTGAACCGTTGGATTTTTTTTGACGGATTAATACGTCATTGGCAGTGAACGTGTTAACAAGCTTTTTTTTTTTTTTTTTTTTGGTGCATTAAAAGTATGAAGGACAAGCTGCTGAATGTCATTCCCTCCTCCCTCATTATCATGCGTAACCTTAAACATCTAGTGCGCACAGCCTCAGATGACATGCGTCCTGTACAGATTTGATATATTCTACAAATGATTTGAAGAATTTAGACACCGCACTGTCAGAGACAGAGGAACAAAAGTGGGCCCAGCAGATTAACACATTGAGTGCCAGCCCTTTTTTCAATGCTGTGGGTAGCTTGTGCCAGGCCGTTTTTTGAGGATTCTGGCTCATTTTAGAAGAGCCGAGGATTCTTTTCTGCTTCGAGTTTGTGAACACGAAGTTCACAAAAGTACTAATAGAATGTGTGCTTTCTCTGTCTAAAAGAGTTAGTTTGCAGAGTTAGTAGTTATGTAGATATTAGCCGTTGAGTACAGCATGGTTTCAGCTGTCTGAGAGTGAAAGTTGAGATAATCGCAGTTTTGTGAAATTCAATCAAACAGGCAGAACAGTCACTTTAACCATTTCTTTTTGGCATCAGTGAGAGATCAGACATCCAAACAATGTTCCGAACGCCCTCTCCTTCAACTCCTCCCTCCGTGGGCGTGTCTAGTGGCTTTCAGCCTGCGTTTGTCAGAAGCGAGTGCTCGCTGCAGCCTCGCTCCCTGGCAGGCAGCGAGTATGAGCAGCCTCCCTCCCTGCCGACCCTGGCAGCGAGTGTATGAGAATGAGGCTCGTTCGTTTCTGGGTTTTCGGAATGCGTGCGATTCTGGCCTTTCTGCGGGCGTTTCAAAGTGTGTTTTACCTATAATATATTATGCAAATTTGCAATCCCCCGTGTGCTGCTGCTGGCGCGGGCCGAAAGCGGCGAGTCTGGTGACTGATGACTGTAAAATCGGCAAGCCATTTCCTTGTGAATGGAGGAAGCACCCGCCTGAGGCTGCTGTTTTTTGCTCGGATTCCTCTCTGTCGGGAGGGCACTGTCCCCACTTAGCTGGTCGGTAAAATAGATTATACACATTCTCTTCCTCCAATTCTGCTATAGGAGGCGTAAAAGGGGTTGATCGATGTCCCACCGTCAAAAAAAAAAAATGTTTATGTAAGCCGAGATATCTCGTCTATGGCACTCAACGCTTGGATTATGTAAGCCGAGATATCTCGTCTATGGCACTCAACGTGTTAATAGACCAGAGGGCAACAAGTTGAGCACATATTGTCAATTCAAGAATGTTATTGAAACCCAGCCATATGTACAAAAGATCCTATCTAGACAGTACAGAAGCGCTTTAGCCAAATTTAGATGTGGAGTAGCTCCTTTAGCCATAGAAACTGGTAGATATACAAATACCCCAGCTGATAGTCGTTTCTGTACTCTTTGTAACAATGGTTCTATTGAATCAGAAGTCCATGCACTTATTCATTGTGAACTTTATGTGGACATTCGTTCAGAACTGTTTAGCTCTCAAACTACGTTGAACATTTTAATGATCTAGATCAGTGATCCTCACTATTTCTTTGATGAGAGCCGCACTGGCAGGACACAGTCAATAGGAGAGCCACCTTAATCGCAAAACACCAAAAGCCACCCCAACCAAGCACATCTGCCTACCATTTTTTTGTGTTTTATTGTTTTACACACACACACACACACACACACACACACACACACACACACACACACACACACACACACACACGTCACACATATACCAGTTTCCCCTAGAAAATCTTTCAGGCCTGGAGGGATTTCGAAACGTACCCCGACCGCAACGGTGGCGGCCCTTGCTGGTGACGCTAAACTTTTAGCTAACCTGTTCACATCTATGTTCGCAATGGCATCCCAAGTATCATCATACTATTATGGGATGCGATGCGAACAGTTGTATTATGGGATGTGCGTTTCCCAGGCAACGACACACGTTGACACGTTTTGGAACAGCGCTGCACGCTGGCACAATACTCCTAATATAAAAGCAAAATGCTTATTGTTTTGAATGATTTGGCACCTTCTATTACTGTCAACACCAGTGTTGTTGTATTGTAATAATATGCCATAAAGGTTTATTGAAATTTTGGGGAGAGCAGGGGGGGGGGCTCTTAGAGCCGCCAACTAAAGCTTCAAGAGCCGCCAGCGTCTCGCGAGCCGCGCAATGAGGAACTAGGATCTAGATGATATAAACAAGTTGTGTGTAATTGTAGCTGGTAAACACTGTCTCAATGAATGTGCCAAAGCTGCCATCTCATCCTGAACAGGAGACAGTCTTTTCTGTGTGTTTAAAACATGTGCTTTCTCTTTTCCCTCTTCTTTTTGTTATCCTTCTGTGTATGATGATGACTGTGTGTGTGTGTGTGTGTGTGTGTGTGTGTGTGTGTGTGTGTGTGTGTGTGTGTGTGTGCGTGTGCGTGTGCGTGTGCGTGTGCGTGTGCGTGTGCGTGTGCGTGTGTGTGTAGCTGTGTGTGTGTGACTCCGGTCCACATCCGGACCCAGACGCCGTCCTATCTGGACCGAGCCCTCTAACCTACAAATCATTGAATAGTTACATTTTCACAGAGCGTTTCTATTTTATCCGGCACAGGCTTTTCTAGCCTTTACGGTACTGGTTTATCTGCCAGGAAGCTCACAGACCAATGCATGTGCTGTAAATCATCACACGTGATTACATTACATTACATTACATTACATTACATTACGTCATTTGGCAGACGCTTTTATCCAAAGCGACTTACAATAACACATTTTTGTCAGCAATAGAGCAATCAACTACTGTATGTAACACAGTCTATGACAACTACAACATCAACTACAACTAAATGGGGTAACATTGATTGATTGAATCCTCCTTATAGTGTATATCAGTGATCCTCAAAGTCCGGACTCCGGACGTGATGCTACTCAGCCAATCAACAAGCGAATCGATTCTGCCTGTTGCTTGCCTAGGCTGTGCTGCTGCTGCTGCTGCTGTGAGAGAGTGACACACGGACGGAGGAGAGCCGAGACTCGGAGAAATGCCAAAGATAGAAGTAATTTCACATGGCGTGCTCAAAAGAAACGAGTAGACCGTGAAAACAAAGCTTTAGTTTTAATCCAGAGCACGCAGACTCATGTTCATTCATTGTTCTCACGAGCAGTTCAAAACCACTATGTCTCATGTGAAGTGTGATGCGATCCTGACCAGCTGTCTATGGAAGCACCACACATGAGCAAACACACACTCAAATCCAGACTGAGGGCACACACACATTCACTGCCCAACAGCATGTGAACGATCGATAGATAGAAAGACAGACAGACAGACAGACAGGCAGACAGACAGGCAGACAGACAGGCAGACAGACAGACAGACAGACAGACAGACAGACAGACAGGCAGACCAGAACCACCCGCCACAAGACCAGCTTCTTCCCAACCGCCATCAGCCTCACCAACAAGGCCCGGAAACCCCTTCCGCCAAGGACCTCACCAACAACCCCCCCCCCCCCCCCACACACACACACACACACACACACACACACACACACACAAACTCACTACCTCCTCCTAAACTCAACTGAACCCCCCCCCCCATAAAACTGGAACTCGTATCTAATTTAATGCCTGTTTAACTGGGACTGTAAATTCATGTAAATTCCCTGCACATTGAATGCCTATTTAACTTAGCCTGTACATTTCATGTACATTCAATGTAAACTCTTATTTAACTCCGACTGTAAATTCATGTAAATCCACTGCCTATTTAACGTCTATTTAACTCAGTCTGTAAATCTCATGTAAATTCAACGTAAATTCATATTTATTATCCACAGAACACTTCACCACTCATGTACATATTGTATATTTACTCGATTTGATTGCACTTGCAACGTTGTGATTGTCTTTAGTTATCTTCCTACTTCTTATCTCTGTATATTGATGTGACCGCTACGCTGCATACAGACACTAAGACAAATTCCTCATATGTAACTTGCATACTGTGGCAATAAAAGTGATTCTGATTCTGATTCTGATAGTATTTTCTCCTTTTCTCACTCACTTTCATGTCACACCTTCTCTCCCTTTAGGTCGTGTTACACTACAACAGACAGCAACACAGGCAGAAACATAACAGATGTATATTTGTTTTATGTTTTATATTTTGTGTAACCTAACAGCTGTATTCTATAGTCTGTATTCTGTACCCTGTTTTTATATTTGCCTTATAACATCTAGGGACAAACATTGCAAACTAGCTTAGGCTATAAATGTCAGGATATATAACAAAGACTGTTTCCTGTGAATGCTCTATGTTTATGTATCTGTCCACATAGAAATAAACTTTTCAATCAATCAATCAAACACTGAGCTTATTATTATATTTTATTATCTTATTATTATAAACCAAACATCAAAAATAACATCTCCACCCTCTTTGCTTTGCTCATAACCCTTAAATATCGCAGTATAAAACATATAAAACACATTGTAATTTTTTTTTTATTAAGACTGCGATTCCAATACAAAACAGCAGAGGGTGCTGCCCCCCCTTCCCGCGGCCCTGCCAGCTATAGTGCTGAATGCAGCATGCAACAACACAGACCAACACAAGCCTGCAAACTGCGCAGCCACTTCAAAGAATGACAGCAGCCTGCAGCCAGCATCACATTTCTGCTCAGAAATAATGATAAATAACCATGCCAAGAACTTATTGTAGCGTTCCAGGTAATCCAGGTATTACCTGTAATGTGATGTGCAATAGAAGTGTCTAGATTGCACCTAGGAACTAATGTGTGTGGGTGTGTTCCTAGGGGGAAGGGGGTATATAGGACCAGCGGCCGTGGGCCGGATGTCAGTCTAGCTATGGAGCGAGCTGAGACCGGTTGTTGTGTGTGGAGCTAGCTGTGTGAGCTAGCTGCTAGGAGCTGAATGAGCCTGTCAATAAAGAACCTGTACCAACTACAACTCTCCGTTCCTTGGCGTATTAGCGATACGCTACATTGGTGTCAGCAAGTGAAGCGGTAGCGCCTCTGATTCGGTCGAGAGGGGAGAGAGTGACGAGGAACGGCGGAGAAAAGTTGGAGATCAAAGGCTCGAGCGACCTAGCGGTAGCAAGCTAGCTGCGTGTGCTAGCTGCTACGGGCGCCACGTGTGATGGTGCACGGTGAAGAATGGCCATTGGCGAACGGGAGAAAAGAGGAGCTGACGACGGGGATCAGCTCGGTGCTGGCGGGCATGGAAGACCGCTTGATGCAGGAGATCAGACGGCTGTTGGAGGCGACGCCAGCCTGGGCAGAGGGGCTTATGGAGCTGCTACGAGAGGTCGCGCAGCACGGAGAGAGGCGGACGGAGGAGCCGCAAAGACTGTGTTGGACCTGTGGAGAGCCGGGCCACGTGGCGAGGTGGTGCCGAGGCGGTCCCGGGAGACGGTCCGGGTATGCGGAGCAAAGGTACTGGGGACAGCAGGGAGCCTGCTGGGCATGCGGTGGATCGGGACACATAGCCAGAGAGTGTCAAGAAGCTGTCGGGGACTGGAGAACAGCGGGAGAGGAGAGACGTGCAGGCGGCGGACAGGTGAGACTTTGTTGGACGTGCAGTTCGCCTCAGCATTTAGCCAGAGACTGCACTAAGAGTGTGAACGCTGGAAGAGACACACAGCCGGGGGAGCAGCCGGAGCAACAGGCAGAGGAGCAGCGGAGTAGCGGAGCAGTGAACAGCCCGAGGGAAGCGGGAGACATCACCTGCAATGCTGTGGCAGTCGGGGAAGCGACACTCGAGCCTGCGGGTGAGCCTGGGGGGTTACCGCCGGGGGAACCGGCCCAGCCTAACCGCTACACACCCCCCACGGTTGCACTGCAAAGAGCCGAGGTGGAGATCGACGCCGGTGGTGTTTGCCCTGCTGCCCTCAACACGCCGCCCCCTGGGGGAGCGGGACGGGAGGACGAGCGAGTGCAAGACCTGGAGGATGAGAACGTGACTATGGAGGATGTCGATCTGGAGGAGTGGATACGCAGACAGGCGGAGGACGCTAGCGTTGGACCGGTGCGCAGGTGGGTGGCGGCCGGATGCCGGCCTCGCCTGGAGGAGATGTGCATGTGTTCAAGTACCACGAAGAGACTGTGGGAGTTGTTTCCGGACCTGAGGGTGAGGGAGTTGGGGATTCTGGGGTTGGATGGGCGCGGGAAGAGTGGCAGCGTCGCGGTGGTGCCCAGCTGCCTGCGGGGATTGGCGCTACGGGGGGCGCACAGGGGCCGCAGGGGTCAGGGGCATCGAGGGCCTGAAGAGACACTCAGCCGCCTTTGTCGAGTTTTCTACTGGGTACAGATGAAGGGAGACGTAGAGGACTACTGCCTTAGCTGTGTCGACTGTAAGTGCTTCAGGTGGGACAGAAGCTGTAGAAGGGGGGATGGAAATTGTGGTTTAAATGAATGTGTAAAGAAGAAAAGAGAAATAAGGTAAATGTTGGGGTCAAATGTTGAACTGAAATGATATGTGGGTTGAATTGAAAATGAGTGTAAAGAAAAGAGGGAAAACGTAAACGGGGTATTGAGTCGAATGCAAATGTGTGAAAAAAAGAAAAGGGCTATTGGAATGGGAAAAGAGGAAGGAATGAAAAGAAATGCAAATGGTGGTGGTGGAACGAAAATTAAGAAGTGTGCTGAAAAATAAGAGACTAGGTGGGGAAATTGATGTGGCAATGGAAAATGTTGTGGGGTGTTGTGTTTTGGTACAGGGGGATATGTGTGGGTTGTGGGTGTCAACGTGGGCGTTGAACTATTGTTGGGCAGGGAGTATGTAGCGTTCCAGGTAATCCAGGTATTACCTGTAATGTGATGTGCAATAGAAGTGTCTAGATTGCACCTAGGAACTAATGTGTGTGGGTGTGTTCCTAGGGGGAAGGGGGTATATAGGACCAGCGGCCGTGGGCCGGATGTCAGTCTAGCTATGGAGCGAGCTGAGACCGGTTGTTGTGTGTGGAGCTAGCTGTGTGAGCTAGCTGCTAGGAGCTGAATGAGCCTGTCAATAAAGAACCTGTACCAACTACAACTCTCCGTTCCTTGGCGTATTAGCGATACGCTACATTATTGTCAATAAATATCAACCTTACCTTTAGAAGATCTTCTTTCTTGACTTTGTGATTGCGAAATTGTTAATTAAATCCTCAAAGTCTATTCCCATGACTAGTTGGGAGTCAATAGCCATCAGGGAGAGCGCAGACAGTCGTTTCTGATTCATAGTCGTCCTGAGTTCATTCTTCACTCTTTTGAGTTGATAAGATCTCTCCCCCGGCTGCTCCTGCTGCTTGTCTAGCCTTCCATGATCCCCTTCGCCTGCCAGACCCGCCTTGTTGCCCTCCTCCTCCTCCTCCTCCTCGGCCTCGCTCACGCTGTTGTTGCCCCGCCGGTCGCTCTCCTCCTCCAGGTGCGTCTGCCGGGGCCGCGATGCAACTTCCCCCCGCTTGCTGCTGCCTCCTCCTCGCTGTTAGCTCCAGTCTCACTCCCCGAGTCCGACTCCGACAAGTGCCTGGCCTGTCGGCTGCTGCCCTCGGCCTCTCGTGCCTGCTGGTTCCCGCTTGCTGTGACCTCCGGTGTCGGTGTCGCTCTCGTTCGCGCCTGCTAGCAGGAATTTCTGACTTCCGGTCAGGACTTTTCAGAATAAAAGCTGTCATTAAAAATCGATAAAATACACAAATTGAAGTGATGTCACACAGATTGAATAAATACCCATGCAAACTGCACTCTAAATCAAATACATGTGTGGTGGGTGGCGCCAACGAGAAAAGGGGAGGTGCCCGAATTACTTCATATAGGGTTACCTGTAGGAGGAGGAACACTAGAGCACAGCTGATTCAGGTCAGATGATTGAGGCAGGTGCACACCTCAGTCCATGCTGGCATGCAGGGAAGGCTACAGAGCAGGAACAAAGAGATCATCTGCTTCCCTGCTGGGTTGAAGGTGGCTGGTAGTCGATAGGACAGTTACCATCGACGTACCAGAGCATCAGCGGGTCCAGTCGCTGCTCTTGCCGTGATATATTTTGTTTGTTATTTTGGGGTTTATTCTCTGTCTAGTTCGCCCTGGCAAGTGTGCTGGTAGCGGGCAAAGAAGAATGGGCTTTGCCCTCAGGGCGGACTAGTTTTCTTTTTTTTCTGTTTTAGTCGATTTGTCATTTCCTGAACCTAGAAATGTTCTTTCCTATGAAGTTTTTTTGTTGATTTGTGTTAATATGGGGACCTTGAACAATTTTAGCTTGGTTGCCCAAAGGGCAACGTTGGGCATTTGCATAATCCAAGATGGCCACCGAACGCCGTCTCAAATTTTTTACTTTTGACCCGCTTGTCCTAGAATGATGTGTAATACCTCTTTTTTAGGGTTTTCATGTGTGTAGAATCCAATTCTGATGTTGGTTTTTAAATTAAAGGTCAATCTCATGTGCTAAAGTTCAGGTCAAAGTTACATTTGACCTCTGGTGCACGCTTATACACTACACTGGCCCTAAGAAGGTAATTCCTCCTGAAATACCAACTGACAAGAACACCTGGGTCAGTTTTAAGGAGGTATGTGCTCGACAGGCCAGTCTGGTGGCTGCGCAAGAGAAGGACACACAGTGGCTCAACAGCTTGAACCAAGGGCAAGATGCTATGGAGTGGAATGGTTTCAACAATCAGCTAGCCAGGAGCCATGGCATACTCAGACCTGCCAGCACTTATATGTTTGGTCCTTGATTGATGCACCTCCTTCTCATCCAGACACAATACTCACAACCCTGACATACATGCAGAGCTCACTGGTTGACATGGGAATGACATACGTTCACCTCACCATTGACATGCAACTGTTTGTTGTAACCAAGCAGATATGCTGCAACCAGCCGGTGCAGTTCGATAACGTAATCGCCCATCCCGGTGGGATGCATATTATACAGTCATTCCTCAGCTGCATCGCAAAACTGATGCAAGGTTCAGCACTGGAAGTGTATGTGGCGGCAGCATATGGAGGGCTGACAGGCATCTTCAATGGTAAGTCCTGGGTGAAAGCCATGAGGGCCTTTCGGGGTGTATTAGCAGCGCTCTTGAAGCGGTTTCTATCAACTGGGCTGAAGACATTTGAACAGATAGAGCAGTACCTGGACACTGCTCGCCTCCATCCCACTGGCCGACACTGGGTAGACAACTTCATTCTTCCTACACTTCTCATCCACCAGTTTGAACGTGCTGAGAGAGAAGGTGACATTTACTTGAAGCAGCAGACCATGGAGCGCATGATGAAGTACTTCTTCCTTGCTGGCCATGTGCAGTACGCTCGATATCTGACCCAGTACCTGCTGGAGATGCGTGCGCTCCATGCCACCGAAGCTAAGCCAGACCTTGTCTGTCGGCACCATGATGGATACTGGAACGCTGTCTCTGCTGACCAGTTTGGTGAGCAGACTGCCATAAAGATTGGCAAAGGAGCTCTCATGGGCATGACACTGTCTGCTGAGCTTGTGTGTGAGTGGATTGATGCCTTCCCCATCACTGTACATATATCAGACTGTGTGGATCTCTGCTTATACACCAGGTCAAAAAGCACAGAAACCGCACAAAGAGGAATTGAAGCTCCGGCGTGTCTTGGACGCAAAAGATCGGGGTCTCATTGATGCAGAGGTGGAGAAGTATCCTCACCCACTGGAAGATCACCGCCCTCATCTGTACAATCCCGTCACTGGCCAAATTGCACCCGCTGTTGTGAATGTTGCTGACTCGATTGTGATTGGAGAAAAAATGGAGAATAAATACATTGCCAGTCTACCTAATGGGTTTTACAACCCTATCAGTAGCCCCATCAAGACGATGTCTGTTCTCAAGAAAAAGGTGAAGGGAAACAAAGTCAGGCCAGTAATAGACCTTAAGAACATTTTTCTCTGATTATTGGTGATTGGTCAGCGGAGGCAGATGAAGCTTGAGCCTCTATTTACCTATGAACTGTGTGCTGTGCCTGCATCGATCATTGATGAGCATGGTTGCCTCCGCAAAGGTAGCAAGTCAGGGCTGGTCAAACGCCTTGGTGTGCCTGAGACATTGCCAACACCAGCTGATATTGTCATTGTGGATGTTTCACAGCTGTTCTACCATATTGTGTGGCCACACGGGGGCAGTCCCTCAGATCTTATCGCATCCATCCAGGGTCGTTTGAGACGCTACCCAGCTGCCACTGAGAAAATCATTGTCTTCGACAAGTACCAAGATGTCTCTGCGAAGGATCATGAGAGAATGCGCCGGGCTGGTGATATCATCATCGACTATGAGCTCTCCATCGCCAGTCCTTTACCCAAAAGAGATGTCATCCTGAAGAGCAAGAACAACAAGCGGAGGCTGGCGAGCATGTTGTCCACCTTCAGTGTTGATGACAATGTGACAATGGATACTCTGGATGATGGTGCATTTGGTCATGACGAGGCAGACATCACCATGATTTCCTATGTCCTTGTGGCAGCCAACTCTGGAAAGGGTGTGATACGCGTGCTTAGTGACGACACTGATGTGTTTGTCCTGTTGGTGTATTGGGTGTATCGGGCGGACCTACAGTGCAAAGTGCAGATGGAGCGTTGGGATGGGACTGTACTGGATATCAACGCAACCTGTGCTGACCTAGGGCCAAAATGTCTGCAACTGCTTGGCATGCACACCCTCAGCGGATGCGACACGACCTCATATCCATATGGCAAAGGCAAGATCAGCACACTAAAAACTTTGCTGGCAGGGAACTTCCCAGCCTTGGCTGATGTACTGGGTGAAGTGGGCGTGACAGAGGCTGATTTGCTGGAGGCAGCAAAACCCTTCCTCCTTGCTCTGTATCGTCAGTTGCCCGGAACTTCTATGGAATCTGCCCGATTTACGCTGTTCACCAAAAAGAAAAAAAGCCCCAAAGTGATGGCCCTTCCTCCAACAATGACCAACCTGTTGCAGCACGTGTTGAGGGCTCATTTACAAGTGATGTTGTGGGAAGCGGCAGACCACCAAGCTCCACCTGACGTGTCAGCCGATGTCACAAAATTTGGATGGGAGATCCAGGATAGTATCCCTGTTCCTGTCATTGCTAAAGGTGACCCGGCACCGCCAGAGCTAATTGACGTGATCCGGTGTCGATGTAGGGCACAGGGTAAGAAGTGCATCACTGAGGCGTGTGGCTGCCACAAAGAACATCTTTCATGCACGTCATACTGTAACTGCTCTGGTGAAGATAGCTGCTGCAATCCATACACGAACAGCCGAGATGTTCAAGCTACAGATGAGGAGGATGATGACATGGAGGATGCTGAGGAGGCTTTTGAGAATGATGTAGACCAGGAGGAGGATGTAGACCAGGATGTTGGGGAAGAGAGTTTTGATGAAGGTGCCGATCAGGAGGGCGAGGGCCTGCATACAGATATTTAATTTAGTTGCGAAATATAAAGATTATTGTCTTATTGCATACTTTTTTTCACACTTTTATATTTCTGAATACCAGTTCTTGTGACATGTTAATGGCAGTTCTCACACAAAGATTCATTATTCATTGTCCACCCAGAGGTCAATTTTAACATTGACCTGACCTTTAGCACATGAGATTGAACTGCAATTAAAAAAATAACATCAGAAATGGATTCTACACACATGAAAACCCTAAAAAAGAGGTATTACACATCATTCTAGGACAAGCGGGTCAAAAGTAACATTTTTGAGATGGCGTTCGGCGGGCATCTTGGATTATGCAAATTCCCAGAGTTGCCCAAAGTTGCCATTTGGGCAACCAAGCTAAAATTGTTCAAGGTCCCCATATTAATATAAATCAACAAAAAAACTTCATAGGAAAGAACATTTCTAGGTCTAGTATTGAACAGATAGAAGCGTCAAATCGACTATTTGTTTGCTTATTTAATCCGCTTCTTCCCCACCATTGCCACTTCACCTGGTAATCCCATCAGGGCAGGCTTAAAGTGTGCCGTGCTTATAAATGGTTGCAGTGAATTGAATCACGTGTGTAAACTTTGTTTCACCCAGAGTGCCAGAGTTCTTTACCCTACGGGTGTGTGCAGTGAACAAACTGATTTATCCTACAGTGTGTAGCCTACGGGTGTGTGCAGTGAACAAACTGATTTATCCTACAGTGTGTAGCCTACTGGTGTGCAGTGAACATAACCCCTGCCCTGTTAACAATAACTGAGAGGTTCTATGGAAAGAGGTCAATGTGGGCCTACTGGGATTGTCAAGCTGAACTTTTGTAATAAAATAATTTGCTGTTTAAAAGTACATCCTTGATTGTCATTCTTATGCTAGGGACCTATATGGTGGGTGTAACATTTTGGCGTTGTCGACAGGCCTAGCTAAGTAAACAGTTATCTTCCTTTGGGGGGGGGAGCGGATGACAGTTTCTTTGTTTTGTGTTTGCTTTTTTGTTTTTTTGATTACGTGAAACGGCAAGAGCAGCGGTGGGCCAGGACCACGTGGCGAGCCAGGACCCCGTGGCGGAGAGGACCCAGGGCCAGGATCTGGTTGTCTTCTCAGCATTCATAGGCCATGGAGCCAGCAGTGATGGCGCAGCGCATACAGGAATTGGAGCAGCAGCTGCAGACATTAAATGCAACATCTCAACCTGGACCTTCTAGCAGCACCATGGACAATGTGGAGCCAGCTGCTGCAGAGATGGAGGGGGGAACACGGGTGGTTTACATTCAGCAGAGTGAAAAGGTACCCAAGTTCTCTGGTAATCTGGACAAAGCAGACTCTCCTACCTTGGAAGAATGGATTGAACTGATCGAAAACCATATCCAGTTGAAATCAAGTGAGAAAGAAAAAGTAAATTGTGTGTATAACCATTTAGAAGGGGCTGCCCGTGTAGAGGTAAAATATCTGCCTAAACAGGAGAGAGAGACTGTTGTTGGTATATTTCAAATTTTGAGAGAAGTATATGGATGTTCACACTCTCTAATCTCCCTTCAGCGCAGGTTTTTTAACCGTAAACAACGTGAGGGGGAGTCATTGTTGGACTATTCCCATGCCCTTATGTGTCTAATGGACCAGATTGTTGAATCGGACGAGCAAGCTAAGCCTAAATCCCAAAGAGACCTCCGTGACCAGTTTTGTGAGGGTGTCAGGGACCATGGTCTCAGTATAAGACTGCGAGATAAAGTTAGTTTAAACCCCCAGTGGACAATTCGGGATGTACGTAGGGAGGCTGTTCAGTGGACAACACAGTGTGAAGGACAGTCATTTAAGCAGAAGGATAACCACTCACTTTTTTCTAATGAAGTCCAGGCACAAGCATCTTGTGAGTCAATTGTTGACAATAAATCAAGTTATTCTGAACTGAAAGCCCTTATCGAAGCTCAACAGAGGCAATTAGATTTGCTAATGAAAGCACTGCAACCCTCAAAACAGGAGTATGGGGCTCAACCTCCACCTAAATTTAGAAGAACTCCTGATGGAAAGCCAATATGTTTTCGGTGTGATCGGAGGGGCCACATAGCACGTTATTGCACAGCAACTTTCCCTAAAACAACTCAGCCTGAAAAAGGAACAGTCCAATAGTGCTGCACGATTAATCGAATCGCAACCGCAATCGCGATGTCAGCACGTGCGATTGCATAACCGCAAAAGTGTGCGATTATTTTATTTTTTTCACGTCTTTTTGAGTGTGTGTGTGTGTGTGTGAGAGCCTCCTTTAAACTAACGTTACACGCGACGCAGCAAACACACGTTTCTCAGCCATCACACTGGGCATCAATACTAGCGGGAGACTTCTCCCATGCACTCCCGCAAATAAGTAATGTTATGTGCAGCAAGGTACATATTATCTACAGAGAGGGCGAGAGAGAACATCCATGATCGCTAACAGCAAGCTATGCTAATAACTAGCTAGCCGTTCGTTCAGAAACGCATGTAAACAGCCGTGTGATCAGTGAGAACGTCAGTAAAATAAGGAGAGAGCTGCAGGTGCTTATGCAGAACTAGTGCGCGATTAAGTACACAGTGGGGATGACCCGCTGTGATGAAGAATATAACGAGATTAACAAGGTTGATAGCAAAACACTGTCGCAGCTGCCAGCACTGGCAGCATCACCTCCAGGCTAGCTAACTAGCCTGTCACATGATGCCTTCATGGTCCCTCGTTAAAAGTCTGCAGATGCACGTTGTCACCTCTCTCTCTCAAGAAGCGTCACGTGAGTGTGGCGTTTAAGGCCATCTGTCGCTACAAAATAAATAAACGGGGTGTATCATTCATTAGTATTGCTGGACAGACATGTAACTAACTTTGCAACTTTGCTGAGCCATCTTCTATGTGCTGTAACACACAACACAGTGCAGTTTCTATTTGACTGGTGTTTCTTTTTTACATGTTTGGGACAGGCAAATGTCTCAAAATGTTTTATTTTTTTGTAAAGATAATTTAATTTCAAATTGTTTTATTTTTTTAGTTTTAATATATTTTAAATTGTAACATATTTCATGTATTTTAGTCTGTGATATGTGAAACCGTGGTATTTTTGTCCAAGGTTATCATACCGTCAAAAACTCATGCCGGCACATCCCTAGATACCTAGTGGCAGTGGTGGCCCAACGGTTAGAGAAGCGAGCTTCAATCCCCGGGACCGGCAGGATAAATCTGGGTGGGGAAAGTGAAAAGGCAGCGCTTGCCCCTCCCTCATTACCACCACTGAGGTGCCCTTGAGCAAGGCCTTAACCCCAACTGCTCCAGTGGAGCTGATCAGTGGCCAGCAGATCAGACTGTGGTTGTACTGGTCAGCTTCCAGGTATGAATGTGTGTGTGAATGTGAACAGGGCACTCCTGAAAAAGAGAGCATTGCTCTCAGTGAGACTCCCCCTGTATAAATAAAGGTAAAAAAAAAAAAAAACTCTTGTTTATTATATCGCAATCACAATCGCAATATTGTCCACCCTAATCGCTAATTGCACCTTTTCCCCAAATCGTGCAGCACTACAGTCCAAGTGGAAAGACAAGAGCCTGCTAGTGAGCAAAGTCAAACACATCTAGAGACAAAGCCTCATTCAGAACTAAACCCAGCTGTTATGTCTGCACTGGTGAGCGAGTGTCCAGTAGTAGAAGTTAAAATGGGGGAAATTGTGGTTCCGTCATTGTTGGATACTGGGTCCATGGTCACAACTATCACTGAAACTTTTTTTAAAGAACAGTTTGGCCACCTCACAGATGCTCAGTTACGTGATTGTGCATGGTTAGATCTTAGGGCAGGAAATGGTCTAGAGCTGCCGTATCTGGGCTATTTGGAGTTGGACATCACTATATTGGGAAAATGTGTCACACGCAGGGGGGTCCTGGTGGTCAGAGATGCAGATGACCCTCAAATGCAGTATAAAAAAATGCGAACCCCTGGTGTACTTGGAATGAATGTGATAAAGGGTTTTTACTATGAGTTGTTTGTGAAGTGTGGCCCCAGCCTGTTTGATGATCCTAGGGTGATGGAGGCCCCAGAATGGAGGCGAGCCCTCAGACATTGCCAAGTGGAAGAGACGATAGCCAACTCCCCTGAGCCCTTCAAAGTAAGAGTGAGAGGTAAGAGCCCATTTTGTGTAGCTGCAGGTACATTAATCATGGTCCCTGTAACATGTCCTAAGGTTCCTTCACAGCAGCGTATGGAGTTTCTAGTGGAGCCATTACAGCCAGAAGAGGGTGTACTTCCAGAGGGGCTGCTAGTTTCACCTGCCTTAGTGACATCTGAATCAGGGATAGTATATGTACCAGTTACTAATGTAGGCTATTCTGATGTTTGGCTGATTCCACGTAGGGTCATTGCTACAGTGAGCATGGCAAATATAGTATCAGAACAAAGTCCCCATGTTGAGTTTTGTAGGGATGTTAGTAGCAACGAGTGTACAGCATCAGTGTTCCTTCCGGGAGCTGAGACTAGAGGGGGGGGGGACTGGGATATGCCTCCTTTTGAGGGACTGGAGGGATCTGAGCAACAACAAGCGGCAGCTTTGCTTAGTAAATATAACTCCCTGTTTGCAAAGGATGAAGCTGATTTAGGTTGCACTAATCTGATTCAGCATGAGATCCCCCTGCTAGATGATACTCCTGTCCGTCTGCCATACCGTCGCATCATCCCTTCTCAGTATGACATGGTGAGAGCCCATATAAAACAACTGTTGGACAGCCAAATAATCAGAGAAAGTAGTAGTCCATACGCATCACCCATCGTAATGGTGCAGAAGAAAGATGGGGGAAACAGATTGTGTGTAGACTATCGTCGCCTGAATGCTAAAACCAGGAAAGATGCGTTCCCTTTGCCACGGATTGAAGAGTCATTGGATGGACTTGTAGGAGCTAAATGGTTTTCTACTTTGGATTTAGCCAGTGGCTACAACCATGTTGAGGTTGTTGAAAAGGACAGAGCAAAGACAGCGTTCTGTACTCCATTTGGATTATTCAAGTTTAATAGAATGCCATTTGGATTGTGCAATGCCCCTAGCACTTTTCAACGCCTTATGGAGCGCATGTTTGGAGACTGCCGTTATCAATCTGTTTTACTGTACCTGGATGACGTGATTGTGTTCTCTTCCTCTATCCAGCAGCATTTGGAGAGGTTGGAGGAAGTTTTCTCTCGGTTACAGAAGCAGGGGCTCAAGGTAAAATTTTCAAAATGCAACTTCTTTCAGAAACAAGTGAAATATATTGGCCATGTAGTATCGGCTGAGGGAGTTGCAACAGACCCCGACAAGGTCGCTATTGTAAAAGATTGGAAGACCCCCACTAATCTGGCTGAGCTCAAATCTTTTCTGGGGTTTGCCAGTTATTACAGGCGCTTCATAGCTGGGTTTGCAAAGTTGGCTGCTCCCTTGAACAATGCGGCAGCGCAACTGTCCCCAGGTATAAAAAAGGGTAAGACCCCCAGGAAGCCACTGGCCCCAGTCTGGACAGCAGAGTGCGAAGAGATGTTTGGCCAACTAAAGAAAGCACTGATCTCTGCACCAGTGTTGGCCTATGCAGACTTTCATAAGCCATTTGTGTTAGAGATTGATGCTAGCCATGCAGGTTTGGGGGCAGTCCTTTGTCAGGAACATGGAGGGAAGCGCAGGCCTGTTGCTTATGCTAGTAGGGCACTCAAACCTACAGAAAAGAACATGCAGAACTATAGCTCTATGAAGTTAGAATTCCTTGCTCTTAAGTGGGCAGTGTCCGAGAAATTCAGAGGATACTTGTTAGGGGGTTCTTGCACTGTGTATACAGACAACAACCCACTCACCCACCTAGGTACAGCAAAACTTGGCGCAGTAGAGCAACGATGGGCAGGCGAGCTGGCTCCTTTCAACCTTACCTTAAAATATCGTCCGGGGGCTCGGAATGGGAATGCAGATGCCTTGTCTCGCCAGTACAGGGAGGCCAGTGCAGCTGAGGCCTCAGAGGAGGAGAATGTTTGTGAGGGAGTGCCCTTTGTTGTTCAATCTGACATTTCTGTCCTCCCAGGTTGTTCCAAAGAGAGCCTAGCCATGTTGCAAGCACAAGACCCAGTTATTGGACCGCTTTTGGCCTGTTGGGGAAAAGCCAGGCCACCTGATTCAAAGGAGAGGGAGAGATTTGGTCGTGGTACCAAGGAGCTTGCACGACAATGGGGACGCCTAAGGGAGGAAGGGAAAGTGCTGTACCGTCAGTTCAACTCTCCTGATGGTGGTAAGGAGATTTACCAGCTTGTACTGCCACAGTGTTTACATAAAGATGTCCTCACTCAGCTGCATGATCATCATGGGCATCAGGGGGTGGAACGTACTTTGCAACTAGTGCGTTCCCGGTGCTACTGGCCCAACATGTATAAAGATGTCGAGAAATGGTGTCAACAGTGTGGGAGATGCGTTTTGGCTAAAGCTGTACAGCCAACAATTAAACCTTTTATGGGCAGTCTGCAGGCTTCTCGGCCACATGAAGTCCTTGCAATAGATTTTACTGTGTTGGAACCAGCTTCAAATGGAAGAGAAAATGTGTTGGTCTTAACAGATGTGTTTTCCAAGTACACCCAGGCCATTCCCACCAAAGATCAGCGGGCCAGTACTGTAGCTGATGTTTTGGTGAAGCACTGGTTTCATTTATTTGGGCCCCCTGAGCGTATCCATTCAGACCAGGGGAGAAATTTTAAGAGTAATTTGGTCCGACAGTTATGTAAGGTCTATAGGATTCGCAAGTCTCGTACTACCCCATACCATCCTCAGGGTAATGGTCAGTGTGAGCGGTTTAACCGTACATTGCATGATTTGCTGCGCACACTGCCCCCAGACCAGAAGAGATATTGGCCACGGCACCTTCCTCAGGTGACCTATGCATACAACACCACAGTGCATCAGTCCACTGGCATGACTCCCTACTTTTTAATGTTTGGCCGAGAGCCCAGGCTGCCTGTAGATTTTTTGCTAAGGGGGGAGGTAGAGGAGTCTGAGCAGGGCCAGGAAGACTGGGTGCAGGAGCACCAGGAGTCACTTGAGGAAGCATATAGTCATGTACGACAGCGGTTGGCTGCAAGGAGACAGTACAGAGACCAGAAACAGGAGGAGCAAGTGAGAGATCCATCCTTAAGTGAGGGAGACCTTGTGTATGTCCGGAACCATGGGGTGAGGGGCCGAAATAAGATCCAGGATGTCTGGGAATCGACCCCTTACCGGGTGGTACAGTGTCCCCCAGAGCGCGGTGTTGTCTACTCCATCACCCCAGCAGTCCAGGATGGGCCAGTACGGCAAGTCCACCGGACTGAGTTGAGAGGTATGCCTGCTGGTGGGTTGAGAACGGATACAGGCCATGATGCAGGGGAAGAGCAGGGGGACATGGGAGACAATGCTGAAATAGATTTTAAACTCACAGACACACTGACATTTGAATCTCATTGTGAAGAGTCACTTTCAGAATCAGAACTTTGCCCAGAGGCTGAGGTGTGTGAAGGAGAAGAGGACATAGAAACAGAAGGGTCACCAGTGGTAGTTGATGGCCTCCGAAAGTCTTCTAGAATTACTGCAGGCAAACACAGTAATCTTTTTCGACTTCCAAAATCTGTAACACCAAATGTTGATGCATCAGTATAATAAGGTATAGTGTTCTTTTCCTGATTTGAGAGTTTTTCCCAGTGTATTTTTTAATCAGTACATCGTCCGGGCGCCGATTCATTTTGAGGGGGAGATATGTGGTGGGTGGCGCCAACGAGAAAAGGGGAGGTGCCCGAATTACTTCATATAGGGTTACCTGTAGGAGGAGGAACACTAGAGCACAGCTGATTCAGGTCAGATGATTGAGGCAGGTGCACACCTCAGTCCATGCTGGCATGCAGGGAAGGCTACAGAGCAGGAACAAAGAGATCATCTGCTTCCCTGCTGGGTTGAAGGCGGCTGGTAGTCGATAGGACAGTTACCATCGACGTACCAGAGCATCAGCGGGTCCAGTCGCTGCTCTTGCCGTGATATATTTTGTTTGTTATTTTGGGGTTTATTCTCTGTCTAGTTCGCCCTGGCAAGTGTGCTGGTAGCGGGCAAAGAAGAATGGGCTTTGCCCTCAGGGCGGACTAGTTTTCTTTTTTTTCTGTTTGTTTGTTTATTTGTTTGTTTGCTTATTTAATCCGCTTCTTCCCCACCATTGCCACTTCACCTGGTAATCCCAGTTTGACTGTCAGGGCAGGCTTAAAGTGTGCCGTGCTTATAAATGGTTGCAGTGAATTGAATCACGTGTGTAAACTTTGTTTCACCCAGAGTGCCAGAGTTCTTTACCCTACGGGTGTGTGCAGTGAACAAACTGATTTATCCTACAGTGTGTAGCCTACGGGTGTGTGCAGTGAACAAACTGATTTATCCTACAGTGTGTAGCCTACTGGTGTGCAGTGAACATAACCCCTGCCCTGTTAACAATAACTGAGAGGTTCTATGGAAAGAGGTCAATGTGGGCCTACTGGGATTGTCAAGCTGAACTTTTGTAATAAAATAATTTGCTGTTTAAAAGTACATCCTTGATTGTCATTCTTATGCTAGGGACCTATATGGTGGGTGTAACACATGTAAAATTCATTCTTGTTGATATTTGGGGGAGAAAAACACATTTTACAGCCTACGGCGCAGAGTCCAAACAGTAAAATGAGCCCATTTTGAAATATTGTTCAGTAATTCAAATTTTAAGGCGTTGGGGAAAATTCACTGCAGTCATGTACATCAGTAGTCCCTCTATCATGCCTAACTAGTGGCTAACCCAAACAGGTGTAAAATTCACTCGTGTTGAGATTTGAAAAAACACATTTTACAGCTGTTAGGACTCTGTGTGTGTGTGTGTGTGTGTGTGTGTGTGTGTGTGTGTGTGTGTGTGTGTGTGTGTGTGTGTGTGTGTGTGTGTGTGTGTGCGTGTGCGTGTGCGTGTGTGTGTGTGTGTGGCCGTAGGCTGTAAAATGTGTTTTGCGCTCTGAGGCATTCGAGGGACTAAACAAGAGTCGGCTGACAGCAGCACCTGTGCTAGGCTGTCCCCTCGACAGTGGCAAGTTATTCCTCGACACTGACGCCAGTGACTGGGGAATCGGAGCAGTCCTCTCCCAAGTGCAAAGGGGGGAGGAGAGGCATCTAGCCTATGGAAGCAGGATATTGTCACCTACTGAACAAAACTACTGCACCACCCGACGAGAGCTTCTGGCAGCGGTGGAGTTCACCTCCCTCCCTTCAGACAGTACCTGCTAGGGAGAGCATTCACCATCCAGACCGACCACAGCAGCCTGCCCTGGCTGACCCGGATGCGGGAGCTGGAGGGCCAGCTTGCCCGCTGGCTTGAGAAACTGGCAGAGTATGACTTCAAGGTGATCCATCGTCCAGGGAGGCACCATCAGAATGCGGACGCACTCTGGAGGAGGCCCTGCCGGAAGTTGTGTCCTTGCACCGTGCCAGAGCCTAACCTCGGTGAGCCGCCTCAACATCAGGGAGTGCAGTGCGATCTGGCTGAAAGTTCAAGTGAGACAGAGCTTCATCCAGTGGGGGTAGTGGTGGCTGACAGTCACTACATGAGCAGGACAGCTGCTAAGCCGGAGTTTCCTCTCATAAGGGTACTGAGCACATCAAGCGACGACAGCTGTGACTGAGCTCTGTCACATCCAAGCGTCCACATGGTGAGTGAGCCATCTCACACTAACCTCTTCTGTGGCTGGACACTAGAGCAGTTGAACAACGCTCAAGAGACTGACCCAGACATAGCGCCTGTGAAGAAGTGGATGGAGGAAGGGCGGGAGCGCCCCCCATGGGCCGATATAGCCCCCTGCAGCCCTGCCACCAAAACCAACTGGGCACAATGGAAAAGGCTCTACCAGAAAGATGGAGTCGTAATGAGAAGATTTGACTGCACTGAAGGCAAGGTGTTCTACCCACAGATACTACTGCCTCGCGCCTACCGCCCCTCCGTGATGGAACAGATGCATGACGGCCCTGTGGGTGGCCACTTCGGGGTGGAGAGACCCTGGCACACCTTAAAACCAGGTACTTTTGGTACAACATGAAGGACGATGTCAACTTGTGGTGCCACACCTGCACCAGTTGTGCGGCAAAAGCTCGCCCTAAGCAAACCCCCCAAGCTGCTATGGGCACTGTGTGAGTCTGCGCTCCTATGGAGAGGATCGCAGTCGACCTGATGGGACCCTTAAACAAGACAGAGAGACACAACCGCTTCGTACTAGTGGCCAGGCCCGATTTTAGCCTGCTACATTAGGGTGGGCTGGTGGGGGGCAACTTTGGCGGTAGGTAAAGGTAAGGTAAAGGTAAAGTCCCACTGATTGTCACACAATGTGTGAAATTTGTTCTCCGCATTTGACCCATCCCCTGGGGGAGCGGTGAGCGGCAGCGTGCGCCGCGCTCGGGAATCACATGGTGATTTAACCCCCCAATTCCAACCCTTTGATGCTGAGTGCCAAGCAGGGAGGCAAATGGGTCCCATTTTTATAGTCTTTGGTATGACTCGGCCGGGGATCGAACTCACGACCTCCCAGTCTCAGGGCGGACACTCAGACCACAAGGCCACTGAGCTGGTTGCCAGAGGTTGTCGGTTCGGGGATGGGGATTAAGTTGCATTATAGTCAAATTTATAAAGAATGATTTGCAGCAGGGTGTAGAAGCCATTTCCAGAGTAAAGTGTAATTGGGGACACTAAATTGTTCCAGTAGGTGTCACCATTCTGTTTTGGGTCACCAAACTGTAAATAGGAACTTTCACTCAGGTGACAGGCCAATGTTTACAAGACTATAATTATCAAAACTATTCGCAAACTAACTATGTAGGCTACAAACTAACTATTTACAAAACTATTGCTATATTTCCAAGACTTTTAGTCTCATTCAAACTCAAAATGAAAAGTGACAAAGAAAATAACTTTGAAAGCAGATTGACTTACCCTAAAAATAAATAAAAATCCTTCATCCAGTTTAAAATAATCAACTTCATAGCATTTATTTTTAGAGATGCTGCGATCCGATCATGTGATCGGATATCGGCGCGATATCAGCCAAAAAACATGGATCGGATCGGATCGGATTCCAGCGAAAATGACCGATCCAAGGCTCCGATATAAGCACTCCATTCCATGACTCCGCTCCAGGATTTCTATCCAGCATGCAGCAGCAGCAGCAGCACACAGAGGCCAGGGCCAAAACGTCAGACACACCCGTCCTTAACCTATGTGCGATTCGAAATCACGCGTCCGCACCATAGACTGGCAAAACATGGCTGCCCCCAGTGTGGCTGACAGAAACAACCACTATTGCAATTTGCAAGACATGTCCCGCAAGGTTTCTGAGATTAGGGGAAAGTCTGAGCTGGCGTTACGCTAAACCAAACGTGGGGATGAGGCAGCGGATTTGTTTTGGCGTTAACGTTAGTTGTTGTGATGATGGCTAACGGGGCTAACGTTAGCTAGCTGGTTAGGCTATCTAGTTGCAGGGAAGCGCTCCACAAGCTTGTTGTGACCAAAACCCCCGCATTTAAAGCATTTCATACTCCCAGAGCTGGCGTAAACCATAGAGAACCTCATGCATTAGCCTACTCAAAATGTAACGTCCAGGGTTTGTGTCTCCAAAATCAACTAACGTTAACGTTACATGCAAGCTAACGTAGCTAGCTGCGGAGCACTCATGATCTATAAGGAAAACGAATGCGCACATAGCCTACATAATTGTCAACATCACATACATGTATTTTCTTTAATCTAGACTACAGGCATCATTTTTCAGTCAAAAGTGAAACGACACAGATGGCGTATAGTGAGGCTTTCCATGCCTCACTATAGAACTGGCCCCATGCAAAATTCAGACCGCTTATATGTTGCCGTCATGCCAATAAGAGTCTAAATGTATTTTTTTATGTTTTATCTGCAGACTAAGCAGCTAGGCTTTCGGTTCTATAAAAGCCATTATTTTTTGTAATGACTATTGAGTGATACACTTTACTAAAAAAAATATTATATCACAATAGTGATGTCAGATTTGCTTAGGTCAGAGCTATGGAATATTAAATCCATCTTTGCTCACAACATTTGCCCTTTCTTTCTTCTTCTTTTTTACCCCAGGTGTGCATAAAATACAGGTTAAGAACTTATGATAAAGTCATGGAAATCCATTGGTCAAAATGTGTATGAACCCTGAAGGGTTAAATTGAGCATTTATGAGAGATTTCAAAAATATCGAGATATATATCGTGTATCGCGATATAGCCGAAAAACATTGCAATATTCTTTAGAGGCCATATCGCCCAGCCCTAATTTGATTGTTATGTTTTAGTTTTACATCAAATGAATTAGATGAACTAAATTGTTTACATACTATATTACCAAAGCACACACATACATACCTAACCCTAAAAATGTTTGTTGCCTGCTAGCTATCAGACAGCATAGAGAGACTTAAATATGTGCTGTATCGGTATCGGATCGAAATCGGTATCGAATCGGGTATCGAAATTTGATCGGAATCGGATCGGTTTTGAGCTAAAATATCGAAATCGGATCGGAATTGAAAAATCTTGATCGCAGCATCTCTATTTATTTTCATTGGATGAGCTTATTTCTCAAATCAAATTAAAGACTAATCCAGTGAGACAACAAACTATACTTGCCATTTAGCCTTCAAAACTACTATATTTACCCTGCCCAATTAAAAAACATAGCTCTTTGGTGTGATGATAAGTATGTGGCAAGATGGAAAGAGATTGAGACTGAATGCAGGGGGATTCCAATACAAGCAATGAGTGGAGATCATAAGCTAACATTATCTCATCAGAATTATCTGAGTCCCTTTACATTGTTTACTCTGTGTACTTGGTTTGATGTCATAAAAGACAGATTGTAAGCCAAACTGCATGAGTTCCATATTCAAATCCTGGGCTGATAGAGGTATTACTGCCTATTGTAATATAATGGATGGAGATACATTAGAGAGCTTTCAAACACTAAGTAAAAAATATGACTTGGAGAAGGACGATTTGTTTGGATGCAGGCACGACACTATTTATTGAAAGAAATTAAGATTGGGGAAATAACTCGGGAACCTAGTGGTCTAATACAATTAATGGTAATGGCATACAAAAGTAATTCTAAATCAATAGTCTCAAAATTGTACCAGGGAATTCTAATGGGAAGGGGAAATACTACAAATGATATAAAAAAAAGATGGGAAAAAGAACTAAACGATACAATAACTGAACGTGAATGGTAGAATATGTGTGAAACAGTCTTTTCTACTTCCTGCTCCTTGCAGTGGCGTGAATTTAGTTGGAAGAACCTTATAAGGTTTTTTATTACACCTAAAATGAAACCATATATGTCACCAGTAAACCATACATGCTGGAGAAACTGTGGGTCTGATGAGGCAAACCATTTCCACATCTTCTGGGGTTGCCCAAAGTTAAAGCCGTTTTGGGAGAGTGTCTGGGAAACCATTAACCAAATTCTTGGCTGGCAAGTCACACTAACATGTAAATCACTGTATATGGGTGATATACCAGAAGATATATCAGGAAATGATAAATACCTTCTTAAAATTGTAACTGTGGCTGCAAAGAAAGCGATCACTCGTAGATGGTTGCAGGCCGACTCTCCCACAGTAGAAAATTGGCTTGAAATCATTAGAGAAATTCATGAAATGGAGAGACTGACCTTTCTATTGAGACTGAAATATGACTTGTACATCACAAGATGGACAAAGTGGTTATTATATGCATCGGAATGAGGAATGTGGATGGTTTGTCTCCATCCTGAAGTATAACAAAACATGCTTGCCCCCTGACGCTCTCTGTTTATACAGCTATATGCCACGAGTACTTTTGTTTTAGTTCTGTCTTTTATTTCAAGAATAACTCACATGAACCCAAAGATGTGCTAAGACACCTGTTTTTTTTTTAGTATTGACTGATTTTAGTTTAAGATTTTTTCTTGGTTTGGCAACGTATTTATGTTTTATGTACTGTGACGCCAGTTTTGTTTTTGTTTGTATGTTTGAAAGAAAAAATGAATAAACTTTGAGTAAAAAAAACAAAAAAAACAATTATATTTACAAGACTTGTAGTCCTATTCAAAGTCGGAGCAGTGCTTGTGGACGGTACAGGAGCTTAACGTTATCCGGAGCCTCTGCTGATGTGCTGGCAGCAGCATCAGACAGAAGCAGCACGGGGCTTTGGTATAAGAAACGGATACATCATGAACGCACATCAGCTGTAAGAGTGTTGTAAGTCGCTTTGGATGAAGTAAATTAATGTAATGTACAGCCTTGTATATACACCTGTTATATACAAGGCTGGTATCAGTATTACCTGTTATATACAGGGTTGTATCAGTATTACCTGTTATATACAAGGCTGTATCAGTATTACCTGTTATATACAAGGCTGTATCAGTATTACCTGTTATATACAAGACTGTATCAGTATTACCTGTTATATACAAGGCTGCTATCAGTATTACCTGTTATACACAAGGCTGTATCAGTATTACCTGTTATATACAAGGCTGTATCAGTATTACCTGTTATATACAAGGCTGTATCAGTACCTGTTATATACACACACACACACACACACACACACACACACACACACACACACACACACACACACACACACACACACACAGCCTATATATATATATATATATATATATATATATATATATATATATATATATATATATATATATATATATTGATCGTTCTGCTATATAGCCTACACTTAACACTTATGGGGCAGCATAAGGGACAAATTTAAGACTACTGAGAAGCCGTCGGAGGCTATATCTTTGCCGAAGCCAGCTATGGATCTGGCCAATGATCTGTCAGCACCGGCAACTGAGAGACCGTCAGTGAGAAATGAGAAGCCGACTATTGATTTGTCTTACCTAGCAGTCCACTGGATCGGCTATTGGATCGGCTGGTCATTAGCTTGGAGAGGCTAGCTACTAGCTTGGAGAGGCTGGCAACCCACTGAATCAGCTATTGGATCGGCTGGTCATTAGCTTGGAGAGGCTAACAACCCATTGGATCGGCTGGTCATTAGCTTGTCTAGGCTAGCTACTAGCTTGGAGGGGCTGGCAACCCACTGGATCAGCTATTGGATCGGCTGGTCATTAGCTTGTCTAAGCTGGCTACTAGCTTGGAGAACTGCGGTCAACTGAGCCATCGTTTGCGAAACCACAGTCAAGCCAGCCGCCACTTGGCTTTTGATGCGCGTCTATTCATGCTGTAACGGTACTGCTGCTTCACCGGTGTTCGGAGCGGGCTAAAAAGTCGAGTGTCACAATTCAGCGATCCTTTCTCACATTTACTTTACCATACTAGATCGACATTACAACAAACAGCGTATTGAATGACTGTTGAATATGTCACAAAAGTCCAACCTTATTGAACGATCGTAGCAGGAGTTTCGCTTGGTACTATCATGTTGATGCTCTCAATAAGGTGGGAAAACAGGCATTTCCGGGACTAGTTTTTCAAAATAAAAGCACGATTCGACTCCAGTCTAGACCACACAGATTTAGTGTTTTTTCCGACTTTCTAAGTACTGTACAATCGCATAACTCCATAATCCCACACCATGACTGACAGTTGTGTGTACACTACACCCCTGGGTATACACTCTCATGAAATTAGTCATTTTCACGGTGCCATTGTGGAGAAATTGACAAAATCTCAATACTGACCTTGAAAAAGGTGTTTTTTCCGCCTTTCTAAGTACTGTACAATCGTCAATTACAACTACTGCTGCTACTACCAGTCCCACTACTACCAACACTACTACTATTACTACTACTACTACTGCTTGGAAACCATCAGGTCACCGGATCTCAACCAAACATTGTTTACTTGTGCGCATACCAACTGTGAATAAATGTGCACTATTTGGTGTTTATTATGTCTCATATATCCCCAGGTCACCCGTCAATCGGCGCTTGTGGCTATATTTTGATTTTGTTATTGTACTTTTCAAGATGTAACGTCTGCTTCTGTACATTAGTGTTTCCCATAGAGAGCCAATGCGTCCTCTGTTGCAACACAAGACCACCTGAGACAGGGCCTCCGATGACCGACTGGGTATGGTATTGTTCTACCCTTGTGTGTGTGTGTATACCATTGAGATATAATATGGTGTATACAGTGTATATATACAGTATATATATATACAGTATATATAGATTTGGGGTTGGATAACACACCAGAACGTTTTGTTAAGTTATTGATTGTTGATGTGTCTGATAATCGCATGTGGGATGGTCAATTGTGCTGACACGAAAATAAAATAATTCGTTCATAGTTATTGTTAATATTGTGTGTAATTGATTAATTAGAAGGTTTATAGATGATGAACTATGCATCGTCATTCATGTTCATTCAGGGATATTATGATGACAGTGGTTTGGGCGCCCCACTATAAGATGTAGCATAGGGCTGCTAAAAGGGCCAGAAACTGCCCTGGGCAGGGGAAAAACTGAAGCCACTCGCCGTTGACTTGTGAAGTCGGTGAGAAAAAAGCTGAATGGATTTCGTTTATAAATTAAAACTAGAAAGACTGCCCCGCAAATATATGCCTGCCCCAACCAGTGAACAGTTGAAATGCATGTCTTTTTAGACTTTGATGTTTGGGCCAAATATGAAGAAATTAGGTCAAGGTGAGAGATGGGGTTACCAAGCTTGGAAATGGTGTTCGAGAGGTCACAATGACCCTAACCCTTGACCACCAAAATGTAATCAGGTCATCCCTTGAGTGCAAGTGGACGTTTGAGGCAAATTCGAAGAAATTCCATCAAGACATTCCTGAGATTTCGGGGAAACGAGCTTGAAAATGGCGTTCAAGAGATCACAGTGACATTGACCCTTGACCTTCGATCACCAAAATGTAACCATTTCATCCTTGCATCCAAGTCGACGTTTTAACCAAATTGGAAGTAATTCCATCTAGCCATTTTTGACATATCGCGTTAACGAACTTGGGAATGCCGTTTGTGAGGTCACAGTCAGTGACCTTTTGAGTTTGACCTTTGAACACTAAAATCAGTTGTTAATCAGTGAGTCCATCAGTTTGAGGCAAATTTGATGAAATTCCGTCTAGGCTTTACTCAGATCGCATTAGGAGAGGAGAACACACAGACGCACACAAGCACACACACGGCCAAATACATCTCCTCCAGGGGATTCTCGCCTGGCGGAGATCATTATTAAACAATAACTAGGGAGGTTTCACACAAGTTGTTGGATTCACAGATTTGAATTAGGCTAATGAAGACGTAGCTCAGCCGGGTGGGTCCTATTGAGCGTTGGTCCTGGGGCGTTCACCCCCACAGTCGCTCCACTTGTCTGCTGCAAACCTCTCAGACGTCTCTACTTAAAGGAGAATTTCGGTTTTTTACACCACGGTCCTCATTTCCAGTTTAGAATATGATGTTTTACTCACCGAAATAGTTTTGCGTCATTCGGATGCCCAGGGAAGATTTTGAGCTCCGAGTACACTCTTCAAACAGGCTAGAACCGCTAGAACGTGAGCCCACGGGGCATTCTGCACGGCAGTGCACGCGCTCTCTAAATGACACTTTTTCTGTCAGATCACGGTTCATTATGGTTGTAAATATAATTATCTAGCTAATAGCTACAAGCTAGGCTAACAACAACACCGGAGTCAGCGTTGATCTGCCCCGGTGGGGTTACAGTGCGTATCGTCCCCCTTCTGTGGTTTCTCTGAAGAAGTGGTTTCACAGAGGGGGACGATACGCACTGTAACCCCACCGGGGCAGATCAACGCTGACTCCGGTGTTGTTGTTAGCCTAGCTTGTAGCTATTAGCTAGATAATTATATTTACAACCATAATGAACCGTGATCTGACAGAAAAAGTGTCATTTAGAGAGTGCGTGCACTGCCGTGCAGAATGCCCCGTGGGCTCACGTTCTAGCGGTTCTAGCCTGTTTGAAGAGTGTACTCGGAGCTCAAAATCTTCCCTGGGCATCCGAATGACGCAAAACTATTTCGGTGAGTAAAACATCATATTCTAAACTGGAAATGAGGACCGTGGTGTAAAAAACCGAAATTCTCCTTTAAGCATTTACAGATCCAGTGTGACAGCTGTCTTCGTTGGTACCATACTGAGTGCCTGGAGATGGATGAAGAAGAGTTCCAACGGGCAACGGATGATGCATTCATCTGGAATTGTTGTGTATGCAAATGAACCCTCCCCTCATTGAACTATAAGTGCTCCTTCATACTAGTTAGGGCTTCAAGCCCCACAGGTGCAGAACCCCTATTATTTTGACTTTATTTACTTTCTTTGTTCCTCTTCCGCCACGATGCAAATTCCCGTGCGTTGGTACATCACAGACACCTGAAATCTGGTCCAATGACAGATATTGGTGCTCACTAGATGCCCTAGATTTTTTTTTTTTTAATTTTCGTGTTGATGTGCATATCTTTTCTTATCTGCATTTTTTTAATTCTCACTTTTTAAGCAGTGCAGCCCCTTCTCTGTGTGATTTCGCTCATGTGCACGTGGAGGTCAGTAGTTGACCATGGCTAATTCATCTAGTGTAAAAAAAAAATGATGTAAAGTGATGTCACTGAACTGGTAATCTCGCTGGCCAGCCTCCTTTCCCTTCCGTCCGAGGAGTCTGGTGCCGCAGAAACAGGCAACTGGGATAAACCCTCCCCTGCTCTACAGCTGCTCTCCCATTGGAGCGACTGTTTCGGTGGCAGCCGGATGTCCGCTCCCGGCTTATTACAAAGTCTGTCATTGGCTCCGACCATGTCAATCACAATGGTAACTAGCTAGCAAGCTAACGACAGAAACCTACACGCTAGCTCATTGCTACACGCTGAAAATGATAAGTTGTATTGTTGGAAACTATTTTCCAAGGGCACTGCCGCTAAGTGCCGCCCATCGAGAGGAGGCTGGCCAGCGAGACTACTCAACTGGAAATTATGTCATAGAAATTGCTCGTATGTGATGTCATCAGGTAAGTCCTGATGATGTCATACATTGTGACATCATTATTGATCATCATTTTGATCTCATTACACTAATGATGTCATTGGCACTGATGATGTTATAGGCATTTGACATCATCAGTGATGTCACTCGACCATTTGGGGTTTTCATCGGTGATGTCACTCGACCATTTGGGGTTTTTGGTTAACTCGAGCAATTGTGACATCACTGATGATGCCATAGACATTGTGACATTATTGTGACGTCAGCAGACTTGAAACCCTGGTATTGCCGCTTGCTGCTATATTTACACTTTGTTATAGTAATTATTGTTGGTCTTATCCTGCACTTTATTTTATTGCCATTTTTATTTTTATTTTTTTATTATTATATTATTTTTCAAATTATTCTCATCATCATTTCATGGAAAATTCAATGTAAACTGATAATTAACCGGGACTGTAAATTCATGTTACTTCACTGCCCATTAATATTGAACTCGGCTTCTAAATTTAATGTAGATTCAATGTAAACTCATATTTAACTCAGACTGTACATTCATGGAAACTCATGCCTATTTAATGCCTATTTTGCTCAGACTGTAAATTTCATGTAAATAAACACAAATTCATATATAGTCAGAACACTCCATCACTCATGTACGTATTGTATATAATTAATTTGATTGCACTTGCAACGTTGTGATTGTCTTTAGTTACCTTTCATTTCTTAGGGTGTTTTTTTATTTTTCTTTCCTTATATTTCAAGGTCAGTATTGAGAATTTGACTGTCAATTTCTCCTAAATGTAACCGTGAAAATGCCTAATTTCATGACAGTGTATACCCAGGGGTGTAGTGTACACAACTGTCAGTCATGGTGTGGGATTATGGAGTTATACGATTGTACAGTACTTAGAAAGTCGGAATAAACACATTTTTCAAGTTCAGTATTGAGACTTTGTCAATTTCTCCAAAATGGAACCGTGAAAATGGCTAATTTCATGAGAGTGTATACCCAGGGGGGTAGTGTACACACAACTGTCAATCATGGTGTGGGATTATGGAGTTATGCGATTGTACAGTACTTAGAAAGTCGGAAAAAACACTAAATCTGTGTGGTCTAGACTGGAGTCTAATCGTGCTTTTATTTTGAAAAACCAGTCCCGGAAATGCCTGTTTTTCCCACCTTGTTGAGCGCATCAACATGATAGTACCAAGCGAAACTCCTGCTACGATCGTTCAATAAGGTTGGACTTTTGTGACATATTCAACAGTCATTCAATACGCTGTTTGTTGTAATGTCGATCTAGTATGGTAAAGTAAATGTGAGAAAGGATCGCTGAATTGTGACACTCGACTTTTTAGCCCGCTCCGAACACCGGTGAAGCAGCAGTACCGTTACAGCATGAATAGACGCGCATCAAAAGCCAAGTGGCGGCTGGCTTGACTGTGGTTTCGCAAATGATGGCTCAGTTGCAGTTCTCCAAGCTAGTAGCCAGCTTAGACAAGCTAATGACCAGCCGATCCAATAGCTGATCCAGTGGGTTGCCAGCCCCTCCAAGCTAGTAGCTAGCCTAGACAAGCTAATGACCAGCCGATCCAATGGGTTGCTAGCCTCTCCAAGCTAATGACCAGCCGATCCAATAGCTGATTCAGTGGGTTGCCAGCCTCTCCAAGCTAGTAGCTAGCCTCTCCAAGCTAATGACCAGCCGATCCAATAGCCGATCCAGTGGATTGCTTGGTAAGACAAATCAATAGTCGGCTTCTCATTTCTCACTGACGGTCTCTCAGTTGCCGGTGCTGACAGATCATTGGCCAGATCCATAGCTGGCTTCGGCAAAGATATAGCCTCCGACGGCTTCTCAGTAGTCTTAATTTTGTCCCTTATGCTGCCCCATAAACACTGTGTATTACTGAGCATACATTTATGTTACATCTCCAACATGGAGAAGAATAAAAAGCAGAATTAAAAATAACAGACACAAAAGCACATTAGGCTACAGAAGACAAGTTAGACATTTCAACAGGAGCCGCGAATGCATCTATCTATCTATCTATCTATCTATCTATCTATCTATCTATCTATCTATCTATCTATCTATCTATCTATCTATCTATCTATCTATCTATCTATCTATCTATCTATCTATCTATCTATCTATCTATCTCTGACAGAAAGGCGTAATCCAGCGACGTTGCCACTTGGGTGGACATAACCTCGCGTCACCAGGCTCTTCTCGGGGAGAAAAGGGTGGACTTGCAACCATGCAACTAAATGACCATAAAGTGTGAAGCTGTTACAATACAGTAGGTGGCGGTAATGCAACAATTAAGAATGCCAACCGCCATAAAACACCGGAGGAGAAGAAGAAGAAGAAGAAGAAGAAGAAGAAGAAGAAGAAGAAGAAGAAGAAGAAGAAGAAGAAGAAGAAGAAGAAGAAGAAGAAGAAGAAGAAGAAGAAGAAGAAGAAGAAGAAGAAGAAGAAGAAGAAGAAGAAGAAGAAGAAGAAGAAGAAGAAGAAGGTTGCCCAGCGACCAATGGCAGGACGTCTGCATGTTTGCTAACGCTAGCTAGTGCTGTCAGATGGAGTAGCAGCATCTGCAGAGCTGCACATGTGGGCTGTTTATCTTTGTGCAAATGCCTCCAAAACGAAAAGGACCTTTGCAACTTGTCCAGAGAGACACGGACGACATCAAACGACAGGTTTGATAGTAAACTATGGTTGAATGTAGCCTCAACGAGAGACTCATCAGAATGACTGATGAGTCTCTCGTTGAGGCTAGGTTGAATGTAGCCTGGTATCCAGCTCCATATGAATCACAGTTGTCAGCAGCACCTACTCTTCATTCAGCACTTTCATTGGGGCTGGTTACCAGGCTAGGCTGAATGCAGTCGCTTGAGTCTTGATCTACGAGCTGTGCTGTGTGAGTTCCTTTGTACCACGCTTCTGTATTTCACTGTGATGTTCTGTCGACACCAGGAAATGAAAGGTACCATGTAACGTTACAGGCGGCTGAACTGAAACAAAGTTTGTGTAGTAGATCCTGTCATCACGCTACCAGATAGGAGAGGTACTATGCACACACGTATCCAGATAGAACAGCAAGTCAAGTCAGAGCAATTCAACAGCCCAGTATCATTCAATTCAATATATGAAAGAAAACTCAATTTCTTAGACTTTTAAAAGTAAAAAAAAAAAGGTTCAAAACACAAGTGTTATGTTTTTGTTATCAAATTTGTTTCAACTTCAACAAATTCAATCATTCCATATACAAGTTCAGAAAACAGAATTTAAATTAAATCGTCTGCTGGAACAAATCAAATCACTTTGAATCAAAGTCATTTACACAACCAAGATATTTTCTCAAGACTAGAATCATCACAGTCGAGTCCCGAGTCACCAGAAACCTAGCCCCAGAAGTGACCCTACTACTGTACTCTGTATATTATATTTAATATACTCGTGCACATAGCGTTCCAATAGGCAATAAAGGGGAAAGGCTGTTCAAAACGCTCTCCTACCGGTCTCAGACGTCCGATTGCAGACCGAAGATATGATAGTCCTCCTACGGAAGCCAGTAATTTAGCCCACCTCGGCAGAATTTTCCAGCCCATAATTGTTAATACTTGGCCAATAAGTATGTAACATACAAAATAAAATTAACAGTAATATCTTCATTTAACTCATTGAGTGCCAGCCACTTTTGGAGAACGGACGCTCCCAGTGCCAGAGTTTTCAGAGCGTTTTCAGTGATTTCTCGAGGCCCACAGAATATTGTGTGATATTACTATGTAAACACCGAACACGCAAAAAGAACAAGGAGACTCTATTGTATCATCAGCAAAAAAAAGTTTATTGATACCATTTTCCGTTCTTTAGTTATGAGCCGGAGAAGATAGGTTGTTTTCAGCGTTTTCAGGCATTTCAAATTATAAGCTGAGATATTCAGCCTTTTGTGAAATGCAGCATTTCAAGCACATTCACTGACTCTAGATACGGTAATATTTTCTGATGTAGTGATGTGGTGTAGTTGTGTCCTGCCCTGCGTGCCCCACCCCCCCTCCCCCCCCTCAGCTGAAAACTCCTCCCCACACTAGTAACACACAGCCTCGCACCAAGCGTCTAGGAAGCCTGGGAAGCGCCGCCTCCCAGGCAGCGCAACATGGAGAAGCCACACGCGGACTGCAGTGAAAGGTTTGGCTTTTCAGTGTCGCGCTGCTGCTTTTCTAGCGGCTAATCATGTGGAGAAACTATGCTGACAGACAGACAGAGGCAGAAGGACTCAGTTGTGTGCGCGGATTGACTGTGTTCGCACGCACCGTCAGTTGCAGCCAGAACAATCTACATGGCTCTAGACTGCAGCATGAGCGGGTTCTCTTTCATCAAGGCTATTTCAGGCTGTGTATTCCTGACATTTCTGTAATCTGGAGAGCACTGTCGCCACCTAAGGGTTCTGTAAAATAGGTTATAGACCTCCAATAGCTACTATAGTTGTACAGGAGCTGCGGAAGGCTTTGATCGACGTCCCACCGTCAAAAAACGCATTGGACGTCGAAGGACGTCCGTGGCACTCTACGTCACTATTTAATTGGACGTCGAAGGACGTCCATGGCATTCAATGAGTTAATGTAGAATGCAAAGGACATGTAGCTGGCTTGTTACACTCGCATTCCAGGAATATTGTTATTTACCGCAGCTCTTACTGTGGCTGGTTGGATGCTCCAAGCCAGCAAGCAGCACTCTGCTTTGGCTTGGAAACGGCTATCCGCCCGGAGGCACCCTCCCGGTCCTCTGCTCCGAGGCTCGCGCAGTGAGCCAGCCAGCGTCTACGCACTCCACAGCGCTGTATTTACATGATATTGTGTTTGTACACAGACTTATTGAAACGTGACCGGTAGCTTTCAGATTTGTCCGGTAAAATACATAATTTTGCGGTGCGGAGCGGTGCCGGCTTGTTCTGCCCCAAATCGAGTGGGATCCATAATGTGGATCACAGGCTATGTCCTGCCTCTCTAGCCTGTTTCAGTGGGAATACGTCACAAAGACCCATTTCAGCTTGTCTTTAAACTGTGTGTACTAGTCATTTGACTCGAATGGCCACCTCTGCTCTGGGCTGTTTCTCTAACCCAGGTTGACAGTCTGCTGCAGGATGTGCAGAAGAGTCGGTGTGGAGCCACTGAAGAGGCGTTTCACAGGTAAACAGACAGACCGACAGACAGACAGACAGACAGACAGACAGGCAGACAGGCAGACAGACAGACAGACAGACAGACAGACAGACAGACAGACAGACAGACAGACAGACAATGTGTCCAGTTAACAAACAGAACATGTGATGTCCATGACAATGTGTCCACTTAACAAACAGGACATGTGATGTCCATGACAATGTGTCCACTTAACAAACAGGTGTCGAGAATTGCAGACCTCGGCTCAGAAGATGATGGGAACACTGAAGAAGCTGACCAAGGTTAGTGCCATACTGTCATACTTTTAGATTACACTTAAAAGACGTCACCGGAGAAAAAAACGCTGATTTATTTGCACATGATCTCAAACATATTTGAAAACTGAATTAAAATCAACTCTCAATAACTGTCAAACTAAATGAATTCAAATCAACTCTCAATAACTGTCAAACTAAATGAATTCAAATCAACTCTCAATAACTGTCAAACTAAATGAACGCCTGCAAATTGTTTACAGTTTTGGGATATGTGTGAGATCATGTGCAAAACAAATCAGTGTTGTTCTCCTTTTTTCTAAGATTATTTTTGGGGGTATTTTGTCTTGATCAGATAGGACAGTAGGCAGACAGGAAAGGTGGGGAGAGAGAGAGGATGACATGTGGCAAACGACCACGGGTTGGATTTGAACCCGGGTCGGACACGTGAAGAACAGCCTTTGTGGTGCGCGTTCTACCAGGTGAGCCACCAGGACGCCCAGAAGTTCTCCTTGAAGCCTAAATAAGCTGTAAAGAGTTCAGCAGTAGAATGAGCCTCAAGTTCTGCATCACAAAAATGACAAACAACTAATATGACCTGTTTTCTTTGGTCTTTTCCAGACAGTTTGATGTAACCCTACTATATTGTGTTGTGTCTGATCAAAGCTGACTCTTAACCTAAACTGAAACAATAACCTGCTGTCTGTGTTGCCGTCAGGCCGATGAGCCGGCTCCGGTGGGGAACTACGAGCAGAGGAAGCAGGAGGAGGAGAGACGACTGCAGGGCCTCATGGAGCATCTCCACAGCCTCTCTCTGGAGCTTTCACCTCCAGGACCCAGCGCTGCTGCACGGTAGGGGTGGGCCATATGGCCCTGAAATAATATCACCATATTTCAGGCTATTTCTGCCATAACCATATTCTTGACGATATGACAAAATATGTTATTATTAGTTTCAAGAACATGCAACAAAATAAGTGTGTTGTATTCAGCTTATGTTCAGACGCGGGAGTGGGCCAAATTATTCCGGGTTGTTTTAACACTTCCGGTGGTCACGGCGCGAAATATAAAAGAACGTCAAATAAGAGAGTTGTTCTTGTAGCGGACAGTGCAGGGGGTAAAACAAAGAATGTAGCCTACTACTTTGAGCTCGGTACACAGCAAGCAAGTGGAGTATCCACTGTTAGCCAGGTCAGATAACGTTATCATCGACAATGACGGGCACTTTCTTGTAAAACATACCTGGACTCCAACAAAGAAAGCTTCAGATGGTTTTCTCTCCTCCGAGTGCAGCTCGAGCCACTTACATCTATAAGACCTGCAGATGTTAACGTAATTCCCTGGAATGCGAGAATTAACGAGCCAGTTACATGGCATTGCATTCTTAGACATTGCCGTTTGCTTTTATTTGGTATGTTACATACAATTGGCTAAATTATTAGTTAATTCAGAGTTAGATGCTATTGGAGCAGCCAGCCTTTTTCTTTCTTTTTTTGCCAGAAGTCGTCACACGACCACACAACCGGGTCAAATGGGCGTGGCTACATAAGGTGAATATGTCAGCAGAAACGTAACGTAACAGTTTGCCTTCAAATGTTCAAATATGCTTTAAGTATTACCATGGTTTGTTGAAGGAGGAGTTTCACCGGCAGGACGTAGCGCTTGGGAGGATTACGTTATCCTCCTCCTGGAATAGGCTCCCCGAACCGACCAGAGGAGGCACTAGTGCAGCGACCAGGACTCATATCCTCAATCCGGCTTCCCACCCGCAGACACGGCCAATTGTGCCTGTATGAATGAATGAATGAATGAATGAATGAATGAATGAAAATTTTATTTACGTGTCAGGACAATTTACATGACCCATCCCACATGGGATTATCAGACACATCAACATACAGTTATTTCCATATCTATTACGGTGCATGAACAATACAAAACTGTACAAACACACACACAGCACACGCGGCATCAGCAGCAAAACACAGATTTAACTACAATGTATATTAAGTAAAATATATGAATTATCTATCATATGTCATCTTTTTCCTCCTATCCCACGCATGAGAGATATATTCGGAAAAAGCAAAGATGTTGTCAAAGAGAAATTCAAGTATGGCACCTTCTTCAAAATCTAACAGGTTTAACTCAGGGGAGTGAACTTTTTTAAATAGTATCTCTCGTAAGTCATGATACAAAGGGCAATACAAAATAATGTATGTACGCCCGACAAACTGGAGGTAACACAGGGGCTCGAACCTGCGACCCTTGTGTTGCTATACGAGGAATCTACCGGTGTACTAGCCGGACGCTCGTCTGGTTAATTAACATTGCAAAGTCGTGTTAAGACGGTGTGGCTCTTTTTCCACATGCTTTGTTTTGATCCACAGTCACACCTCCAAGGAAGACAGCGAGGAAGATGACGACGATGACGACGATGACAGTGACGATGACGACGGTGACGTCAATGATGAAGATGAGAAGAGAGCAGTGAAGCCGCCTTCTCAGTCTGACCCTCGTATCTACACAGCACTCAGCGACTTCAGAGGAGAACAGGAAGGAGATCTTTCTGTTCAGGTGAGTTACTTCCTGTTTCCCGAGATCTCCCCTGCGAGGGCAGCATTCGGCCCACAAGGCATCGTGATGGTTCATCATTTCCTGCACATGGAGCAACATGGCAGAAGAAGCCATAAATAAATGATCACATTCATACAAACAATATTAGGATTTAGTCTTCAATGACATGAACTCATCGGTAACATCTAATAATCATCTACAGAGTATTTGTCACATTTCAACCGCTTATTAGTTGTAGTTCACATTCAACTGTTCAACAGATTTAGAGTTCTCACCGGGCCTGAAAATTCAAACCCCACCCGACCCGACCAGAGTAAGTTGAAGCCCGAGCCCGTCGTGCTGAGTCGGGTCCCGTCGGGCTGAAACTCTAAGCAGATTATCTATAGAGTCTATGTGACAATTGATGAACATACATGTTACACTAGGTTCAGGTGTGTGGAACAGGAAGAAACAGAATCTGTTTGTTAAATGTAAACTAATAAGCTTTTCATACAACATCTACAGACAAAGACAAACAGTTGAATTGTTGAATCTCAACTAGGGCTGCACAATTAATCGTATTTTCATCGTCATCGCAATATGAACATGCGCAATAAACACATCGCAAAGACTGCCTGAAACGCAATGAATAACAAAAGTGGTTTTATTTACACGCGTCATGCATTCCCACTCAGCATCGGATCATTTTGTCTTGTGTTGTAAATCCAGCGTACACCTTTCCCTTGCAACAGTGCGCTCCGCCCCTCTGCCAAAGCCCAAACACGCTGTGTGTAGTTTCAGCTAGAGTCAGTGTGTATTTCATTTCTTTATTCAGTGGGCATAGGCTATGTTTGGGGTCTATATTAGCATTATTAAAGCAGAAAGACATAGGAACTGTATAGCTAATATGCATGCTTTAATATCTGTTTATTTATCGCAAGTCGTATCGTCATCGCTATATTGAACAATGTTATCGCACATCGCAGATTTTCCTCATATCGTGCAGGCCCAATCTCAACTAATAAACTGTTACTATACTCTGTAGACTCTGTGTAGGTGGACTATCCAAATAAAGTGTTACCATCTCGCTAATCTTTTACTACTAAGGCCCCTTTCACTATTTCTATAAAATGGCTTCTTATAACCAGGTCTAATTTTCCATCTTCTCGAATAATCATGAAAAAGAGGTTTTCTGTAAAAAATAAATAAAAGAGACAAAAAGGCACTCTTCAATGTGTTTGCATGACTGCAAAATAAATTGCTTATTTGTTAAGCGGAACTCATGGTCGGGTGTCAAGCTGTCACGCTGCAGCTGGCGAACCTGCCGGCGTGCAGCTCCCCGAAAATGTAATATAATATAATGTAATGTAATGTAATGTAATGTAATGTAATGTATTGTGATATAATATGATTATAATATAATATAATATAATATAATATGATATGATATGATATGATATAATATGATATAATATGATATAATATAATATAAAATAATATAATATGATATAATATGATATAATATAATATAATATAATATGATATAATATGATATAATATAATATATTATAATATAATATAATATAATATAATATAATATAATATAATATAATATGATATAATATGATATAATATAATATAATATAATAATATAATATAATATAATGTAATGTAATGTCGATGGGGAGATAACAGGAGCGAGTGAAAGCTATGACCAAGTATATACACTACATTCTCTCCTTGGGCTAACTTCTACTCATTGAAATCCTAGTGAATTCACACCATTGACTCATTTTGCTGGGGACTCCCCTGGACCCCCTCATCAAGCTGACATTGGAGCATGTATGTCTAGCTGCCGCCGTGCTGTCCTAAAGTTTCTCACTTGATCAATTGAACGGAGGACATTTTCTTTCATCCTGGCCTTTTTATTTGGTCTTAAAAATGTTGTCCATCATCTTGACTTCAACCAGCAGAGGGCGCTCATGCCCTTCAAACAGTGTTTCCACAGTTCTAGTCCTAGTATAATCATTCTGAAATCTAGGCTGATACAGAGTGAGTGAGCTAAAGAGAGAGTGGTGCCAACTGATGTCCAAAATGATAGACACGTGACTCACATAGCTATTAGTGTGTGTGGGGGAACAGTTCCAGGAAGTACGCTTGAATGCATCAAATAAAGCTGATAATATACAATTTGATTCTTTAAACGTCTTTAAACCCTTTCAAAGTACCTCACAAACGGCCCATTCTGCTGCAACTCTACACTGCTGCTTAACACTTTGAGTGCCACGGCCCTTGGGCAAAAGGTGCTGTACTGTGCCACATAGGCCGCAATGCATTTTAAAACAGTCATATAATTTCTTTAATAATTACTATGTAAACACTGAACACGCACAAATAACGATGAGACTCTCTTCTATCACCTGCAAAAAAAAGTTTATTGATCCCATTTTCCGTTCTTTAGTTATGAGCCGGAGAAGATAGCTTGATTAGACCAAAAACAGCCCTTTTTTTCTACGAGCTGAGATAATGACCCTTTTGTGAAAGGAAGCATTTCAAGCACATCATTGACTCATTGCTAATATTTTCTGATGTAATGCTGCAGCTGCCTGGGTCTGTTGTATGCTGTAGTGTCCTGCGTGCCCCACCTCCCCCCCTCCTCCTCCCCCCCCCCCCCCCCCCCGTTGTGGGAGGAGTGTCTCTCTGCTCTGCTCGGCTCTGCTGTTTGCTCTGCGTGTGCTCAGCACTGAAAAAGTCCGCTAGATCCAGCTTTTTTACAGCCGCGTGTACCAGCTCCCATGCTTCCAGTTGAGAATAATAACAAATCCACGGCTGATCATGCGAATGGGCTGTTGCAGCAGACACGAGGTGCTCAATTGTGACAGCAGATTGGCTGCTGCAGGGGCACAGCTACGTTATGCTTCAATGAAGCAGCTGCATACGGACGGATGCGATGCGATTTCCTTTTCCACAATGACTTCTTCTGTGTGTTTAACTATACTTTCTCTCATCTGGAGTGCGCTGTCGCCACCTAAGGGTTCTGTAAAATAGGTTAGACACATTCAATAGCTCTCATATTGTAAGAGGCGATGTAAGAAGCTGAGATCGACACCCCCCCGTCAAAAAAACAATTTCGAGTTATTGACGCCATTTGGCGTCGCTGGCACTCTACGGTAAATTTCTAATGACGCCATATGGCGTCGCTGGCACTCAATGTGTTAATACAGAAACTTACTTCCAGGAACTATGGCGAGGTCAAACAAATACAACAAATCAACTGGTCCATTGGAGTGAATGGAGATGACACAACTCTTATATCTCTATGGCTCTGGGCTGATAGGACTCACGCAAGGCAACTGCACACCTTTATCTTCAGCCACTGTTTGGTGTGTGGTGAAGATCAACCCCTAGACCAGTGGTTCAACAACCTTGGGGTCGCGACCCCAATTGATGATGTCACTGATGATGATACTTATGATATTACCAATGTAGTGAAATTCTGGGGTCCCTAGATTTTTGTGACGTCAATGTGGCATCACAAATCAAAAAAGGTTGGTAATCCATTTATACAAGTCAGATATTAATTCTGAAAGCTTTCCTGTCCATCAAACAGGCTGATGGAATTTCTCAATGTAACAAGGTTCATAAATAAGCAGGAGAAATGCAGAAAGTTAAGTGATTGGAATAGAACAGTTGTGCATTCTGCAAGTCAAAGGAGCAACTTTGTATAAATGATGAAATGCAAAATATTCCACATCTAATCCTTAGGGCCCGGACACACCATACGCCGAAGCTATGCTGAAGCAATGCTGAAGCTACGCAGCATGGAGGCAGTTTCATTTCAGCGTCCTTGTGAAGAGGCGAGACCGATCACACCAGCACGCGGGCTGCAGCGATAGTTTCAGCTTCTGTTCTATTTTTCAAGCGCGCTGCACCCGAGCTGCCAGGCACGAAGTCAATGCAAGTTGTGAGCAGGGGGAGGGCAGCGCCGAGCGAAGCGTTGAGGAAAAGAGAATGCTTCTGGTGTGAATGGCAAGGCTCCTGCTTGAAGCTTCAGTGAAGTGCTGCTTCCCGGGGCTTAAAATTTGGCGCAGGATTGCGAGAATCGCGCATATTTTTGTCAATTCCTGCAGATTTGTAAGTTATAATGCGGGAGAAGTCACACAAACTGGTTTGTTGCCCTGTGTTTCAGAGGGGCACGGTGCTGAGGATCATCAGGAAGACGGCAGATGGATGGTGGCTGGTGCAGGACACTAAAGGCAACAGAGGAGTCGTCCCTAAAACCTACCTGAAGGTACACAACCAGTCAACCAGCCATTTTGTGTCTCAAGATGACACTGATGACACCAGTTTATTTCATTGATTTTCACTCCTCCAGCTGTCACTGCCCTCTTCTCCACTGCCCAGTCACTGATAGTCATACTATTACACTGCCCAGTCACTTCTAGTCATACTATTACACTGCCCAGTCACTTATAGTCATACTATTACACTGCCCAGTCACTTCTAGTCATACTATTACACTGCCCAGTCACTTCTAGTCATACTATTACACTGCCCAGTCACTTCTAGTCATACTATTACACTGCCCAGTCACTTATAGTCATACTATTACACTGCCCAGTCACTTCTAGTCATACGATTACACTGCCCAGTCACTTCTAGTCATACTATTACACTGCCCAGTCACTTCTAGTCATACGATTACACTGCCCAGTCACTTCTAGTCCTACTATTACACTGCCCAGTCACTTCTAGTCATACTATTACACTGCCCAGTCACTTATAGCAGTGTTTCCCACAGGATTTTGAGAATTTGTGGTGGGGGACCGCAGACCCCCTAGGGGGGTGCGGGGGCATGCCCCCCACGAGATTTTTCTAAACATTTTAAAGTAAAATGCATAAATTTGGTGTACTTTGAGAAAGCTTAAGAGCAAAATTAAAAGGCTAGATCTATGAAGAACATGTCATCATTACTGTGCTGTCGGTTTACAATGACAAACTAAATTTCTCCCTATAGGTCAGGGATACTCAACTTGCTTTGCCACTTTCGTGAAATGATAGAAGGCGAGGGGCCAGTTAACTCATTCACCGCCAAAGACGTCTTTGACGTGTTATCAGGAATAGCCATCCACGCCAAAGACGTGTTTGACGTGTTTTTGTTTTTATTAGTGCAGCGCGTAGTTCAAAGACTTCCCCAGCCTGTGACATGTTATCAGGTCCCTACCCTCAAAGCCAAGCCGACAACACGCGATCAAACACATACCGCAGCTGTTGTTTTGAAATGAGCAGGAGGAAAAACAGAAAACAGAGAAACGCGCTTCCTTGTTGCAGAGAGGAGAAACGCCATTGAAACGCCCCTCGGCGCGCTGCACGAGCTGGTCGGCTTGCTGCAGGGCAGCGGACATCGATCAGTTGTTCGCGGTAGTCAAACCCGTGACCAACATGATCGATCCTGGTCCCTGGACCCCGTTCCTGTGTGCCACCCCGAAAGAGACGAGACGGAGTCACAACTTTGTGAGCAGGAGGAGAACAGCAGCCTCGCCACAGAAATTGCTTTCACACAGAGCCAAGCAGCATGGCCACTTTCCTGTCGAGGGCGAGGAAGACTGGACTCCAATGCGACAGGACCCGGATGATCTCGCGGTAAGGAGTGTGTGTGTGTGTGTGTGTGTGTGTGTGAGAGAGACTACACTGATCTCTGCATTCTATGATCGTATAGTTTACTGAGACACTAGTACACGACTACACTGTCTCTGTACTAAATGTGATTATATAGTTTACTGAGGATATGTTGCTTTTATTTCAGATGAGGAGCCGATTGTGAGCCCACATCTCAGAATGAGGTCAGGACGGTCAGGACGGTCATTTAGGTCTGCTAAATGACGAAATGTAATGTAATGTAAAGAGACACACATGGGCCCCGCGCACACACACACACATTCACACTCACTCACACTGAGTAAACTGTATTGTTGAATGTAAAAAAAGCACTTCATGTATATATATATATATATATATATATATATTTTTTTTGTCATTTGTGTCATAACGAATAATATTTATATGTCTGATGTCAATACAGTTCAAAATAAAAGAATTGAGAGCGAGTTCTGCCTGAGATTGTGTCTTTTACAAAAATGGCCTTTTCTGCTGTTTCTCTTCTCAGAGAGACCTTTTTGGTGAAAACAGGGTGTATATAAATGGCTATAAGTAAGAGTACAGAACATGCTAAAAGCTCACTTTTTTTTTTCTGGTGAACCCAGAGACGTACATCTTCATTTTGAGGTATTGCAAATCACTTTGGTGCTAATAGATAATTTACTGTGGGTCTTGAAAGATGACCAACAATTATGAAAATCTTTGGCCTGTGCTAAATATTGGCAGTCCTAAACTGGCCATGAATGAGTTAACACGTTCACTGCGTTCACACGATTTTTTTTTTTTTGACGGTGGGACGTGGATCAACGCTCCCCACGTCTCCTATAAAAATATTGGAGTCAGCGAACGTGTACAACCCATTCCACGGACCCACTAAGTGGCGACAGTGCTCTCCACACTAGGAAAAGCAGAGCCAAAACTGTAGGGTAACGCGCGAGGAAACCATTCTCTACTGTAAAATGGATTGGCGAAAACGCTTTCACTTTCGCGCATTATCGCGCTGGGAGCTGGCGGTGGGGGATTCCAAAAATAGACTGGGTGGAAAACACAGTTTGAAACACGCAGCATAAAGCCTAGAATCGCACAAAGCTTCATCAAAGCTCTCAAACCCAAGAAACAAGTGAGCTCTATCCACACTCGCTGCCAGGGAGGGAGGCTGCTCAAACTCGCAGCAGCAGCAGCAGCAGCAGAACACTCGCTTGTGACAAACGCAGGCTGAAAGCCACCAGACACGCCCACGGAGGGAGGAGTTTGAAGGAGAGGGCGTTCAGAACTATATTGTTTAGATGTCTGATCTCTCACTGATGCCAAAAATAAATGGTTAAAGTGACTGTTCTGCCTGTTTGATTGAATTTCACAAAACTGCGATTATCTCAGCTTTCACTCTCAGACGCTGAAACCATGCTGTACTCAACGGCTAATATCTACATAACTACTAACTCTACAAACTAACTCTTTTAGACAGAGAAAGCACACATTCTATTAGTACTTTTGTGAACTTTGTGTCTAAGAGGTCTTCAACTGTTTACAGTTGAATGTGGGCTGAGAACACATGATTTGGCCTCCATACTGTTTACAGTTGAATGTGGGCTGAGAACACATTATTTGGCCTCCATACTGTTTACAGTTGAATGTGGGCTGAGAACACATTATTTGGCCCCCATATTGTTTACAGTTGAATGTGGGCTGAGAACACATGATTTGGCCTCCATACTGTTTACAGTTGAATGTGGGCTGAGAACACATGATTTGGCCCCCATACTGTTTACAGTTGAATGTGGGCTGAGAACACATTATTTGGCCTCCATACTGTTTACAGTTGAATGTGGGCTGAGAACACATTATCTGGCCTCCATACTGTTTACAGTTGAATGTGGGCTGAGAACACATTATCTGGCCTCCATACTGTTTACAGTTGAATGTGGGCTGAGAACACATTATTTGGCCTCCATACTGTTTACAGTTGAATGTGGGCTGAGAACACATTATCTGGCCTCCATACTGTTTACAGTTGAATGTGGGCTGAGAACACATTATTTGGCCCCCATACTGTTTACAGTTGAATGTGGGCTGAGAACACATTATCTGGCCTCCATACTGTTTACAGTTGAATGTGGGCTGAGAACACATTATTTGGCCTCCATACTGTTTACAGTTGAATGTGGGCTGAGAACATTTTTGAGATTTTCAAGTGGGCCATGAGTGGGGAAAGGTTGTGAACCGCTGGCTTAGATGATTAAAACCGCTCACTGTACCAAAACATTTCAGAGTGGTTCTGGTGTCAACAATGATGAAGATGAAGATGATGATGATGATAATGATGATGAGGAGTCAGACGAGGAAGAGGAGGAGCAGGATGGTGAAGACATGGCTGAGGACCAAGACAAACGGAGGTGAGGTTCTCCGTTTTAAAAACTGGAATCTGCTGAGATTTGGTTTGACTGTGTTGTTTCCAGAGGTTCTTAGACCAGTTTTGTCCTTCAGATTATTCTGAGTGATGCGGTCAAATGAAAGGATCCCAGGACTATATTAGTTATAAAAAATACAGCACCAACACGAGGGTCGCAGGTTCACGCCCTGTGTTGCCTTGGTCGGATGTCCATACATGCACAATTGGCCGTGTATGCGGGTGGGAAGCCGGATAAGGGTACGTGTCCTGGTTGCTGCACTAGCGCCTCCTTTGGTCATTGGGGTGGAATTAGGGGTGGGCAATATGGCAAAAATATCATATCACGATTTATTCAGGCAGGATCACGATCCACGATCTTATCACAATTCTTTTTCATATTGGTTTTTAAGACTATTTTGCAAGTTACTGAACAGTACAAGTACAACCAAACTAATTTCAGGGTTCGTACGGCCATGAGAAACCTAGACAACTCATGGAAATTTAAAATACAATTTGTTTTATAAATATTTTCATGTCGTTCATTTACGCTGAGTTTCCAATAATTCATGTGCTAAAAAATAATGTTCACAAGCATGCAAACACTCTATCTATCTATCTCTTGGTTCACTGTTATTTTGGGTTGGGCGATGGTACGAATATATTGGCTATCTGCGATTGAGTTGCGTGATTGTCATTTGTCAATTGTCAATTTGCTAATTTAATGGAGAGAGAGAGAGACTAACAGACAGAGAGAGACTGACGGACAGAGCAGAGACATGTGGCTCAGCACACACACACACACACACACACACACACACACACACACACACACACACACACACACACAGCGTTGAGCAGTGAGAGAGAGGCAGGGGGGAAGGAAAGAGAAGGTGGAGCAGAAACGCGCTCTCCTGAGAATACGAGGCAGCAGGATGAGGGCAGATTAGGAGCAATGCGTCCTCGCATTTAAAATAACTGACAAATTCCGACTGAAGCAAATGAAACTCAAACTATCACAAAGAGCAGCCGAGATTCAGACACTTTTTGCGCGATGAGTTCCGCTCTATCTGCCTGTTTGTCTCTCTGCCAGTGCCCGCATGTCTGTTTAGTGTGCGTGTGTGTGTGGCATGTCATTTTTAACGCTGTTCATAACCAGCAGAGCGTGTGTTTACTTAGGCTATCGTCCGGCTCCGTCCCCAAATTAATTTTCACCGTCCCTGACGCTATTTTTAACGTCCCCGGGATGACGGGAGGTTCTTCGTGTCAAGGCAAGCCCTGGTTAAGTGTGTGTGTGTGTGTGTGTGTGTCTCTCTCAAACTAACTGCCCCTCCGTGTTGTCGTCCTGCTTTGCAAAGTGAAAAGGGGGAGGGGAGGAAAACTTTGGAAGCATCTTTCAGACATAGAAATGCAACAGATAGAATGTGCACTGCATGTAGTGCGATTCTAACGATCTGTCTGGAAAGGCAGATCGTGGAGCCATTCTGATCGTGAACGATCTAAGATCTTCATATCGCCCACCCCTAATACACATAAGAAACACACAGGATCTACTGTCGTGCCCCGTGTTGCCTTGGTCGGATGTCCATACATGCACAATTGGCCGTGTCTGCGGGTGGGAAGCCAGATATGGGTACGTGTCCTGGTTGCTGCACTAGCGCCTCCTTTGGTCGTTGGGGTGGAATAGCATGATCCCTCCATTTGCTACATCCTGCCGGTGAAACACCTCGCTGTCCGGTGTAAAGAAGCAGCTAGCGACTGCACATGTATCAGAGGAAGCATGTACTAGTCTACAACTTGCCCCAGGTCAGCAGAGGAGGTGCAGCAACGACGGGGACAACTTAGACAGGTGGAATTGGCCGAGTACAACTGGGGAGAAAACTGGGAGGAAACAAAAAGTGATCAAAATACGGAATTAATTTAGATTGAAATTGATGATGATGTTGTTTTAATGATGCTTTCTCTGAATAATGTCAGTGCTTCCATTCCTCTCTGCTCTCTAACAGCACTGCTTCCCATTCCAACTGGTCTACTGTCAGGAAGGCTCTGACTGAGGTGAGACGCTCTCCACGCACCAAGTGTTCTGCACTGCATTGAGAATTCTTATTGTTTTCACTGTGTGTGTGTGTGTGTGTGTGTGTGTGTGTGTGATTGTGATGGACAGATTGATACGACTGATGTGCTCTCTGCCATGGGTGCGATCCCTTCAGGATTCAGACCATCAACTCTTAATAAACTGCTGGAGGAGGAAGGTTAGTACACACACACACACACACACACACACACACACACACACACACACACACACACACACACACACACACACACACACACACACACACTTCAAGGAGGACTAACCCCTAAAACAAATTTTTTTCAGCTTTCAACTGTATTATGGCTTTTGAGGTGGTGTGTGAAGGAAAAATCTCTACATTTGAGACTAAACTGTTAGAATTCTACCTGGTACACTGTGTCATTTTCAGGCAGTGAGAGTGCCCTCTAGGGGTTCAAACCTCCTTTTTTTGGGGCCTCCAAAATCGGCGATTTGATTCAGCGTTACGTCACGGTGAACCCCCCCTTTCCAGATACATCCATCTGCATCTCGCCCCGCCCACCGTGTACGTTCTCCCGCCGGAAGTGTACGTGTTCAGACCACAGACCTACTCCTTAAAAAAATAAAAGACTTGATATTTTTCTTTTCAAATCGGCGTAGGTATTATGATATTCTATGCTTGTGTGCATTAGTGTCTTTAGGATGATTGAATGTTTGCATGATTCATGCCCGATGTTGACAGACAATTCCCCCCAACATTGATCACATTCCCGGGGTTGATCTGGCTAGTTAATCGGCTAGCTATGCTACTAGCTAACGTTAGCTAGCAACTCGTCCTACCCACGCTAGTATTTTTTTTTAACCTTTATTTATACAGGGGGAGTCTCACTGAGAGCAATGCTCTCTTTTTCAGGAGTGCCCTGTTCACATTCACACACACATTCATACCTGGAAGCTGACCAGTACAACCAGAGTCTATCCTGCCGGTCCCGGGGATTGAACCGACGACCTTCCGGTCACAAGCTCGCTTCTCTAACCATTGGGCCACCACTGCCCGCCACTGCCCGTATGAGCTCCACGGTCGGCCTCTGAGACCCAGGACAGCCCCCTCACGCCACCCACCTTCCATGAATCTGCCCAACTGCTTACCCACTATTAGCACCCCTCCCCAGGCTACGCACAGACCCCCGCCCCGCCAGGACCTTGTCCTCCAGGGACCTACGTTACCCACTGGCTGGACCTTGCTGGCCCAGTGGCCCACACTTAAGCACTGCTCCCGGGGTACAGACAGCCAGCCGTCCCCCGGGAGCTATCAAACGTTAGCTTGCGTGCTAACATCAGTGTTTGGCCGCTGCAGTGCTCGCCTGCCTCGCTCGCACTGACTGCTTTTATTTTTGAAGGAGTAGGTCTAGAAAGTATCCGGTCTGTACGCGTACAGACCGGAAGTGTACGTATATACAGACTGGAAGTGTACACATACAGACTAGAAGTTAGGGGTGTCACGGTACATGTATTCGTCCCGTGAGTTTACGGTACATGCCTCACGGTACGTCGTTTCACGGTATGTGAAACGACACGACGAATACGTCAAATCCAGAAGCACCTAAACGCTGTTTGAACGGCATTGAATTGAATTGAATTAAACGCCACAGAAGAAGACACACCAAAACAACACAAGGGCCATAGAAATCCGCGTTCACAGAATGGGACGTTTTGTGGCGATAAGCTGTTTTGCAAATTCTGTCAACATCAAGCCAACGAGGTAAGCTTGCCAATGTAACGTTACGTAGCCGCGACAAAGTCCTTTATAGCTGTGCGTTGCGGCTAAACGTTACATAACACTGACAAAGCTGTTAACTTGTAAACAAGCAACTTACATCGCGTGGGATGAGTGATGCGGTCAAGCAGACTCAACCAGACATCTGCGGATGCAGACAAGCAAGGAAGAGCGACTCCTTGTCATGTTCCAATAATCCATTAGATGACCGAACGTAATCATATTATGCTAAACAAAACTCACATCCAATAACGTTAAGGCGCTGACAGGGTTCTTTCCCGTACTTACTGGGAAAGTGAAACCCGCCCCGTTGTCTGTCAGACAGTGGGGGTATCTTTCAACAGGGTTTAGAAGTTTTTCTTCTTCTGCCGTTTTATTCTTCTTCTACTTAACATGTAGGTATTTTGACGTTGACTAAAGAAATACTGCCGCCTAGTGGCCGCTTTTCGATAGGATTCCAAATTAGTGCTTACATCAAACGCAAATGCTACATAAAACAAATACAACAGGGGGAGGGGTTGGTGGGAGTATTAGGCTACTCCACACATGCGCTCTGTTTACAAACTTGTGTACAATAAAGATTTAAAGTGGGGGGAAATGCCTTTGCCCTGTCAAACAGCTGGAATACAGACATCTGAGAGGGAGGCGCACCCCACACTTTGAAAATCACTGCTCTAGAGTAAAACCTTTTTGTGTGGATTGCCTAGATCTTATTAAATAGTGGACATTTATTCATTCCCACATATTAGACACTATTTCTGATGGTAAAAATAGCGTAAAAAGCAGAATTCAGACATATTCAAAGGGAAAAAAACAGAATTTGGGATTTGTTGTTTTTTTCCCCCGTTTTCGTACCGTGCCGTATTCGTACCGAACCGTGACCCCAAAACCGAGGTACGTACCGAACCGTGACTTTTGTGTACCGTGACACCCCTACTGGAAGTGTACACATACAGACTGGAAGTGTACGTATACAGACCGGAAGTGTACACATACAGACTGGAAGTGTACACATACAGACTGGAAGTGTACACATACAGACTGGAAGTGTACACATACAGACTGGAAGTGTACACATACAGACTGGAAGTGTACACATACAGACTGGAAGTGTACACATACAGACTGGAAGTGTACACATACAGACTGGAAGTGTACACATACAGACTGGAAGTGTACACATACAGACTGGAAGTGTACACATACAGACTGGAAGTGTACACATACAGACTGGAAGTGTACACATACAGACTGGAAGTGTACACATACAGACTGGAAGTGTACACATACAGACTGGAAGTGTGTGCCATAACATCAAATGCAAATAGGAAATTGTTCTTCTTGAAGCGCCTCAGGCGTTTTTCTGTCTCCACTGATGACCTTCTAACCATATACCTTGGATATGTACGACCTTTACTGGAGTATGCTGCCCCCATCTGGAATGCTGGCATCACACAAGCTCTTTCATCCCAATTGGAGCGGGTACAGAAGAGGGCCTGTCGCATCATCCTCGGCCCCAACTATGACCACTACTCAACCGCCCTGTTAAAGCTAGGGCTCACTGACCTGGCTTCCCGACGTGAGCAGATCTGTCTGTCATTTGCCCAAAACCTCCAAACCTCCCAATTCGCCAACTGGCTACCCCCAACACGTCTGCAGATCTCTGGCCGTATAACCCGGAACTGTCATAAACTGAACAATCCCCTCACAAAAACACGCCGCCATCAGAACTCTCCCATACCATATCTGACTAGACTCCTGAACCAACATATTATCCCATAACATGTCCTGTTGATTTAGTTTGCTCTTGTCTATGCCTGAAGTCCCATTTTAGTTATGTGCTGTTTTGAATTTTTAACTTGTGTCGATGTCTGCTTTTTAACCTGTAAATTGGTAATTAATTCAGCCTACGGACTGCTATATGCCAATAAAGTACTACTACTACTAAGTGTACGTATACAGACCGGAAGTGTACGTATACCATGGACAGTACAATATATGGACCAACTGAGCTATATGTTTTTGACACGGCAAAATGAAGCTCACTTCCCGATATTGTTTGATTTCGTTTGATTGGATGAATGGATTTTCCTGTTGCATTGTGGGAAATCTGTTCAAACCTGGAGCCGGGAAAACAGGAAAGGGCGTGAGCGTGGACGGGACTCGGGGGAGGGTTTCCTCCGCCACGGCATCCATCTTGTTCATGTTATTTTCCCTGCTAGCCGTTAGCTTGGCTAACAAATGTTGCTAACGTTAGTTGCTATTGCTAGCCTTGCTCCATTGCTGTCACAGTGAATACAATAGCCCGAAGAAAAACCAGAGTATTATTTCCTCCAGACCTCGCGCGGCGTCACCAGCCTGCCGCTTGCATCTTCCACAAAATCGAGGTAATCTTATTTTCTAACGTAACGCTAATTGCATAGCATGACATTAACGCTAGCTACATGTCCATTTGTCATTACAGGAGGACGTTAGACTAGAGTAGCATAAGTTAACGTTATACAACGTTAAACAGTATTGCATGCTGCACAGATTCGGACGTAGACAGAAAACAAACGCAGTTCTGTTTACCTAGGTTACCTCTTTGAGATGAGGCAGACTCAAAGCATACTCATATGATCTACCAGCTATAGCGTTATCTAGCTAACGTTAGATGAGGGGGAACAAGCTGGGGGTTCAACTCCTCTGGATAGTTTATCCACCTCTGCATTTACAGTATTTACCAATCGCACGTAGTGTTGGGTAAGCAAACGTTAACGTTATACAGTGATTAACAGTGTCTAATTCGTTTCTTCCAGGGGTAGCTGCTGTCCAGTACCAGATGGGACACACAACAGAGGATCATGATTTGTGAAGATCAAAGCTATAATATTCTGTTCTCCTGAGATTAACGCTAAACTATACACGTTACTGCTGATCAGTTGTTTCAACATAGGAAATTGCAATAACACACAAGCCAAATGCTGACATGAGAGATTTGCTTTGAACAATTGTAGCTAGTATCTGCCAGTGACCGGAGAATATTGTTATATTTGCTTGTTTTAATGCTTTTGTCAATAAACATTGTCAACAAAGATAGCCTTGTTGTATATTATCATGTATAAGATTGTTGATGTCGAGTGAACACAAACCGAAGATTGGACCAGAGGACAGGACGACGGAGAAACTTAACCGACCAGCAGTCTGAGTCTGCTTCAATCAACGAATGCTTTAATATTGAAATGAAATATGGTGATATCTGGTGGTCTGAAATTACTCTCTCTAGCTAGGCTAACTGGCTCATATTATGTCATATTATTGTAACGTCTGAATCAGCGTTTCATAACAGCCTTACAGCCTGGATGACGTTAGCTAATGCTACCCATCCTTCCATTGGTGTTACACGTTATATTTTTAACTGAGCTTTGCGGAATTACCTCAACACAATTGTGTATCAGCTTTAAATGTCCAATATATACAGCGTTACACAAACGACCAGCAGCATTCAAATGTGCAAAAACGTTATATTTATTGAAATGTGGTGATCATGTCACAAGTCACATTACATAACAACTGGCTCATATTATGTCATATTATTGTAACGTCGGAATCAGCGTTTCATAACAGCCTTACGTTTATAGCCTGGATGACGTTAGCTAATGCTACCCATCCTTCCATTGGTGTTACACGTTATATTTTTAACTGAGCTTTGCGGAATTACCTCAACACAATTGTGTATCAGCTTTAAATGTCCAATATATACAGCGTTACACAAACGACCAGCAGCATTCAAATGTGCAAAAACGTTATATTTATTGAAATGTGGTGATCATGTCACAAGTCACATTACATAACGATATAGCGTTAGGTGTTCTTTTGATCAACAGACCTCGGGGGCTCTATACTGTTGCTACGTTGCTAGCTAGCTAGCCGCAGATCAGCTCTGAAGCCCCAACTTCAGAGCTGCCCGTCCACTAAAACCCGATTTTGATATAGCGTTTTAGGTGTTCTTTTGATCAACATACCTCATCACGGGGATCTATACTGTTACGTGTGTCTACTAACATCATTAAAATATCATAAGGGTAACGCTGTTTCTGTTATTTTACTTTTAATATCTGGCTACGTTGCTAGCTAGCTAGCTAGCCTGCCTTGGCAACGGTTACACCCTGCCTTTTCGAAACCCCCCCATTCCGAAGATCGACCTCCATTCTTCGTAATGGAGGGGGTTCCCATTTTTTTTAAAGGCACCGCTATTCCGAATGGGGACATCCTCTCCATTTCGAAACCCCCCCACTCCGAAATTGATTTTCAAGTCCATATTTCTCCGAGTTTCCTGCCTCAAACACTGCAGCCAGCTCTCCAGCCGCAATCGATTCGGAAATAAGCTGCAGCCAATTACAAAAGCTTGAAATTAACGTTCAACTCATTGTTTTTTATTGAAAATATGCATATGCATGTTAGACCATCGGGAATGGGGAAGCTAAATTTCCTCAGATTTTCATAAAACAAAATCAGTTCAACCCGACTGGCATTCACAAATAAGAACGTCCTCATCTTGCTAATATATGACTGAATGAACCTTATTCAACTGTGAGCATTTGACTCAAAGTTACAATTATTTTTTTTCAAACACCTTTCACGGTAGCCTATGAATGTGGGCGTGTGTAACAGCTCACCTTTAGATGTGTAGAAAACATAATTTATGATTAGATCCTGTCGGCGTGTCAGGAGATATAAATAATCAGTTGAATATGCTGCTGTGGAACAGATCCTTGCGCTCTCCGATTACGCATTTGACAAACTTAACAAACTGTGTGGCAAGACAACATAAATGAACAATGTTTAGTGATTGTAGAGATATCTCTGTGCACCGTGACCTGCAGAAAACTGCGAGCCAGGAATGCGCAAGACCACACCTGGTATTTAGACCAGCAGAGTGGAAAGTCTTCACTAGGTCGTTTTCCAGAAAACAGGCAGAATATGTTAATTGAGTGTTCTATCTATAATCCTTCCCTTTGTCCACACAGCTCCCCTGAAAACAGCTAGGCTAAATAACATAAGGCATATGTTTAAGCTATTTATTTTTATTTTTATTGAAAAGTTAAGTAGACTATAGCCTACATTATATTAACTCTATAATAAATTAGACTCACGTGCATGGGGGCAACACCTATAAACACAATGAATTTCCTACCGTTTTAGGCCTATACATATTATCAGATGAAATGAATTAGAATAAACACTCTGAAAATAAATAAATAAATAATCATATTGCGACTGCATGGTGCATATAGATTGGCAGCCAACATCCGCATGTTTCCAATTCCTCTCTTCAATTCTTGATGGATTTAATTCGTTTAAATTGCCATAATCTCGAGATTGAGGCTAACTAACACAATACGCTATTTCTTACCTTTTTCTTCCATAAAAGCAAATGTTATTGCCATGTTGTTGTGAGGTGACGAGAGGCGCACTGTGCATCTGCACTTCCTAATTGCAAATTCATTCATTCGTCACGTAGCCTATAGGCTAGCCTACACATCACAAAATAATATTCGCTTATTTAATAGATGGAGATGTGTGAACATTTAATTCTAGCATTTCAATAGGCCTATATATCAAAATTGTGCTGGTGATGGGCAGATGCAGGCTTTCATCTCGCTGTGCACTGCGTGTTGGACATCAAAGGAGTTATAGTTTATAGGCTAACACTTGCCGGCACTCCTTTCATCAATTGATATGCGGGCCTATAGAGTGGCATAATCAAGGCCCAAAATCGAATTAAAACTAATTTAAAATGAACAATGCTTGCTGGCTCACGTGGAGCTACCTGCCGACTCAAATCCAAGTGTCTCTCCAACTTGCAATGCGCGAAAAAGCAGTGAAAACCCATGCGTAATATGAACATACATAACAAAGTGCCGACCCATCAAATAGGTAAGCTAATGTAGACATGGCTGTCTGACCCGTGCCCCCTGAAACGATGGAGGATTCAACCTTTCAAATATGAATTTTAAATAGGCTATAGGCCTACCGATAATCATATAGCCTACTGTAAATATGGCTGGCAGCTATAAATAAAAAAAGGTAGGTTAGTTTTTGTGTGTGCCTTATTTAGCCTATTTTATGTTTAAGAGAAATATAGCCATTGTTAACGAGATGTCCATTATTTCAAAATGCCGTGATGTCTGCATCAAATAGCCTGACATTGCAGAAACAACACACAACTTGATTTAAAAACGAAAATTAGTTTGTTCTGATTTTATTACAAATATTCCAACACTTTATTTTAACTTCTGTGTTGACATATTAACAGTATCATCTGAGAAAGGTTTGTCGGCAGTGCACTCATCTCAACAAGCCATGCGCTTGGCCTGCAGTGAGCATTGTCGCGTTTTGATCTGCTGGTTATAAGCGTGGTTGACACAGCCGAATTTAACGCGACGGCAATCCGGAAATTAGGCTATAGGCAACAAAATAAATTGATTAAGAATTGAGGAGCAGAGGCCTATTCATATTACACAGGCTAGGATTGTGCATTGCAAGTTGGAGACACACTTGGATATGGAGTCGGCAGGCAGCTCCACACAGGTGCGCAGCAAGATGAAAGCCTGTATCTGCCCGTCAGCACAATTTTGATATAGGCCTCTATTGAATGGCTAGAATTCCTCATATAGACCTATAGCTCACTTTGCAACATGGGAATAATATTTGCTTTTATGGAAGAAAAATGTAAGTATAGCCTACGAAAGCACTTGGTGTTTGAGACCACATGTGATCATAGCCTACTTACCATTCCTTAAGTGGCAAATCAACTCCTCTCCTTAATAACGGCAATAAGAATAATTTATGCTGTATGCACGGGCGGCGGATGCGTTTGGACACACCTGAATCCAAATGTCTTCATATTGCACAACGCACGGCCCGACGTTTGCATTTGGTTGTACAAGATCATCTGTGAATGATCAATCTCAAGATTATGGCAATTTAAAGGCCGGCTTTACCGTGGGGAATATGAATATATATTAATTCTTAAAAAATCTTAAATTTCGAATCCGTTGAAATTTTTGAAATTGCTTGTTCACAGCCAGAGAAAAAAAAAAAAAAAAGCCTCCAAATTGCAAGGCGGACTTGGCCCAGATGACGCGAAACGCGTCACCTGGCCCAATTTTTTTTTTTTATTATTATTATTATTTTTTATTATTATTTTTTTCTCTGGCTGTGAACAAGCAATTTCAAAAATTTCAACGGATTCGAAATTTAAGATTTTTTAAGAATTAATATATATTCATATTCCCCACGGTAAAGCCGGCCTTTAAGTTAAATACACATGGCATTGCATCAATATACAGTAGTTGCAACACTTCAGAAACTCAGGATATAGCCTACCACTGACTGAGTCGGAGAATGGGATATGTACAGTAGTAGGCTACACTGTGGGCGGTGCTCTCCTAACTTGTTTTGATTTTTCAGTTTGTTGGCAGCCTGGAGGTGGGGGTGGCTTCCCTGGGTGTCTGGGGCTGGCAAAGGGGCTCTTAGCCTGGGTATGGTGGCTGGCCTGGGTGTCTCTAGGCCCAGTCATAGACTTTTAGCCTCTCTGGTCTTAAGACATGTTAACTTGTGCCCCTGGGAATCCAAATAGACCAGCCTGTCTGGTCTTTGGAGATATTGCTCCAGGGGCAATGATACATTTCAATTGTATTCTCGTTACAGTATTTCAACTTTATTCACGAAATTTCGACTTTATTCTCAACATTTCGACTTTATTCTTGAAATGGAAACTATTTTTTTCCCCTCCTGTCATTGGAAAAAAAAATCCCTCTTTAATTTTTATTTTTCAACATGCATGGCCCTAAAACTCCATCGTAGTCACAATCAATTTGATGTAGTTTTTATTCAATCAGAAATACATATTATCTATTAAAATAGTCACACTGTAAAAAAAAAAAAAAAAGTCCGTGGCAGCCGACATCTAAATAAAGGCTATTTCTCACCAATGTCTGTGATCCACAGCTGATTTTAGGATGTATCCAACGTTCACAATCACATTCCTGTATCTGAATGCAGCAGGCTCGTGTTTGCTGCTATAGCGAAATTATATGAAGTGACATAAAAAAACGAGTTGAAACGTTTATTTCAAGCTGCAGGAATGCAGGAAACTCTGAGAAATATGGAGTTGAAAATCTATTTCGGAGTGGGGGGGTTTCGGAGTGGGGGGGTTAAATCAATTTCAATTTCGGAGTGGGGGGGTTTCGGAATGGGGGTGTTTCTGAGTGGGGGGGTGTCGGAATGGTGGTGTTTCGGAATGGAAGGCGGTCCCCCTTGGCAACTGGTTGGAATCATCTGGTTTCCTGTGGCTGGTGTCAAAGAAAATCCCGCCCCCAAAGTTATAATTTTTATCGGCTCTTTTACTCGAAATGGGACCATAATTTAGAAAACGGAGCCCAGGAGAGCATGAAAAAGACTTGAAATTGTTTATTCAGACCATAAGCTCATTCGGAAAATGTTTATTTAAGACACAGAACGAGAGAGAAGTCGGCTCATTTTTACATTGGAGCCAATGTACGTGTCGTCACTTCCGGACCTGACGTGCGCCCCCCTGCGGACTTTTCGAATTAATGGAATTCCAGAACTGGCTTCATACATTCCCTAGTTCACTTGCCCACTGACGTATACAGACCGGAAGTGTACACATACAGACCGGAAGTGTACACATACAGACCGGAAGTGTACACATACAGACCGGAAGTGTACACATACAGACCGGAAGTGTACACATACAGACCGGACGCGTACGTATACAGACCGGAAGTGTACACATACAGACTGGAAGTGTACGCATACAGACCGGAAGTGTACGCATACAGACCGGAAGTGTACGCATACAGACTGGAAGTGTACACATACAGACTGGAAGTGTACACATACAGACTGGAACTGTACGCATACAGACTGGAAGTGTACACATACAGACTGGAAGTGTACGCATACAGACCGGAAGTGTACACATACAGACCGGAAGTGTACACATACAGACTGGAAGTGTACACATACAGACTGGAAGTGTACACATACAGACTGGAAGTGTACACATACAGACCGGAAGTGTACGCATACAGACCGGAAGTGTACACATACAGACTGGAAGTGTACACATACAGACCGGAAGTGTACACATACAGACTGGAAGTGTACACATACAGACTGGAAGTGTACACATACAGACTGGAAGTGTACACATACAGACTGGAAGTGTACACATACAGACCGGAAGTGTACACATACAGACCGGAAGTGTACACATACAGACTGGAAGTGTACACATACAGACCGGAAGTGTACACATACAGACCAGAAGTGTACACATACAGACCAGAAGTGTACACATACAGACTGGAAGTGTACACATACAGACTGGAAGTGTACACATACAGACTGGAAGTGTACACATACAGACCGGAAGTGTACACATACAGACTGGAAGTGTACACATACAGACTGGAAGTGTACACATACAGACTGGAAGTGTACACATACAGACCGGAAGTGTACACATACAGACTGGAAGTGTACACATACAGACTGGAAGTGTACACATACAGACTGGAAGTGTACACATACAGACTGGAAGTGTACACATACAGACTGGAAGTGTACGCGTACAGACCGGATACTTTCTAGACCTACTCCTTCAAAAATAAAAGCAGTGCGAGCGAGGCAGGCGAGCACTGCAGCAGCCAAACACTGATGTTAGCTATAGCTAGATAGCAAAGTCCGTAAAGTGTGAGCCACTGAGCCAGCAAGGTCCAGCAAGTTGGTAACGTAGGTCGCTGGAGGACAAGGTCCTGGCGGGGCGGGGGTCTGTGTGTAGCCTGGGGAGGAGGGGTGCTTAATACTGGGTATGCGGTTGGGCAGCTTCATGGAAGGTGGGTGCCTCCCGGAGGTGGTCTCCCCTGGAGAAGGGGCCTCTAAGTCGGGGTAGAAGCGGGCTGGAGGGTGGGTGGGGTGAGGGGGCTGTCCTGGGTCTCAGAGGCTGACCATGGAGCTCATAGCGGGGGTAGTTGCTGGCTAGCTAGTAGCATAGCTAGCCAATTAACCAGCGAGATCAACGAAAAGGTCATGAATCATACAAATATTCAATCATCCGAAAGACTAATGCACACAAGCATAATAGAATATCATATACCTACAGAACGCTGATTTAAAAAGAAAAATATCCAGGCTTTTATTTTTGAAGGAGTCTAGAAACGTACTCTGGTCTGTACGTGTACACATCCAGCGGGTCTGAGAACGTACACGGTGGGCGGGGTGATGGTGCTCCGGCGCTGCAGATGGATGATACTGACCCTTTCCCCCACTCATGTGATCATTAGCTAACGCCAGAGCCATATAATAGAAGAGTTGCAACATCTCGTCTAGGATAATTGTTGCTTTTGTTTTTGTTATATGTGTGTGTGTGTGTGTGTGTGTATGTGTGTGTGTGTGTGTGTGTGTGTGTGTGTGTGTGTGTATGTATGTATGTATGTATGTATGTATGTATGTATACACTGTAGCCTATGTATGTATGTATGTATGTATGTATGTGGCTGGATGTATGGATGTGGATGTATGTATGCATGTGTATTGAGTACTTTATTGGTGTACTTTTTTTTACTTTTTAATTGTACTGTAACTGATGTGTTTGACCACAGGAAGAATAGTCGCTGCTGAGGCAGTGACTAATGGGGATCTGAAATAAACAATAAACAATAAGTGCGCCTGCAGTCAATTTGCATTGGAACAAACTAGCAGGTGGAATCTGCTGCCTTTTTTCTTTTTCTTTTTATCAAGCAGCATGCAGTTAACTGGTCAAATGTAGTTGATGTTATATAGGGTTGTCACGATACTAGAATTTCAGCTTTGATATCAATACCCAAGAAAATATCGATACTTGATACCATTTTCAATACCACAGCGAAAAAATTACAACACATTAAGAGGCATTTCTTCTTTTATTATTACAACATGAGAATCTTTTTTTTTATGAATTTGTGCAAAATAAACCTTGCTGTAAAAGACCATTTTTAATTGAGAGAAGGGATGAGGAAGCGCTGCGTGGGTCCTTGGTCAAATCACTGAAACAGGTGCTCTTTGGTGTGGGTGCAGAGAAGCATGAGTAAAAGTTCAAGTGGGATTCTTGACCATCAGAGACCATCATTTGTTTTGTTTTACTAACTGATATAAACATTTCTTCTGTAGGGCTGACGTACAGAGGAAGTCATTACCTTCAGCCTGAGCTCAGCCAATCACAGCTCTCCTTTAGAGACCTCTTCCTGGACCCAGACACTGGCAAGGTGAGACAGTGTGTTTGTCTGTATGTGTGCAATCTGGGTACCTCAGTCTCTCAGTCTGACGACTAATACAAGTCTGGGCCAGACGACCGGTATGTCGGTTGTCCGAACCAAGACTTCCTCTGAGAGAATAGGCCTTTTTCACAGCAGCCATTTTGTGTCTAAAAGGCAGGAAGTAACACAGGTGCACCAAGACTTCCTCTGAGAGAATTGAGTTGGAGTTGATTGATCGATACTTTTTGTAGGTGTTTTAGGTCGACGTCATTGTGGCTCATCTCTCTAAACAGATAACTGCATTTGAGACATTGTCAGACTGGAAACAACGATGGAAGTGGAAGTGTTGGTGCAGACGTCCGCTCTACATCGGAAAGCCAAAGTATCAGCCGTCTGTCTCAGAGTCTTATTAGTCATCAGCCTGAGAGAATTGGTATTTGTTTGTCTGTGTGTTTTAATGGACCAGGGAAAAGCCTCTTAGCCTGGTAAACCAGCCGGTCACGTCAACTCACATTTCAGAGAACGGGAAAACCATCTTTTCCGCCGAGAAACCCAGCTGATGTAAACTCCTGTACTTGTTTAATTGTTGTTATTGTTGAATGTTGACATTACTACTCGAGGCGGACAGGCACGAAGGCAGCCATTACTGTTTTTCCAGCAGCGTTCCTGATTGGCCGGTTACGATATCAACTACGAGGCTGGACGCTGATTGGCTCGTACGCTTTGCAGTTTCTGCAGAAAGCCCTCGCAGGGCTTGAGGCCAGACGGTCTGGTAGAATGAAATTTCAGTTTACCAGGCTAAAAGCCTCTAGTCATTAATTAATGCTTCTGTTTCCTCTCCTCTTCTGTCCTCTGCACTCCTCTCAACTCTCCTCTCTCCTCACCCCTCTCCTCTCCTTTCCTTTCCTCTCCTCCTATCCCTCCTCCCCTCTCCTCTCTTCCCTTCTCATCTCTTCTCCTCTCTTCCCTTCTCCTCTCTTCTCCTCTCCTCTCTTCCCTTCTCCTCTACTCTCCTCTCTTCTCTCTCCTCTCCTCTCCTCTCTCCTCTCCTCTCCTCTCTTCCCTTCTCCTCTCCTCTCCTCGCCTCTCTTCTACTCTCTTCTCCTCTCCTCTCTTCCCTTCCCTTCTCCTCTCCTCTCTTCTCCTCTCCTCTCTTCCCTTCTTCTCTCCTCTGTTCTCTTCTCCTCTCCTCTCCTCTGTTCTCCTCTCTTCTCTTCTCCTCTCCTCTCCTCTCTTCTCTTCTCCTCACCCCTCTCCTCTCCTTTCCTCTCCTCTCCTCCTATCCCCTCCTCCCCTCACCTCTCTTCCCTTCTCATCTCTTCTCCTCTCCTCTCTTCTCCTCTCCTCTCTTCCCTTTTCCTCTCCTCTCTTCTCCTCTCTTCTCTTCTCCTCTCTCCTCTCCTCTCCTCTCTTCTCCTCTCTCCTCTCCTCTCCTCTCCTCTCCTCTCCTCTCTTCCCTTCTCCTCTCCTCTCCTCTCCTCGCCTCTCTTCTCCTCTCCTCTCTTCCCTTCTCCTCTCCTCTCCTCTCTTCTACTCTCCTCTCTTCCCTTCTCCTCTCCTCTGTTCTCTTCTCCTCTCCTCTCCTCCTCTCTCCTCTCCTGTAGGTTCGTTCTCGTCAGGTCAGGACGAGTGTTTGTTTCACCCTGTGGAGCTGCAGGAGGATTCCCACTCCTGGTGTTGGAGTTCAGGTCCTCAGCAGACACATTCGCCTCTGTGCCTTCGATGGAACTCAGGTGGGGCTAAAGTGTGAATTCTGCTAGACATAATAATAATCATAATAATAATAATAATAATAATAATCATCATTATCATAATAATAATTCATTTAATTTATAAAGCGCTTTTCAGTGACCCAAAGACGCTGACACAGTATGAGTACATAGAAAACAAGATAACAACAGGCAACAGATACAAGTAACAATTAACACATCGATCAGGGATCTATGGAAACAGAGGGGAGGGAGGGAGAGTGTGGGAGGGACAGGGGCCAGACGGAAGAGAGGGAGGTGGGGAAAAATAATTGACATATGAACTGTCGCATGGAAATGAGAGACACGGAATCCTGACGAGAAAACGTTTTGAGCTTTTATAATCCGTGCGGTTTTCTACTTGCAGAAGTGACCGTTATTTTTGAAAACTCCACTTTGCCGCCCAGCCGCGTAGTTAGAAGATTTGGGATGTGCACGGCCAGGTGAAAACTCACCACACAGAAGCCTCCTGAAGGGACGTGTCTGATGCTGTGACATCACTTGGCCGCACGGACAATCGTGGAGATAAATGTACGCTTTAGTCTGTCATGAAGCCATTTCCTTACCCAGGTCCCTGCAAAGTAAAGTTGGCTGAATCAGAGCTGCAATTATTAATTGATGAATCGATTCGTCAATCGACAAAAAATGAATCGCTAACGATTTTCATAATCGATTAATCGTTCAGACATTTTACGATTTTTTTTCAACTAAGATTCTCTCGTTCCAGCTTCTTAAATGTGAATATTCTCTGGTGTCTTTAGTCTTCTATGACAGTAAACTGAATATAAACTTGAAAGAAAACACTTTAGGTCCAAAAACCAAAGTAGGCCACTGGAGCACACGGATCCTTTTATAAAACTTTTTTATTGAAAGACTAACGTTTCGACACCATGCGTCTTCATCAGAGTTGCAGAACAATGAGCATTTTTTTTCATATTTATTACCTCCCTCCAATCAGAGCCAATCCAGTCCAGGCTGGAGAGGGAGGGAGGTGAGAACAAGCTTGATTGACAGAAATGATAATTCATTTACGAGTTATATTCTACAGGAATCACAATACATTTTCAATAAAGACAAATTTACAGTTATATGTAAATAACAGTAGGCTAATCACAATAATAATAAAACCCCCATAAATGCCATCAACAAAGTAACATTTTATTCTAGGGATGGGAGAGGGATAGGGAGTGATGGGAGGGACCAATATGTGCAGGACAGCGGGGTTTCCACCTGGAGTTAAAAGGAGGAGAAACATGTCAGTCAGTGTAAGCTCCAATTAACAATGCACAAATAAAAGTTAATTAAGGTCTACAACAATAAAAAACCTACCCATCATAACTTGAGAAACATGAGAAAACAACCACCAATTCTTAATTCATTAAAACATAATTAGAAAAAATAGACAAATATAAGCCTCATTTTTTAAAAGAAAAAGCAAAAGAAATGGGCATTACTTTATATACCAATATGAAACTATAGGAAACAGGTGGGGTTTAATTCCTCATTTAAACCTAAAGGTTCAACTGTGTTCAGTTGTGTGATTGAAACGATTATTTGAATAGTCACTTTTGGGCTCTTTTGTGATGTTTTTTTTTTTTTTTTGTAGACTAAATGATTAATCGATTAATTGAAACAGTAATTAATTGATAATAATCATTAGTCGCAGGCAGGCCTACATTTTTATTATGGCTCCGGCAGCGTTAGCCGAGCCGGAGGCATTATGGTTTCAGGTTGCCCGTCTGTACGTCCCTCCAATGTTCCTTAACACGATATCTCAGGACGCCTTGACGGAATTTCATCAAATTTGGCTCAAACGTCCACTTTGAATCAAGGATGAACTGATTACCTTTTGGTGGTCAAAGGTTGAAGTTGAAGGTCACTGTCTCTGTCACGAATGCCATTTTTGAGCTTGTTAACGCGATATCTCAGAATTAATTTAATCACATTTGCCTCAAACATCACTTTAACTCAAGGATGAACTGATTACATATTGGTCCTCAAAGGTCAAGGTCACTGTGAACTCACGAACGCCATTTTCGAGCTCGTTAACGCCATAGCTCAGTAACGCCTTGACGGAATTTCTTCACATTTGACTCAAAAGTCCAAGTCTGGACAGACATGGATGTCGACTGCTCACTTGTTTGGCGGAGGCATATATCTGCGGTGCGGTCATTCTAGTTCTAGCTGATGTTGTTTGGACGTTCTGCCTGATAGTGAAGGGACTGTGTTTGTGTTGCAGGTGTTGAGTAACATCCACACGGTGAGGGCGACCTACAGCTCCAAGAGCCCCAAGACCTGGAGCTTCTCTCCCAGGGTATGAAGAGGCAGGAGTCCACACAAATGCTTCTTTTTTTGTTATCTTTTTTTTTTTTAAGAAGAAGAAAAGCAACAGACATCGCAATGACAGACACAAAGAATCATATAATCCCACCTAGGAGCAAATCAAAATAAATCAAAATAAGTTCATCCCTCCCTCCCACCCATGTGGCGTCCAATGCCCTCCCCTCCCGCCCCACGTTACAGTACAATAATCATCGATGTATGATTAATTAGGGATGCACAGGGAAACATCCCTGCCGATACGACGGAACAATGATGCCCCAATTACGCCCACATGTTCCATGGTTGACTAGCTATTCGATGCCAGTAATCCCCGGTGTGAGGGTGTGCACGCCAGCATGACTTACTTAACCTAAGTTGAAGCACAACTTAGGTTCACACAAAATCAGGCACGACACGCGCCAATTCCGCACCAGGAGAAACCCGATGCTCCCCGAAATCAGGCAGAAAAAATAAATTAATACATAAATAAATAAAAAGATGTGGGATACATCGGTATCGGCAGTCGGGCATGAGAGCAGGAAGGCATCGGCAAATTGGACGTCGACAGAAAATCCCACACTGCAATAAAACCAAAATCATTGAAGTACAAAGTATTACCAAACTTGAGGATGTTCAAGTCAGCAGCTGTTTAGCAACAGAAGCCCTTCTGTTGACCACACGATCATCTCAGTCCACGTTGCTCTCTTCCTTTACCTCAAGTCAAGTCAAGTCAAGTCAAATTTTATTTATATAGCACCTTTCATACACAAAGACAATTCAAGGTGCTTTACAAAAAAATAATCGAAAAAACAAGCAGCAAAGCAATGCACATATAAAAAACACATAAAAAACACAGCCGACAGTTTTAGTTAAAATATATACTCAAATTAACAAACATGAAACATTATTTCTGTTTTAAATAAGTTACAAGGCATTCTTCAGTATTATTATTACATGCACAGTCCATTTGTTGGAAATGTACAGGAATCTTTTTTTTAAATTACAGGCCGAGAGAGGCAGTAGTTTAGTAGCAGTTAAAAGCAAGAGTAAACATAAAGGTCTTTAGCTTGGATTTAAAAATAGGCAGAGTAGGGGCAGATCTAATGTGTTCAGGGAGTTTGTTCCAGTTATGAGAGGCATAGTGGGAGAACGCGGCTTCACCATGTTTTGATTTGGTCCTCGGGACAATTAGTAGACCAGTGCCTGAAGATCTCAGGGATCTGGATGGTTCATAGGTGACAGAGACTTCTGTTGACCACACCATCATCTCAGTCCACACTGCTCTCTTCCTTTACCTCAGGTGACAGAGACTTCTGTTGACCACACGATCATCTCAGTCCACGCTGCTCTCTTCCTTTACCTCAGGTGACAGAGACTTCTGTTGACCACACGATCATCTCAGTCCACACTGCTCTCTTCCTTTACCTCAGGTGACAGAGACTTCTGTTGACCACACCATCATCTCAGTCCACACTGCTCTCTTCCTTTACCTCAGGTGACAGAGACTTCTGTTGATGACACGATCATCTCAGTCCACACTGCTCTCTTCCTTTACCTCAGGTGACAGAGACTTCTGTTGACCACACGATCATCTCAGTCCACACTGCTCTCTTCCTTTACCTCAGGTGACAAACTTCTGTTGACCACACCATCATCTCAGTCCACACTGCTCTCTTTCTTTACCTCAGGTGACAGAGACTTCTGTTGATCACACGATCATCTCAGTCCACGCTGCTCTCTTTCTTTACCTCAGGTGACAAACTTCTGCTGACCACACGATCATCTCAGTCCACACTGCTCTCTTCCTTTACCTCAGGTGACAGAGACTTCTCTTGACCACACCATCATCTCAGTCCACACTGCTCTCTTCCTTTACCTCAGGTGACAGACTTCTGTTGACCACACCATCATCTCAGTCCACACTGCTCTCTTTCTTTACCTCAGGTGACAGACTTCTGTTGACCACACCATCATCTCAGTCCACACTGCTCTCTTTCTTTACCTCAGGTGACAGAGACTTCTGTTGACCACACCATCATCTCAGTCCACACTGCTCTCTTCCTTTACCTCAGGTGACAGAGACTTCTGTTGACC
>NC_139633.1:35753921-35903921 GCF_964638095.1 Poromitra crassiceps | reverse complement strand
GCGATGGAGGCTTCAGTAACCAGAGGAGGTGAGAAGGAGCAGCAGAGCTCATCATTCTTTAGTTTAGTTTATTGGACAGTTGATACAATACATGACAAATTAAGTTACACATCATAAAAATGTAGTTGTAATTGTGTGGTCCTTATACACAAACATTATCATCATTACCTACAAGTACAATAATGCACAGACTGCTCCAGTGGAGCTGCTCAGTGGCCATCAGATCAGACTGTGGTTGTACTGGTGAGCTTCCAGGTGTGAAGGTGTGTGTGAATGTAAACAGGGCGCTCCTGAAAAAGAGAGCATTGCTCTCAGTGAGACTCCCCCTGTATAAATAAAGGTAAAAAACAACAACACTGATACAGACAGTTGAGCCTTCTCACTCTAAACAGTCTCTGGAGAGAAGCAGCCTTCTTTTCAAATTGGCAAGTGCATTTGTGAAATCTCATCTCCTCTCCTCTCCCCATTTGTGTTCTCCTGTCCTCTCCTGTCCCCTCCTCTCTTCATCTCCTCTCCTCCTCTCCCCACCTCTCTTCATCTCCTCTCCTCCTCTCCTCTATTAATATATTCTCCCCTCCCCTCCTTTCCTCCTCTCCACTCCACTCCTCTCTTCTCCTCCTCTCCTCTCTCAGCTCCAGCTGGTGTTTTGCAGCAGATGCTGCTGGCCAGGCGGCAGCCCAAGCTGATCGTCAAACTGAAATCAGCCAAAAGTCGGACCAGAACCCAGCTCAGGTGAGAGAACCACTGGAGAGCTTTAACACACCCAGTGGATGATGTGTTCAGCCTTCAAGGAAAGATCCACCCTCACATCCACTTAGGCCCAATCCCAATACACCCCTTGCCCCTATCACTTAGCCCTTAACCCTCGTTTGATGCGTTCACGTGTCCTGGTAGAGTGTCCCCATTCTTGTTGGGACAGAGACGTGTCCTGGTAGAGTGTCCTCATTCTTGTTGGGACAGAGACGTGTCCTGGTAGAGTGTCCCCATTCTTGTTGGGACAGAGACGTGTCCTGGTAGAGTGTCCTCATTCTTGTTGGGACAGAGACGTGTCCTGGTAGAGTGTCCTCATTCTTGTTGGGACAGAGACATGTCCTGGTAGAGTGTCCTCATTCTTGTTGGGACAGAGACGTGTCCTGGTAGAGTGTCCTCATTCTTGTTGGGACAGAGACGTGTCCTGGTAGAGTGTCCCCAATCTTGTTGGGACAGAGACGTGTCCTGGTAGAGTGTCCCCATTCTTGTTGGGACAGAGACGTGTCCTGGTAGAGTGTCCCCATTCTTGTTGGGACAGAGACGTGTCCTGGTAGAGTGTCCCCATTCTTGTTGGGACAGAGGGCTAGGGTGAAGTGGTAGGACTATATAGCCCACCAAACAGAGCTTCTTCAGAGGTAGGTTATGAGAAATCTCCCAGAATGCCTTGCGAATCATCGGCAAGATGGTGGCTAAGGCTAAAAGAAAACATAAATGTAAGCATTTTCTTTGATAGTAAATATTTAAAACAAGGCCAGGTCGAAACCTGGCATAGGGCCGGTGTGCTCAGTAAAGTGCAGAACTCTGCCAAGGTGTATTGAGTCATTGGGGCGCCGCGCAAATTTTTTTTGGCCCCTTGAAACCAGATTAGAGGACCATTTACATTAACACGTTCACTGCCAACGACGTATTACTCCGTCAAAAAAAATCCAACGGTTGACTGCCACTGACGTATTACTCCGTCAAAAAAATGCATTTTTTTTTTTTGACCGTGGGATGTGCATCTAACCCTTTTACATCTCTTATATAATTATTGGAGCCACCGAACGTTTACAACCCATTCCACCGACCCACTAAGTGGCGACAGTGCTCTCCTGACTAGAGGAAGGCAAGCAAAAAGCAGCCATTCTCATGAAAATGGATTGGCGAAAACGCTTTCGTTTTCGCGCTGATTGCTGGCGATGCGGGATTGCAAATTTGCATAATAGATTACAGGTGGAACACACTTTGAAACACGCAGCATAAATATGACCAGAATCGCAAAAGCTTCATCAAAGCTCTCAACCAAAACTCCAAGAAGCGAGCGAGTCCATCCAGACTTCCTCAAACAGCGGCCGCGCAGACAGGCAGCAGCAGCAGCAAAGCAGTGAGTCTGGTGACAAGCTTGTGACACGGCCGCTGCAGCCAAGAAGAACGCCCACGGATGGAGGAGTTGGAAGCAGAGGGGGGTTTCCTGCTGTTATGGAGGAAATTACTGTTCAAAACTATTGTTTAGATGTCTGACGTCTTACTGATGCCAAAAATGAATGGTTAAAGTGACTGTTCTATCGAATTTCACAAAAAGCCGTTTATCTCTGAATAATTTTTCTGACGCTGAAACCATGCAGTATTCAACTGCTAATGCTTACATAACTACTAACTCTACAAACTAACTCTTTTAGACAGAGAAAGCACACATTCTATTAGTTCTTTTGAGATATTGTGTGTTCACAAAATCTTAGCAGAAAAGAATCCTCGGGTCTTGAAAGATGAGCCAGAATCCTCAAAAAAAAAACTCTGGCAGAACCTACCTACAGTAAAAAAAAACGTCTGGCAGTGAATGTGTTAAGATTAGACTGTTTTTCAGTCTTAACCATCAATTTGCTGAGTGAGTGGCACTGCTCTTGCCCAGATGTAGCCATATAGGTAAAACACTAATATTTTCTCTCACCTCCACCACCACCTGCTGATGTCTATATTATTTAACCATCTCATTCTCTTTAACAGTCCAACATAAAATCTATCAAATAAAATTAAAGCAAGAGCTTGTCCTCAAATAAAATGAATATAGTGCAATTCAAAATAAAATAGTAGAATAAATTAAATTCAAGTCACTTTCAGGAGGAATACCAAAAACCTTGTGCAATGTCAACTGAGTTTAGCAGCAGCAGTCCAACATAAAAGCATCATCTTAACAGTACAATGGTGTGCAATTTTCAGTAACAGTGCTCTTAATTTTGGAGAAAGACAAAATGCTCCATGTAAGATGGTCACACACTGGACTGTACACACATCATTTAGACACAAGACTGTCAGTAGCATCCACACCCAACATGGGTCCATGTGAAAGCATGGGAATGCCCACTGGAATCGACTGGAATGAGGCACGCGACGTTTGGAAGAGTGTGCTGACGTCAAATGACGCTCCGCTGATGGGTAATGTGGCTAATATGTTAGCGGCTAACTGTTACTTGTCGTTACTTTACATGGCAGTAAAACGCCACCGAATGACCAAATTGATTTAACTTTTAACCATTTCGATTTCCACTCTCCATACGGACCCCCAGCATTGGTTAGTTTATAACGTGACTATATTTATAATGTTTATAACGTGCTCCAGCTTCCGGTTTATACTATCAGTCTGAATACAACCAGGGGTTGGAGCTATTGTGCAACACCGCAAACCGGTCGGAGTACGTTATAAACGTTATAAATTGTCACGACGTTAACAACTAACCAATGCTGGCGGTCCGTATGGAAAGTGGAAATCGAAATCGTTAAAAGTTAAATCAATTTGGTCATTCAGTGGCATTTTACTGCCATGTAAAGTAACGACAAGTAACAGTTAGCCGCTAACATGAGCTACACTATTTTTGTTTTGTGACGATTGGGGCGCGTCATCATCGATTACGTCGACTCGCCGAAATGTCCGACGACCGGCTCTTGTGGAACTCTCACAATATTAGCCAGAGGTGCATTACCGCCACCTACCGGACTGGAAAGTGGAAAGACATTACAACGCCTGAATCCGTGCTAAAATGGTCTGGGCGACTGAGTGGAATGTAAGGGCCCTGCTGTGCATGCACACCGGCCCCAAAAATATCCTAACCATCCTACTTTGGATTATTATTTCATCGCATGATGAGTACACAAGTCACAACATGTACATGTGAGTGTTTCTGGTACTGTTGGAATGTGTATTTTGGGCGACTGAATTGGAGTAGGCAAAAGTACCATAGTCTGCGTAGCGCTAAGCTAAGTAGCAGTGAGGGCTCTACCACAGTTTGTACTGCACGCAGAGTGAAGATAAAGGCATGTACTAAACTCTCAAAATGTTGGCGTATCCCTTTAAGGCTGATTGTGCATCAGAGCCCATTTCCATGTTGCATTTCCCCCTTTGATGGATAAGCTGTGTCTCAATAACTTAATAACTTAATGTGCAATTACTGTCTCAAAGCTTTGCTTATATAGATCCATATACAACTGTGCAATATCTGACTTCTAGCCTTGTTTGCAGTCCAGTGTTGCTTGCATATACTTACACTGTAGTGTACATAGATATACGATTCTTTTTTTTTCTTATATACATATTTATAATTAAGCAATATATCACGAGAGCTAGTGTGTTGTGATGAATATATCACACTGATAAGCTGTTATCCCACGAGGCCGCAGGCCGAGTGGGATAACAGCTTATCAGTGTGATATATTTCACAACACACGCTGCTCGAGTGCTATATTGCTTTTATAAAAGGGTTCCAAGTATAATAATATAATAATAATAATACTATAAGTCCGACTGGCATTTTATTCTGATAGAGTCAGTTGAAACAATACTGTAAGGCGGGACCTCTAGCAAGAAGATAGACGTGCGGGTGATTTGATTGGATCGTTCTGGAGACTGAAGTCGACATTGGCCAATCCTGGCGCTTGGCTCAGAGCTTTTCCAAAGCCCGACACCAGAGCCGTATGCTGACCAAGTAACGTTACGTCTTATTTAGAAATGCGGGGTTAAGAGTGAGGGCGCGCGAGAGAGGGGTTCAGCCCGCGTCTATTCTTGTACAAATCATCATTTTCTGCGAAGTATTAGTAAAGTTATAAGCGAAGATCGATTCACAAGGATCTGAAAGTTGTCTCCGCCATTTTGTTTTTGAGGTACTTTTAGTAAGAGAGTTGCGCCATCATGCGTCCATAATGACGACTAGTGACCCTCCATACAGCAGATCAGGAGAAAGCTGTTTGTCTCGAGCGCAGCACTGCCATTTAGTAAGAGAGTTGCCATGGTAACCAATAACCCATGGCCATGGGTTATTGAACTCGGTTACTGGAATTATACAATGGCTGTGAACCAATCAGATTGCTTGATTTGAGAGAGCCATTTTATAATGGTCCTTCTACCTCACACCTATTGTTTATAATGTAAATAGCCGTTTGTTTTAGCTTGTATGCATAGTTTGCTTAGCTTTTCTTTTTCCCTGTGTAAGAATATTGAGAGCAACATATACCGCAGTCAAATGACATACTTGGCCAATAAAGCTGATTCTGATTCTAAATAGATTTGATGTCTGGCAACAAACTGGTGGCGTCTGTCTGACTACTGATGATGAATCAGAATCTCCAAGGGTTGTCCCATTTCATAGGGCTAGATTTCAAGCAGTACCCCTCCTAACTGTTCTGGGGGGTTAGTCCAAAAACCCGGGGCATAGGGGTACAAGTAAGACATGGGATTGGCCCTTATTACACTGTTAGAACTCCACAGTCTTGTGATGTCTCCTCTTCTATGATGGATTAGGCATGGGCTATTCCCGGCTTTACCGGTTCGGTTCGGTGTACGAGCCCAAACCGGTTTGATCACGTGCGAACCGAAAAAAACAACAAAAATATTATATGAAAAAAAAAAAAAAAAATTACGGTTAGGGATTTTTCGTATTAGCCTCTTCTCAAGTTGCACTAGTAGGGAAAAGTCTTATTTTGTTTATTATGTTGATGTTTGAAGAAAAGTTAAGCTGAATAGTTATGAGAAATAAAAACTGTGTTGTTACAGTTAAATGGTTCTGCTTATTTTTATTCAGTGTTAGTGCTGGTTGGCTTAGAGGTGCATTATAGCTATACCAACTGCAGTCGCATTACAGTCATTTATGGGGTACACTATATATATATATACGTATATATAGATATAGATATAGATATATATATGTTTTTGGTAAAATTCGATATACCGGTTTGATATGTTTTTTGGGGAATATCGAACTGGTTTCAACATTTTCAAAGCGACCCATGCCTACGATGGATTTCTCCCTGTATGATTGTTGAAGTTTTGGGACTGACACCAAAACCTGACGTTTACGTTGATGTTTGAGATGACTGAAACATTGTCTGCTGTCACACTCCATTGTAGCTTCTGGAAAGATCTGGGCGTGTGTGTTACATGGTTCTGTGTGTTACAGGGTTCTGTGTGTTACATGGTTCTGTGTGTGGTACAGGGTTCTGTGTTACAGGGTTCTGTGTTACAGGGTTCTGTGTTTTACATGGTTCTGTGTGTCACAGGGTTCTGTGTGTTACAGGGTTCTGTGTGTGTTACAGGGTTCTGTGTGTGTTACAGGGTTCTGTGTGTTACAAGGTTCCCATGGCTCCTTGAAGTCCTTAAAAGTTTGTGCATTTGAGGGAGGGGGGGAATCAAGGCCTTTCAAGTAAAAAAATAAATAGAGTGCTTGAATTTATATATTTTGTGCAATATAGTTCTTCTTTTGATAAATATATATAAAACTATATATATATATATATATATGCTGCTTTGAGAAATTGTGACGGTCACGTGCGCGCATGACTGATTGAAGACAAATGATGCAGGTTGTACAACAGAAAGCAAGGATCCACCTTGATCCTGTCTTGAACTACAGTATATATATATATATATATATATATATATATATATATATATATATATATATATATATATATATATATATGAAGAGAAAGGAGAGTCCCCACGCACAGCCAGTGGAATGATCAGGTGCTGGTAGGTTGCAGGTACAAGGCACAAAACAAAAGAAGGTACCACCGCACACTGAAGTATAGCTTTACTGTGATTTATTCAGCAAACGACGCGTTTCGCTGTAGCAGCTTCATCAGGTTTGTGCTGTGAGTTAATGGCAGTGTTGGGCAAGTTACTTTCAAAATGTAATATACTACATGCTACTAGTTACTTTCATTTAAAAGTAATAGGTTACTGTACAATATTACTGTCTGTAGAGTAACTCGTTACTTATTACACTGCTTTTGCATTACTTTCACTGTAATAACAGCAGTATCAGAATGACATCGTCACCCCGGAACATCCCGAAAAATTATTTCAATCATCTTGAAGTCAGTGTAAACAATCAAAAATTCTAAATGTGATCCTTTTCCTTTGTTATTGTCATCTGTAGTGGTTATTTGCATAATACACCGTTTGATTAGGAAATTATTTAAATATGTGCTTGGATTCAAAAAATGTAACTCAATTTGTAACTTGAGTTACTTGACAAAGTAACTGGTATAATATTACTGAAATCCTATTCACCTTATGTAGCCACGCCCATTTGACCTGGTTGTGTGGTCGTTCGACGACTTCCGGCAAAAAAAGAAAGAAAAAAAAATGGCTGGCTGCTCCAATATAATCTAACTCTGAATTAACTAATAGTTTAGCCAATTGTATGTAACATACCAAATAAAAGCAAACGGCAATGTCTAAGAATGCAACGCCATGTAACTGGCTTGTTAATTCTCGCATTCCAGGGAATTACGTTAACGTTTGCGGGTCTTATAGACGTAAGTGGCTCGAGCTGCGCTCGGAGGACAGAAAACCTTCTGAGGCTTTCTTTGTTGGAGTCCAGGTATGTTTTACAAGAAAGTGCTCGTCATTGTCGACGCTATTAAACGTTATCTGACCTGGCTAACAGTGGATACTCCGCTTGCTTGCTTGCTGTGTACCGAGCTCAAAGTAGTAGGCTACGTTCTTTGTTTTACACCCTGCGCTGTCCGCTACAAAAACAACTCTCTTCTTCATGACGTTCTTTCATATTTGGCGCCGTGACCGCCGGAAGTGTTAATAGGACCCGGAAGAATTTGGCCCACTGTAAGGTCTGAACATAAGGTGAATAAGTAATAAGTTATATTACTGAGTTACTGCTAAAAGTAATATATATATATGTAATATGTTACTTTTGTAATGAGTTACCCCCAACACTGGTTAATGGTATGATTCTTGTTTGTTTTAGCCTGAGCATGCTTTTTTCTTTTTCTTTTGTGTGAGAGGACATTGAGAGTTAAGTGAACTGGAGCCAATTTCCTTGTATGTGTACATACTTGGCCAATAAAGCTGATTCTGGTTCTGATTCTGATTCTGATGCGTCCCCTGTCAGTGTCCTCCCAGACTCTCTGCTGCACTGTCTGAGCTGCGTCCACCTGCTGGCTCTGCACAGACAGCTGCTGGCTGACACACTGCTGATGGACAGGCCCACCATGCAGAGTGCAGGTAAACAAACGCCAAACAAAACCATCAACAAACCAGGTAAACAAACTCCAAAAACAACAACAAAAATAAACCAACACAAAACCTGCACATTTCTTCTAGCGACTTCAGTAGCCTGTACTACAAAGCAAGATTAGTGGTTTAGCGAGGTAACTTCAGGTTTAACCCTGGTTTAGCCGTACTACAAAGCAAGTTAACTTCTAATCACCATGGCAACTCATGCTGCAAAGCTAACCTGGTCCCGACCAGGTTAGCTTCAGAGGATAAGATCAAAATCCATGACAGACCCATAAAATCGGCTCTCTGGAGTCACTCACCGTTCATATAAGATCGCCATATGAAAAATAGATTGCACTCAACTGAGAATAGAACAAGAAAAACATTTGTGGCTCTGTAGGTTACATAATTAAATTAAGCCTACTTACCACTTTATGTCTTAACAGCTCAACGATGCGTGGAGAAATATGATCACTATTAATCACCGCAGCGCATATCATACACGAGTGAGGGTGATATTCTCCTACATGCCAGAAAAGCCTATACATATAATATAGATATGGGATAAATATGGGATAGCCCCAATAATAAATATGCAGGCTTCTTGCATGTTTCAGCTGGAACTGTGTCCTGTAGGCTGTATGCCAATATATGAGCAAAAATAGGCTAGTTTTTATGCCTCCGCCGGCGAAGCCAGGCCGAAGGCATTATGGATCCGGGTTGTCCGTCCGTCCGTCCGTACGGATGTTTGTTAACGCCATATCTGAGGAACGCCTTGACGGAATTTCATCAGATTCGCCTTAAACATTCACTTAGGCTCAAGGATGATCTGATTAGATTTTGGTGGTCAAAGGTCAAAGGTCAAGGTCACTATGACCTCTCGAACGCCATTTTCAAGCTTGTTAACGCGATATCTGAGGAACGCCTGGACGGAATTTAATCAGATTCGCCTTAAACATTCACTTAGGCTCAAAGATGTTCTGATTAGATTTTGGTGGTCAAAGGTCAAAGGTCAAGGTCACTGTGACCTCTCGAACGCCATTTTCAAGCTTGTTAACGCGATATCTGAGGAACGCCTGGACGGAATTTCATCAGATTCGCCTTAAACATTCACTTAGGCTCAAGGATGATCTGATTAGATTTTGGTGGTCAAAGGTCAAGGTGACTGTGACCTCTCGAACGCCATTTTCAAGCTTGTTAACGCGATATCTGAGGAACGCCTGGACGGAATTTCATCAGATTCGCCTTAAATATTCACTTAGGCTCAAGGATGATCTGATTAGATTTTGGTGGTCAAAGGTCAAAGGTCAAGGTCACTGTGACCTCTCGAACGCCATTTTCAAGCTTGTTAACGCGATATCTGAGGAACGCATGGACGGAATTTCATCAGATTCGCCTTAAACATTCACTTAGGCTCAAGGATGATCTGATTAGATTTTGGTGGTCAAAGGTCAAGGTCACTGTGACCTCTCGAACGCCATTTTCAAGCTTGTTAACGCGATATCTGAGGAACGCCTGGATGGAATTTCATCAGATTCGCCTTAAACATTCACTTAGGCTCAAGGATGATCTGATTAGATTTTGGTGGTCAAAGGTCAAAGGTCAAGGTCACTGTGACCTCTCGAACGCCATTTTCAAGCTTGTTAACGCGATATCTGAGGAACGCCTGGACGGAATTTCATCAGATTCGCCTTAAACATTCACTTAGGCTCAAGGATGATCTGATTAGATTTTTAGGCTCAAGGATGATCTGATTAGATTTTGGTGGTCAAACGTCAAAGGTCAAGGTCACTATGACCTCTCGAACGCCATTTTCAAGCTTGTTAACGCGATATCTGAGGAACGCCTGGACGGAATTTCATCAGATTCGCCTTAAACATTCACTTAGGCTCAAGGATGATCTGATTAGATTTTGGTGGTCAAAGGTCAAAGGTCAAGGTCACTGTGACCTCTCGAACGCCATTTTCAAGCTTGTTAACGCGATATCTGAGGAACGCCTGGACGGAATTTCATCAGATTCGCCTTAAACATTCACTTAGGCTCAAGGATGATCTGATTAGATTTTGGTGGTCAAAGGTCAAGGTCACTGTGACCTCTCGAACGCCATTTTCAAGCTTGTTAACGCGATATCTGAGGAACGCCTGGACGGAATTTCATCAGATTCGCCTTAAATATTCACTTAGGCTCAAGGATGATCTGATTAGATTTTGGTGGTCAAAGGTCAAAGGTCAAGGTCACTGTGACCTCTCGAACGCCATTTTCAAGCTTGTTAACGCGATATCTGAGGAACGCATGGACGGAATTTCATCAGATTCGCCTTAAACATTCACTTAGGCTCAAGGATGATCTGATTAGATTTTGGTGGTCAAAGGTCAAGGTCACTGTGACCTCTCGAACGCCATTTTCAAGCTTGTTAACGCGATATCTGAGGAACGCCTGGACGGAATTTCATCAGATTCGCCTTAAACATTCACTTAGGCTCAAGGATGATCTGATTAGATTTTGGTGGTCAAAGGTCAAAGGTCAAGGTCACTGTGACCTCTCGAACGCCATTTTCAAGCTTGTTAACGCGATATCTGAGGAACGCCTGGACGGAATTTCATCAGATTCGCCTTAAACATTCACTTAGGCTCAAGGATGATCTGATTAGATTTTGGTGGTTAAAGGTCAAGGTCACTGTGACCTCTCGAACGCCATTTTCAAGCTTGTTAACACGATATCTGAGGAACGACTGGACGGAATTTCATCAGCTTCGCCTTAAACATTCACTTAGGCTCAAGGATGATCTGATTAGATTTTGGTGGTCAAAGGTCAAAGGTCAAGGTCACTGTGACCTCTCGAACGCCATTTTCAAGCTTGTTAACGCGATATCTGAGGAACGCCTGGACGGAATTTCATCAGATTCGCCTTAAACATTCACTTAGGCTCAAGGATGATCTGATTTGATTTTGGTGGTCAAAGGTCAAAGGTCAAGGTCACTGTGACCTCTCGAACGCCATTTTCAAGCTTGTTAACGCCATATCTGAGGAACGCCTGGATGGAATTTCATCAGATTCGCCTTAAACATTCACTTAGGCTCAAGGATGATCTGATTAGATTTTGGTGGTCAAAGGTCAAGGTCACTGTGACCTCTCGAACGCCATTTTCAAGCTTGTTAACGCGATATCTGAGGAATGCCTGGACGGAATTTCATCAGATTCACCTTAAACATTCACTTAGGCTCAAGGATGATCTGTTTAGATTTTGGTGGTCAAAGGTCAAAGGTCAAGGTCACTGTGACCTCTCAAACGCCATTTTCAAGCTTGTTAACGTGATATCTGAGGAACGCCTGGACGGAATTTCATCAGATTCGCCTTAAACATTCACTTAGGCTCAAGGATGAACTGATTCCATTTTGGTTATCAAAGGTCAAAGGTCAAGGTCACAGTGACCTAACAAATGCCATTTTCAAGCTCGGTAACGCCATATCTCAGTAACACATTGACTAAATTTCTTCACATTTGGCTCAAATATCCAATTCTGCACAGAAACGCCTTGATGCAATTTCTTCCTATTTGGCTCCAACATCCACTTGGACTCAAGAATGAACTAATGGCGGAGGCATAAGTCCGCGTTGCGGTCGTTCTAGTTATCAATGAAAAGTATGCCCGCATCGTCTCAATTCAGTTCAGCAGTTTTCTCTTTTATATTAGGATATCATTATTATAGCCTATATATGAATTATTCGATCAGTGCAACCACACACACATAATGAGTGATAGAGATCATTATTCATTGAGCATGCTTTCTAAATCTATGGTCTAAATAGGCTTACAGATTGTGGAAATTTATAGACTGAGATTACACATTTAATGTACATTTACACTCGCACAAAGCTGCTGTATGAGACAGAAATCGCTGATCAAAGTAAATCAAATGACTGATGTGAATACAAGCGGCAGCTTTAGACAGTCCTTCCGCAGACTATATCCAACGCGGATTTTCATTCTGCCATAGGTTACATTAAATATCCGCAAAAATCTCTGATCCCACTGCGCTTTCATTGAATGAGGAAATGGGTGTGGGCGTGGATCAACTCAGCTGTTCATAATGTGATTGGCTAGCGCATCTCTTTCGCGTGGACGCGCGCCTGTGCACGAGCGAAAAACGTGCGCGTGCACAGGCAGATCCCAGATAAAGCCAGCTTCAGTTATCGAGTAGAAAACCAGCGTCGTAGTATCGTTAAACTAGATAGCTTTGATCCTGTTCAGTCAAACCAGATCAAAGTGACAGATCGTGGGTCTGTTAAGACAGCTTCGTAGTACAGGGTACAGGAACAGTGCTGCTTTGCTGATGCTGTTATTCTCTCTCTCTCTGCTCTCTCTCTGCTCTCTCTCTCTCTCTGCCCTCTCTCTCTCTCTCTGCCCTCTCTCTCTCTCTGCTCTCTCTCTCTCATCTCTCTCTCTCTGCTCTCTCTCTCTCCCTCTCTCTGCCCTCTCTCTCTCTGCTCTCTCTCTCTCTCTGCCCTCTCTCTCTCTCTTTCCTCTCTCTCTCTCTCTCTGCTCTCTCTCTGCTCTCTCTCTCTCTCTGCCCTCTCTCTCTCTCTCTGCCCTCTCTCTCTCTCTGCTCTCTCTCTCTCATCTCTCTCTCTCTGCTCTCTCTCTCTCCCTCTCTCTGCCCTCTCTCTCTCTGCTCTCTCTCTCTCTCTGCCCTCTCTCTCTCTCTGCCCTCTCTCTCTCTCTCTTTCCTCTCTCTCTCTCTCTCTGCTCTCTCTCTCTCCCTCTCTCTGCCCTCTCTCTCTCTGCTCTCTCTCTCTCTGCCCTCTCTCTCTCTCTCTGCCCTCTCTCTCTCTCTGCTCTCTCTCTCTCATCTCTCTCTCTCTCTCTGCTCTCTCTCTCTCCCTCTCTCTGCCCTCTCTCTCTCTGCTCTCTCTCTCTCTCTGCCCTCTCTCTCTCTCTGCCCTCTCTCTCTCTCTCTTTCCTCTCTCTCTCTCTCTCTGCTCTCTCTCTCTCCCTCTCTCTGCCCTCTCTCTCTCTGCTCTCTCTCTCTCTCTGCCCTCTCTCTCTCACTCTGCCCTCTCTCTCTCTCTGCTCTCTCTGCCCTCTCTCTCTCTCTCTCTCTCTCTCTCTGCCCTCTCTCTCTCTGCTCTCTCTCCCTCTCTCTGCCCTCTCTCTCTCTCTGCTCTCTCTCTGCTCTCTCTCTCTCTCTGCCCTCTCTCTCTCTCTCTCTCTCTCTCTCTCTGCTCTCTCTCTCTCCCTCTCTCTGCCCTCTCTCTCTCTGCTCTCTCTCTCTCTCTGCCCTCTCTCTCTCACTCTGCCCTCTCTCTCTCTCTGCTCTCTCTGCCCTCTCTCTCTCTCTCTGCCCTCTCTCTCTCTGCTCTCTCTCCCTCTCTCTGCCCTCTCTCTCTATCTGCTCTCTCTCTGCTCTCTCTCTCTCTCTCTGCCCTCTCTCTCTCTCTGCCCTCTCTCTCTCTCTCTCTCTCTCTGCCCTCTCTCTCTCTGCCCTCTCTCTCTCTGCCCTCTCTCTCTCTCTGCCCTCTCTCTCTGCTCTCTCTCTCTCTCTCTGCTCTCTCTCTCTCTCTGCCCTCTCTCTCTCTCTCTTCTCTCTCTCTCTCTCTCTCAGATGTGATGTGCAGTCCTGTGCTGTCTACCTTCCCTGTGTTGTTGGACCAGTCAGACCTGCTGGATGCTGTCAGGGTCAGTAGGCAGAGCTTCATACTGGCATACATACATACAGTATTCAGCTGTCAGGCTGCCCTGTGATGATGCTTGTCAGGGGGACGACAGAGAACAACTTCACGGTGCTTTGGTGAACCTGACTCTTTTCTGACAGAATATTATGTCGACTTTGTCAACTTTGAATACAGAACAACAAGGAACAGTGACGGCCGGTGTTAACTTGCCCCTCCCTGTAGTGTCCAGCAGCACTGTTCAGCACAGCACTCCACATAATAACATAACATTGACTTGTTTCATAATCCTTGAATCAGGTGTGATTCCAGACTCGATGAGGAAAACCTTTTGAAAATGTGATATCCATACTCTATATATCCATACACAGTTCAGCTTGTTGACTGGTTATGACTGGCTCACTGATTGGCTGACTTGTTGACTGGTTATATTGATTGACTTTTGGTGCTCTGGCTGATGTGGAGTTTTATTGTTTGACTGACTGGTGTTTTCCCTCAGAGCGCCTGGCTGGATGCTGAGAGCAACATGAGCAGAGCGCAGAAGGTCAGACTCTGTGTGTGTGTGTGTGTGTGTGTGTGTGTGTGTGCGTGCGTGTGTGTGTGTGTGTGTGCACCTGCGCGTGTAATACCTATACTAACCTGTAGATAGTGCTGTAATGCTGCCTGTCCATGTGTGTCTTCTGACCTGCTGGCTTTTCTCTACCAAAATGTTAACATAATTCCATTCTGGTAAATCCTTTCTGGGTAACACTTTCATTAATGTTTAGTTAATGTTTAATAATGGTTAATTATGGGTTAGCTAATGCTTAATTATCATTAACTAACCCTTAATTAATGTACTATTATTGCAAAGTGTTACGATGTGCGTGTGTGTATACAGTACATACAGTTATTGCAGACTACTGACTTTGTGTATGAACCGTTCCTTCCTCCCTGTGTTTAATAATAGTTAATACTGTAAACTTAATCCATTAATTTGTATTATTATTATTGTTTGTTTGCAGAGAGACTTTCTCCATGTGAAACAGGAGTTCATTAAGACCTACATGTCATCAGTCTACTACCTTCTCCACTGCCCCTCGCTGCCGTGCCCCCGCTGGGCGGACCCGCCCTCTGAGGAGCAGCGGGCCAGAGTCATCTATGACACACTGGATGCCCTCAAACACGCCCAGCAAGCCGCCAGCCAATCACGAACCCCGCAGGTCTTCCTCGAGCCCGCCCATCAGCACCTCGCCTTTGATGTCACAGAGTTGACCTTTGACCTCCTCAGTGTGGCGCGGTAACAGGGTGGGGATGAACACACGGCAACATCACTCAGTACATGGTACATTTTGATTGGAGTTCATTATGTTAAAGTAAAATTTGACTCAATATGTTAAATTAACTGTATATATTAGACATATTCTAACATTTTTTGACATCAATAAATCTAGCCTGACATCGCCAGGCCAATTCGCAAATGCGAATGAGTCTGGAAATTCTCTGTTCAATTTTGATTTCCATGAGCCCAGTCATCAATCAACATGCCCAGTAAAATGCAATCGAACACAATTGGACCTACAACCAATCAGAGCAACAAAACGTGTGACATAGCTCACGTGCTTCGAACCATCTCTGGCTCTCCTCTGTCAGTCAATGTATCAACGTAACAATATATTTGATAAACGGTTGTGATTGGCCCGACGGTTAAACATGAGCTCGCAGATTCGTCAGGTTCCCAGGCTACAATAAATCAATGCAACATTCATATTCAGACATTTAGGAAACAACGGGGCTTATGGGAAATGTAGTCTTAATGTTCAGAAACACTAGAACTTTACTACTGGTGTGAGAACAATCGTCTCCACCATCACAGTTAACAATGATATATTGATGCTTCAAAATGCTACAGCGGCTGGCCAAACTTTGAGTCCATCTGACACCTCCTACAGCTCTGACACCTCCTACAGCTCTGACACCTCCTACAGCTCTCAGCAAACTAGAAAGCAGGTTATTTTACTACATTGAAGCAGGTCATAGAAAGGCTTTGGACTGGGACCAACACAGATGCATGATATTAGATTTTATAGTGATGCTATCAGCACATTTTGAAACTGTTATTTATTGACAAAGCTTGTACTATTTTGTAATAAACATGTTGTCAATAACAGAGGGTGATTTGTTCAAATGTAACTAAAGGTGACAGATGCTCACAAGTCATTGTTTGCAAGTCAAGTCTCAAGTCTCTTATGGATGAGCCTTCTATCATCTGCTGGATGCCATCCGGTCTGCTTAGAACACTGCATAGCTAAAAGTAAGGCATTATCCTCACTCCTTTATCTATTAGAATACAGTATTGATTAGTTGACATTGATTAGTTGACATAACTGACTTTCGGTCCATCAGCACCGGTGCTGCCCAGGGCGGTGTCCTCTCTCCCTACTTCTTCGGTCTGTACACCAACAGCTGCACCTCCAGTCACCAGTCCGTCAAGCTCCTGAAGTTCGCGGACGATATCTTGTCTCACCTGAGAACAATGGAATTTTTTTTTAAACTACAGTACCGGTAGTTTTATTATTTTTTACTTACAAACTGCCAAAAATGAGCCAACGAGATACAGCAGTGATACTTGATGCATGTCTCTCTGTATATTTTTTTATTTTTTATTTTTTTTATTTTATTTTTTTTATTTCACCTTTGTTTATACAGGGAAAAAGTCCCTTGAGAGCAAGCTCTCATTTTCAAGGGAGCCCTGGCGAGAGATGGCGGCATCTCACTCTACGCAAGACCACTGTGTTTGAAACAGCTGGAGGCCTAACTTACTGTATGGATTTTTAAAGTCAATAACATTCCTTTACTTTATATGTACTGTATTCATGTAATAAATATACAAATGTCAATTACATGGTAATCTGCATGAGAAATAAAGAAAAAGGGGAAAGAATCGGTTATAATGATCATCTGCTTATAGTGATCAATTTGACCCGTCCCAAGGTGATCACTGATCACTAATAACAGGAGTGCACTGTACCATCAATCCCACAGGACTGAATGCAGCATTAATTAAATTAAACAGCTGTAAAGGGGGCCTGCCGTCTTAACACTAGTAATGGTAATATATAATTATTCAAGCATCTTGATTGGTTGTGAGGTAGTTGCACAATTTTGTCTCAATTTTGTCTCTGTCTATTTGTGTGAGTCCACCAGGATTCACTATTTACGGCAGTGGTTCTCAACGTGCGGGTTGGGACCCCACAGGAGGTCACAAGATCATTTGGGAAGTCGCAAGATTATTAATTGGATAGGAAAAAAGCAAATTTATTTCAGACAAATTTATGTATTTTTTTCAGATGTTTTTGTAAAATATTGCATAGTTTTCTGCCTCTGATAATTACACGAAACTCGTAACTCTCGTAACGGGACAAGCCCCGTCTTTTATTGTCACACGAACACCACAACACATGCATGCGGCCACAACACACTCATGCTGACAGTGGCCGGTGAAAAGTGTCCTCTGCATTTAACCCATCCAGGCATGTCCTTTCCTCCGAGGGGCAGGCCAGGAGCAGTGGTCGCTTTCTCGTACAGCGCCCGGGGACCAACTTCGGATGTTGTCGTCACTGGTCGGATGACGATGACGATCTGATCTTCTGCATGTTTTTAGTGGGGGGGGGTTATATACGGAGGAACCCCCTGGGGGAGCACGGGGAGAACATGCAAACTCCGCACAACCAGAAAGGCCCTTACGACGAGATACAACCTGAAAAGAGGAAATCATTCTTTAGTTGAAGTGTTCACCACTCTGCATATGCAGCGGTGACGTGCGTTGTCCCAACACAGGCCAAAAAGGTTGAAACGCTGCACTGCTTATGGCACTAGCTTCACTTCTTTTTCTTTTCAGCAAAAAGTATGCTGGCCTACACGGCCCAGACATAACTGAGAGCTCAGCATGGGTTTTAAGTTACACTCAGAGACATTAAGGACGCCCTAATGTCATGTTTAAGATGTATATCAAATACTCCACTTTGAACAATAATTTGTGCCTGATGGTTTTCTCTACAAAAAAAGGTTAAATGACCTCGCCTCCTTTTCCCTCATTAAAAATTCCAAAGCAACCAATGAGGGTTATCTAGAACATAACTAGCCAATCACAGCATACAAACAATGGCTTTAACTGCTGAATACTGGACAGGGATTGGCTCCAGTGATGTGATGAATCATGCTGGTTGAAAACGGCCTTTTCAGTGAGCTCAGAGAAACGTTCCACTTTCAGCAGATGATTGTGTAAACATGCAGTCTTCTAGTGTCAAACTCTGCACACATCATTCTGCACAGTGAAGCTCAGACATCCAACTGAAGGAACAAGAAGATCAACAGATTTTTGACTTTAGTCTACTTGACAGCCTACAGAGCCCATGTTGTGAACCAGGAAATGTTGAGTACCCAAAACCTTATGTTAGAAATGTACAGTATGGGTCCCCATCATATAATTACAGCTAGATGCTAAACTTGCATATGTTGAGAAATTTGCATAATTAGCATCAATTAGCATAATCAACTATATGGACAATATTTCAGCAACTGCTTGGCTGATTTGGAGAATATTGGAGTGGTTTGGGCGGTTATTGAGGATGCTGAATCCATTTCTGGCATTGTCAAAATTCAAAATGGCTGTTTAAGCCAGAAGTGGCCACATCTCAACTCCCGGTGGGGCCGATGATGATGTTTCAGCCAAAAGACGTTTTAGAGGACGCTGAATCGATTGGATTGGACAGATAAATCATGTATTTTAAATAACTGAAATAATTTTATTTTAATTCACAAACCATTGGAGGTAACAAAGGCATCCAACTAGAATATTATGTATATTGCTAAATAATATGCTCAAAAAAGAGAAAGGGGAGTATATTAGTGAAAATGTAGGTAGAACAGGTAGAAAACAGGAGTCCTGGAACTTGTTTTAAAGACAAGTATACTAAATGATCAGAGCAGAAAACAACACGTTACAACTGGAAAGCTTTCATCAAGCAAGAGCACCTTGTTCTTCTAATCTGCACTGTTACAAACATCCTCATCATCATTGTTACGAGTCAATGTTTACATGTGTGACCTCAGTTGCTATAGGACCAATCAGCGTGACGTCACTGACACCCAGTATTGCAGAACCCCGCCACAGTTAACACATTGAGTGCCACAGCGCTTCAGTAAAATTGTCTGGAGCCTGTGCCAGGTTCACTTCCATTCAGTTGAAAACAGCTATAGAATTTTTTCTATTAGGGCTATATTGACAGGACTGGACTCAAATGAAACATTGGACACTCCTGCTTCTCTCAAAGAAGAAATTTTGTTTCTAGACAGTTCCATTATGAAATGACAGCCTCTGCAGGAAGAGCACTTTCAAGGGTTTTCTGCTGTTTTTTTTTACTTTTCGAGATAAACACACTTTTATGTAAACAAAGGTCACAGAATGAATTCTGCTTCAAGTGTGATAAAATGCTATACCTAAATGAAAGGTTGGAATGTCTACTTTACCTTGGGGGAGAAAATATGTAAAAAGAATGTTTCATTTATTTTTTACAAATATTTGAAAACAGCTTAGTCCAACTTCAAGATGCTCCTTTTTATGGCATCAAGGTGTATGTTGCAGGCCATCTCTCCATAAAGAAACATGGTATCAACTTATTTTTTTTTGATGATGAAAGTACACTTCCTAAGCTTTCATTTGGTGTGTAACAATCAAATATTCCACCACAACATTTCATGCAGTGTATTCTTTTCTTCAAAAAAACCTTCAAAGTAGTTTCCAAATAAAACACATTTTTATGCATAGTATTTTCATAATAGCCCACAGAATAAATTCTGCTTAGAGTTGAACAAAATGCAATACCTCAAACGAAAGGTTGAAAAACTCAACTCAAGTCAATAACAACAAGTATGTGAAAAGAATCTTCCATTTATTTTCTACAAATATTTGATTCCAGCTTTTTTTTTTTTTTTTTTTCAAAAGAACCAACACATTTTATGAAAAAAAGGCATACACATGACTGATGCTATTACTGTGTTACAACTGCTACTATTCTTGTTACAGTAATGACACTGCTATTGGACGGCTTGACAACAGTCAGACAGCAGGCAGTTTGTGTTTGGAGGTAACGTTACTGTAGTCTTGAAGGACTGAATCCCGCTACAGCTTTCTCTCCAGTGTCTCTACTTTTCAACTGTCAAAGCAAATAAACATACTAAAGCTTGATGGACTGCCCACACACTCGTTGACACTAACTAAACTAAACTAAACACTGCATCACTGGCTGAAGCGGGGGTGGGGGGGTGGGGGGTGGGTCGGGGAAAGTATCACTGTGAGTGATACTCAAAGTAGCACGGGTACAGGCAGAGAGGTACGTGGTCACAGCCAGGGCAAACGTACTTGGTCTCTTTTCGGAGTCCCTTGGCTGCGCAGTGCGCACATTTTCGATACATTTTGGTTTTGGTGGCTGGGACTTCGACTGGCAGTGGCACATGTCCCGCGAAGTCCACATCCAGCCTCGCTGAAGCGGACCGTTTGCGTGGGTGGACTGGTGTTCTTCCTGGAAGAGGAGGTTGGGGAGGGGCCGGAGGAGGAGGGGGATCTGCGGTCCAGGATTTGACCACAGACAGGATGAAGTCTTTCAGGGTTCTGCAGCTGGTCGTTGGGTTGCGTGCCCTGTACACAATGAACGCATTGCTCATTGCAATCTGCATCAGGTACATGACAAACTTAGAGCTCCATTTTGCAGTCTTCCTGATGAAGGGGTAATAGGAGATCTTCTGGTCCAGGCGATCCACACCACTCATGTACTGGTTGTACTCCACCACGCATGCTGGCTTCCTCTGGGGGACTCTCTCACTGTTTCCTTTTTGTCTCACCGCCACAGTTGTCATCTCATCCTGGTGGAACGTCGAAATCATCCGGACGATGCGTTTGTCTCGCCATGCCAGGACCATCACTGTGTCATTGTGACGAGCGCGTTGTTCACCTACTGCCAGGTCAGACGTGGTTACCTCGCGGATGGACGGCGGTTCTCCCCTGTTCACACGGAGTGTGCCAGCTGAGTGGATCTGGAGGCCGAGGAGAAGACGACACATTGACTCGCTGTTATAGAAGTTGTCCATCCACAAGCGATAGCCAAAACCCTCAAGGCCGGCAATGAGGAAGCGCACGGTGTCCTGCAGGGTACTGTGAGTTCCACAGTATGGCTTCATGGCGTAGCAGTAACCATTGGCTGAATCACACAGTATGTAGCTCTTGATTCCATACTTGGTGGGTTTGGCAGGATTGTAAACACGGAAACGTAGTCGTCCTCGAAAGTGCAGCATCCCTTCATCCACCGAGATGTTTTGTGACGGCTGGTACAGCTCCTTGAATTTGGAGAGGAGCAGATCAAGGACAAGACGGACCTTGTGGAGCCGGTCGCTGCCATCGACCTCCCGATTGTCGCTGAAGTGGAGAAACCGCCAAATGAGCTGGAACCTGTTGCGTGGCATTGTGCTCCCGAAGTATGGTGTTTCAAGCGCCACATCAACAGACCAATACTCGGCCCAACTCGGCTTCTTGACGATGCCAGTAAGGAAAAGCAATCCCAGAAACCGCTTCAGCTCCACCAGGGTCAGCGGTTGCCAGGCGTTTACCCTGGAGTATGGCAGACGCAGCTCCTCTATGACAGCAATACACTGTTCCGCGTACTTGTTGGTCTGATCAACAATCAGCAACATGAGCTCGTCACAGAGGAACAGTTCCACAAAGTCGACAGGCTTGTCGGACTGCAGTGATGCTGCCGCACTGGGACCTGGCACTGCGGTGAATGGCAGCGTTTTGGGGCTCCAGTCAGCCATATCCCGCCAGCTCGGAGGATCCAGGGAGGGACGAGACTTGCCCGCTGAAAACAATGAAATAAAAGGTTTTTCTTCAGACAATTGTGATATGTAAACAAGCTGTCTTTTTGACAAAATCCAATAATCTTCTCACCTCTTTTGCTTGAAGATGCCGGCAGATGCTGCTCTTCCTCCTCCTCCTCCTCCTCCTCCTCCTCCTCCTCCTCCTCCTCCTCCTCCGACTCTTCTGTATAGTAAAAGTGAGTTTATAAAAATATATTGACATTTCTTGAAGGAAAAAAAGTTTGTTTTCAATATCAGATGAATAATAATTGTAATTCTAAAATGGCCTTCATCTCACCATCACTGGAGGTCAAGCGCGCACGACGTGTGACGCTGGGGGGACGTGTGACATCGTCGTCATCTTCCTCCGAGCTGTGCTCCAACTCTGAAATTGAATATTTTACATGGTATTATTAGTATGCTAACTAATTGCAGGATCGTTATTCTTACCAAGCTTTGTGTTGACGAAAATAAATTGATGAATAATAAAAGGTGTGTGGGTGTGTTTATTTTATTTTTTACATTTCTACCTCCTCTATTTTTCTCCTGCTTCTTTTTATTATTAGACATTACATTACATTACGGCATTTGGCAGACGCTTTTATTCAAATCGACTTACAATATCAGAACTTACAATATCACATTTTTGTCAACAATCGAGAAGTCATCTATGCATACAATCGTCTGGCATTTACAGCTTTAGTAGTAATAGTTTCCTGTAAAGGATCAATAAAGTAGGCTATCTATAGCCTATATGTAGGTTCTAACCTCTGGAAGCCGCCTCGTCCAAGAATGTTCGCCTCTTAGGTCCAGGGCCAGGGGGCTGCCATTCCTCATCTCTGGCGTCGTCAGGAGATGATGAAGCTGTCTCCTCGGGCTCATCCGTGTCTGTTTCAGGGAGATCTCTCTCCCGAACAGCACGGCTGAGAGCCTGTTGCAGTGTGAGCTGCCCAGGCCCTGGGAGCGGCCCACCACGTTTACGCCTGGCCTTGGGCATGACAGCTAAACTAACTAACGCTAGTCTAACTGTACACTAACGCTAATCTAAGACTAACGCTAGTCTAACGCTAGTCTAACACTAACGCTAGTCTAACAAAACAGACACACAAGACAGACAGACAGACAGAGACACACAGACACACAGACACTTCTCACACACACTCCATACAGACTGCAGCGTCTCACACACACTCCATGCAGACTGCAGCGTCTCACACACACTCCATGCAGACTGCAGCGTCTCACACACACTCCAGGCAGACTGCAGCTTCACACACACACTCCAGGCAGACTGCAGCTTCTCACACACACTCCAGGCAGACTGCAGCTTCTCACACACACTCCAGGCAGACTGCAGCTTCTCACACACACTCCATGCAGACTGCAGCTTCACACACACACTCCATACAGACTGCAGCGTCTCACACACACTCCATGCAGACTGCAGCGTCTCACACACACTCCATACAGACTGCAGCGTCTCACACACACTCTATGCAGACTGCAGCTTCACACACTTTTTTTTTTTTTTTTACACAGATCCTATCTACCCTGACCTAACGCTAAATGCTAAATGCTAAATCTAACACAGGCACACTCGCTAGCACACACTCACACACACCCGACACAACCCACCCACGCACTCACCTCACACCAAGCACTCGAATCCACTCACTACACAATCTCACAAACTAATCTACTAATCGCTATGTTACTAAATTCTACTAAATGCTACTAAATGCTATAAATCTATTCTCTGCTACTGCTACTGATACTGCTATTGCTACTGCTACTGACCACTCCTACTCTACAAAGACGCTCTGAGCGTCGCAAGGTTTTAACGTGGCTGCACTGCGCAGCTGCGATGTGATTTTTAAGGTGGCGCCGTGTGATCCCTTGAAGGGATTCATGCTCACTGGCTGGGTACGACCTTAATCAGCAGAATTATGGAATAATATGAATTATGATTTTAGGACGTCCACAGACGTCCTTGGCACTGAACGTTACTTTTTTTTAGGACGTCCACAGACGTCCTTGGCACTCAATGTGTTAACTAGTATGAGTTGTGCCAAACAAACGTTAATATCTCAAAAACTACATCACATCGCTTATATTTTGACATTCTGAGTGAGAGCAGAATTAGCTCAAGAGTTTGATGTATAATATATGCATGTCGTGTTAAAGTTGTGTGAGCTGTGGCAGTTTTTTTAATGTAAACAGGGTCAGCCGGCTAGAGTCAGACGCTCAAACTCAGGCTCCATAGGGTTCCATTGCCGGTGCCACCCAGTGACGAGGTTTGTTTACCAAAATGCTGCTCGGGTGATCCCTCATATATACACATTGTGTCATGCTGTAACTGTCCTGTTCACTCTGGGTGCAGTATTGTGAATGAGCCACTGTGAGGCGCTAAAGCGATAGGGGAGGATGCATGCTTGCGTCATCAGTCTGAGAGGTGTGCCCCCCTTGCTTGTGTTCAGTGTGTTCCTGTCAGTCGAGCCGAGCAGAACGAGGTGTTAACAGCACTGCTAAATAAATAAGCTGTGAGGCTAAAGAGAAGAAAAGTCTCCACGAGTTATTCATCATCATCATCACTTTTATTAACAGACACAAGGTCCAGTATAAAAACAGACAATACATCAAATCATTATGACCTAGGGATCATATGTGTATTTTGTATCCCGATGTGCTGTGTTCTCCCTCCCTGCCTGGCATGGAGCTCTCCACAGTGTACTCTTGAGTTCTTACTGCAGGTGCGGCTGGTGATTGGTTGGAGACTAGAGTGGACCCGTATATTATTAGAAATCTGAGACCCCGCCCGTGCAGATCCGAGAAATACCGAGGCAGAGACTAGTGGTGCCGACTGCCGACGTCAAAGTTGCTTGTTAACTGCTACAAGTTGTAGGCTATATCAAATGAAACTTTGGGCATCTAACGTTATAGCATATTCTCCCCTGGTTGACGCTGTCAAGCTGCTGCCCCGGACACTGCCTGACCGTGACGTAATGCATATTATCCATTCATCCCTGCCAAGAAATGTGTAATAAAAAAATAAATCCACGTTTTCTGTTATTCTTCTTGCTGACTGAAAAGCCACATGGCTAACGTTAAATGCGAAGGGACACGCCGCCAACATCTTCACTGTGCATGCATTAGAAAGTGCGTTTCACAGTGAAACATGGGGGCTGCTACTGTTAACGCTAGTTAGATAGTAGTAGCCTACAGTGGCAGTCTCTATGCTACCGCCGTTCATTCGCCCAAAAACACACACAACAGCGCTAGAAACAATCACATACATGTTGTGACTTGTGTACTCACCATGCGATGATCAAATAATAATCCAAAGTACGGAAACTGTCATTTTCAAAGTAAATCCATAGCGAGAGGAACCAGCAAGAAGGTTAACTCTCTGCAACGAAAATCACTTCCTTGTTTGCCTGAGACGCATGTGTACCCATGCGCTCACATGAGCCTCATGTAAACGAGGAAGTAATGTAATTTTCGTTGCAGATGGGAACGCTCTTAGCTACTTATTTTCTCTATGGATTTACTTGCAGTTTGTGACAACAAGCCTCACGTGCGCTGTTTTGATGCGTTTCTCTCGTGATCAGCGCTGATCACGGGTCTTCTCAGATCCACTCTTATTACACATAAGGATAAATAGACCCGGACCCGTGGGGACCTTAATTGACCATAAGAAATATGGACCCGGCCCCGTACGGGTCTCGGGTCGGGTCCCGGGTCCTAGGGTCCGAGTAGACCCGTGAAGACCTCTACTTCTGAGCTCTTGATCTGAAGTGTGAATCTGTGTCAATGTATTTCCAACTTTAGCGAATGTGAGCGGAGCTGTGTGTTTTTCAAAGGGAAGGCAGACGAGACAGGCAGTATTCACACTGTAAGTAAGTTGCATAATTGTCACAAACAATCTTGTCATTCAGGCAGTTACAGCACTGAAAATGTTTTGCACACAAAGTCCGTATTTTTTGTCAAAAACGGTCGCACGTTTAAAAATAAATACGACCTTATTACCCGTTTACACACTGACCATGAAACTTTTGTCCGTCATTGAAGTTTTAGGTTCGATTTTCTGTCTTTTTTCCGTATGAGTCAAAAGGCGTTTTGAGCTGTTTGACCCGTCTGTGTCTGTGTTTGGAAGGAGGGGAGAGACAGCGGCCGAGCGGGACTCTAGTGTGAGCAGAGAGGCAGCAGCTCGCTCACTGGCCCCTCTCTGCTCTCTCTAGTGTGAGCAGAGAGGCAGCAGCTCGCTCACTGGCCCCTCTCTGCTCTCTCTAGTGTGAGCAGAGAGGCAGCAGCTCGCTCACTGGCCCCTCTCTCCTCCCTCTTCCCGCGGGGAGCGGTGCTGCTCGCCCACCCTGAGTAATCAGTTGTGTATATACTGTAAATAAAGGAGAAAAAAGAAAAAAAATAAAGAATTTGGGTGTGTCCCGGAGGCTTGGAGACCACGGGGAGGTGTAACTCCCACGGGTCCACTAGTGTATAGAATGGGTGACGTCACCTCACCAGTGATGTCACTTGAGAACTCAATGATGATGTGTCAGTGAGTGATGTCAACAGTGATGATGTCCCCATCTGATGTCATCATTGCTCGAGTGACATCACATCATCATTATGTAATTAGGATCATCATCATTAGGTAATTAGGGAAATTAATCTGCCCTAATTACCTAATTAAGAAATCTGGCTCCATTAGGTCACCCGCAGGGGTGCTCTTTACACTTCCTGAAAGTTTCAGCCCAATCGCAGGTAGAAAGGCATAGCTGTGGCCGAACAAAATTCTGCTCTGTGTTTTGGGGAATTTTTGACGATGTTGATCAATTCTCGAGTGATCAAAATGGCTAAATCTAATTCTGGCACCAGATCTGTGCAACACATGGGATCAACCCCAGCATTTAATATGACATCATAGACTTTATATGACATCATAGACTTTCAGCACCTCAAAGCTCACTGACTCCAGAGTCTCTGCGTGTTGTGGCATGTGGCCACACCTCAATCAAATCAGTGTCAAGGCAGGTCTTTCCATGTCTTTAGTATTTGGCCTTTGCCCATTATGGGCGTGGTTAGAGAATGTTGTTGGCATCATCTACTGTAACTGCCACGTCCCCTGTTCACTTCCTCTTTTCTGCATCTTAAAGCTGTAGGCGATCTGACAACAGGCACAGACTGACTGAAAACTCTGTCCATGTTCTCTTCATTAAAACCAGGTCAGATGTCCATCCCATCTCTATAGACCTCTAGAGAATGCCAGGTAAGATCTGTGCAATTAATGATTTAAGTGTATAATGTTGCTGTTCTTATTATATGTTTTTCTTATTGCGTTTATGGGAGGGAAAACCATTACAAACTAATTCTAAGTTGCAAAATTCTCTGCCTTAAAATAAAAATAAAATAAAAGGACCCACTGACTGCCCCCCTGCAGCTACCGTGGCCAGACAGCAGATTTTGAGACATTAATGTGCAGGCAATCAAATGCATTTGCACTGTAAAAGTTTTTTTTATACCTAGAATAATATGTGTGAAACTTAGAATGATCTTTTAATTGTTTTCTCTCATAAGTGCTTCAAGCTAAGTTTGAAGAAGCTAAAGACTCAAACCAATGATGCGGTGCCCTTTACAGGGAGCTTGACCGTGTTTTGAATTATTTTATTTTAGACAAGGGATTGCATATACAAGGAAACTGACTTAGTGTGGTTGGTGCACAAGTTACATAGCGCCACTGTCTGGTGGAAACGTCATTTGAACTGTAAAATGTTTTTTTTATACCTAGAATAATATGTCTGAAACTGCGGTGGTGGTCGGATCACCTGCCCTTTACAGGGAGCTTGACCCTGTTTTGAATTTGTATTATTTTATTTTGGACAAGGGATGTTTGCACATACAAGTTGCACAAGGTGCATAAGTTACATGCATAAGTTACGTCGCTGTCTGGTGGAAACATCATATCTGCAAAAAAGCTATTTTTGATTTTAACATAGTTTAATAATAGCAACATTAATAACCAGTAATATAACATCTGTCGCTGGGCCAAAATACCTGAAACTTTCACAGGTTATTTTGGGGTACCTACTCAATCTTAAATCCATTTATGAAAATGAACAATCAAAAATGGAAAGAAGGAGCTGTTAGGAATTTAAATTACAAGATTTAATGGGAAGTAATTGTACCTGTGTACTGCAAAGAGTTTAACAAACAGAGTACATCTTCAAAAAAGTGATATGGGCAACTTGCCGGTAAATTCCTAACAGCTCCTTCTTTCCATTTTTGATATTCTACTGTGCTTGCTGAGCTGTTTTGACACACTGTTTTTCCTGAAAATAAACAATTACATTAAAATCAAATATATACTTTTTAAAAGGCTGAATTTGGAGATACAAGGTCACCGCGGGACAGCGACAACAGGTTACATAAGGAACATGATAAGTTAGAAGAAATATACAGACAGATATAAATATATCAACAGTATTAACAACCAAGTGTGGCAAACCAGCAGGTTATATAAAAAACGCACCTTTTCAGGCTCCACCTGGCCCCTTGTTGAACTAATATCTTTCTCTCTCAAACAACCCCCCGACAACTTACCACTCTATTCCTTCAAAAGTTGTAGCTGTCATAGATTATGTTGCATAGTTGATTTCTCTATTGTTGACAAAATGTGTTATTGTACAGTAAGTCGCTTTGGATAAAAGCGTCTGCTAAATGACGTAATGTAATGTAATGTAATAATGTTATATTTTGGCTGATTAACTGACAGCTTTGTTTGTTTGTTTGCGGGTCATGTGGGTCAGTTCAGGGCCGTGAGCAGGTCACACTGGAATCTGATGTTGGGTCAGTTCAGGACCGTGAGCAGGTCACACTGGAATCTGATGTTGGGTCAGTTCAGGACCGTGAGCAGGTCACACTGGAATCTGATGTTGGGTCAGTTCAGGACCATGAGCAGGTCACACTGGAATCTGGTGTTGGGTCAGTTCAGGACCGTGAGCAGGTCACACTGGAATCTGGTGTTGGGTCAGTTCAGGACCGTGAGCAGGTCACACTGGAATCTGGTGTTGGGTCAGTTCAGGACCGTGAGCAGGTCACACTGGAATCTGGTGTTGGGTCAGTTCAGGACCGTGAGCAGGTCACACTGGAATCTGATGTTGGGTCAGTTCAGGACCGTGAGCAGGTCACACTGGAATCTGATGTTGGGTCAGTTCAGGACCGTGAGCAGGTCACACTGGAATCTGATGTTGGGTCAGTTCAGGACCGTGAGCAGGTCACACTGGAATCTGATGTTGGGTCAGTTCAGGACCGTGAGCAGGTCACACTGGAATCTGATGTTGGGTCAGTTCAGGACCGTGAGCAGGTCACACTGGAATCTGATGTTGGACAGAAAGAGAGACAAAAACACGGAGGCGGCAGAGATACACAGAGAGGGGGAGACAAGGAGAGGGAGAGAGAGAGAGAAAGAGAGAGAGGGCAAAGACAAAGAGAGGGGGAAACAGAGAGAGAAAGACAGAGAGAGGGGACAGAGACAGAGAGAGATAGCTGGGGAGACAGAGAGAGATAGCATTCATTCTTGTATTATTCATTCATTCATTCATTTCTCTATGCATATGTTTGCACACTGCACAGGCACAGGCACTTGTCTTCTCTCTTATTTCCATGTCTTAGCTCTTGGTTCCAGGACTGGCTCTACTAACTTTTTTATCTTGTTTATCTTTTTTTATCTCTTCGTTTTTAGTATTTTAACATGATTTTTATCCTTCATATGTACTTTGTTATTTGTATGTGCAACTGGAAGCTGCTGTACAACTGAATTTCCCTCGGGATTAATAAAGTATTTATCTATCTATCTATCTATCTATCTATCTATCTATCTATCTATCTATCTATCTATCTATCTATCTATTTGTCTTGTAGTATAGTACGTTTTTTAATTCATGTTTAGCTTTTCATGTCTAAACGCTTGCTTTGGCAATATGTACAGTACAGTGTTACGTCATGCCAATAAAGCCAGTTGAATTGAATTGAATTGATAGCTGGGAAGACAGAAAGAGGGGCAGAGAGAGAGGGGGGAGAGACAGAGAGAGAGGGGGCAGAGAGAGAGAGAGAGAGAGAGAGAGAGGGGACAAATAGAGAGAGTGGGCAGAGAGATAGAGGGGGAGAGACAGAGAGAGGGGGACAGAGAGAGAGGGTCAGAGAGAGAGAGAGAGGGGGCAGAGAGATAGAGGGGGAGAGACAGAGAGAGGGGGGCAGAGAGAGGGGGACAGAGAGAGAGAGAGAAACGGGGAGGGGCAGAGACATGCAGAGAGGGGGAGACAGGGAGAGGGAAAGAAAGAGAAAGAGAGAGGGGGCAAAGACAAAGAGAGGGGGAGATGGAGAGAAAGACAGAGAGAGAGGGGGGACAGAGAGAGAGATTGGGAGACAGAGAGGGGGGACAGAGAGAGGAGGAGACAGAGAGTGAGAGGGGGAGACAGAGAGAGACAGAGAGAAAGGGGCAGAGGGAGAGGGGAGTGACAGAGAGAGAGAGAGACACTGGGGCATGTAAACAAAAACCAACAAGAACAAACAGGTATGCTGGCAGGTAGGCCCTGAAGGGAAATGACAGTTAGGGGAGCGCCTGAGCTGCTCCTTGAACTTAGATAATACCTCCAAAGAATGTTGTAAACAAGGAAACACACACACACACACACACACACACACGAACACAAACACACACACACACAGCTGCTGCTAGACTGATCAGCACAGTGGCTCATTACCATCGCGCTTGATTTGATTTGATTTATTGATTTAGCTTACTGCATGGAAACATGTGGAATCCTGTACCGTATCTCTGCATTCTGAAGGTTTCGTTATGGTCAGATGCATTAAAGTGACCTTATTTCTGCATTCTGAAGGTTTCGTTAGAGTCAGATGCATTAAAGTGACCTTATCTCTGCATTTTGAAGGTTTCTTTAGGGTCAGATGCATTAAAGTGACCGTATCTCTGCATTCTGAAGGTGTCGTTATGGTCAGATGCATTAAAGTGACCTTATCTCTGTATTCTGAAGGTGTCGTTATGGTCAGATGCATTAAAGTGACCTCATCTCTGCATTCTGAAGGTTTCGTTATGGTCAGATGCATTAAAGTGACCTCATCTCTGCATTCTGAAGGTGTCGTTATGGTCAGATGCATTAAAGTTACCTCATCTCTGTATTCTGAAGGTGTCGTTATGGTCAGATGCATTAAAGTGACCTCATCTCTGCATTCTGAAGGTGTCGTTATGGTCAGATGCATTAAAGTGACCTCATCTCTGCATTTTGAAGGTTTCTTTAGGCTCAGATGCATTAAAGTGACCTTATTTCTGCATTCTGAAGGTTTCGTTAGTCAGATGCATTAAAGTGACCTCATCTCTGCATTCTGAAGGTGTTGTTACGCTCAGATGCATTAAAGTGACCTTATCTCTGCATTCTGAAGGTTTCATTATGGTCAGATGCATTAAAGTGACCTCATCTCTGCATTCTGAAGGTGTCGTTATGGTCAGATGCATTAAAGTGACCTTATCTCTGCATTCTGAAGGTTTCGTTATGGTCAGATGCATTAAAGTGACCTCATCTCTGCATTCTGAAGGTGTCGTTATGGTCAGATGCATTAAAGTGACCTCATCTCTGCATTCTGAAGGTGTCGTTATGGTCAGATACATTAAAGTGACCTTATCTCTGCATTCTGAAGGTGTCGTTATGGTCAGATGCATTAAAGTGACCTCATCTCTGCATTCTGAAGGTGTCGTTATGGTCAGATGCATTAAAGTGACCTTATCTCTGCCTTCTGAAGGTATTGTTATGGTCAGATGCATTAAAGTGACCTCATCTCTGTATTCTGAAGGTGTCGTTATGGTCAGATGCATTAAAGTTACCTCATCTCTGCATTCTGAAGGTTTTGTTAGAGTCAGATGCATTAAAGTGACCTCATCTTTGCATTCTGGAGGTGTCGTTATGGTCAGATGCATTAAAGTGACCTCATCTCAGCATTCTGAAGGTGTCGTTATGGTCAGATGCATTAAAGTGACCTCATCTCTGCATTCTGGAGGTGTCGTTATGGTCAGATGCATTAAAGTGACCTCATCTCTGCATTCTGAAGGTGTCGTTAGGGTCAGATGCATTAAAGTGACCTCATCTCTGCATTCTGAAGGTTTTGTTATGGTCAGATGCATTAAAGTGACCTCATCTCTGCATTCTGAAGGTTTCGTTAGGGTCAGATGCATTAAAGTGACCTCATCTCTGCATTCTGAAGGTGTCGTTATGGTCAGATGCATTAAAGTGACCTCATCTCTGCATTCTGGAGGTGTCGTTATGGTCAGATGCATTAACGTGACCTCATCTCTGCATTCTGAAGGTGTCGTTATGGTCAGATGCATTAAAGTGACCTCATCTCTGCATTCTGAAGGTTTTGTTATGGTCAGATGCATTAAAGTGACCTCATCTCTGCATTCTGAAGGTGTTGTTATGGTCAGATGCATTAAAGTGACCTCATCTCTGCATTCTGAAGGTGTCGTTAGAGTCAGATGCATTAAAGTGACCTCATCTCTGCATTCTGAAGGTGTCGTTATGGTCAGATGCATTAAAGTGACCTCATCTCTGCATTCTGAAGGTTTCTTTAGGGTCAGATGCATTAAAGTGACCTTATCTCTGCATTCTGAAGGTGTCGTTAGGGTCAGATGCATTAAAGTGACCTTATCTCTGCATTCTGAAGGTGTCGTTAGGGTCAGATGCATTAAAGTGACCTTATCTCTGCATTCTGAAGGTGTCGTTAGGGTCAGATGCATTAAAGTGACCTCATCTCTGCATTCTGAAGGTGTCGTTATGGTCAGATGCATTAAAGTGACCTCATCTCTGCATTCTGAAGGTGTCGTTATGGTCAGATGCATTAAAGTGACCTCATCTCTGCATTCTGAAGGTGTCGTTAGGGTCAGATGCATTAAAGTGACCTCATCTCTGCATTCTGAAGGTGTTGTTATGGTCAGATGCATTAAAGTGACCTCATCTCTGCATTCTGAAGGTTTCGTTAGAGTCAAATGCATTAAAGTGACCTCATCTCTGCATTCTGAAGGTTTTGTTAGAGTCAGATGCATTAAAGTTACCTTATTTCTGCATTCTGAAGGTTTCGTTAGAGTCAGATGCATTAAAGTTACCTTATCTCTGCATTCTGAAGGTTTCGTTAGAGTCAGATGCATTAAAGTTACCTTATCTCTGCATTCTGAAGGTTTCGTTATGGTCAGATGCATTAAAGTTACCTTATCTCTGCATTCTGAAGGTTTTGTTATGGTCAGATGCATTAAAGTGACCTCATCTCTGCATTCTGAAGGTGTCGTTAGGGTCAGATGCATTAAAGTGACCTCATCTCTGCATTCTGAAGGTGTTGTTATGGTCAGATGCATTAAAGTGACCTAATCTCTGTATTCTGAAGGTTTTGTTAGAGTCAGATGCATTAAAGTGACCTTATTTCTGCATTCTGAAGGTTTCGTTAGAGTCAGATGCATTAAAGTTACCTTATCTCTGCATTCTGAAGGTTTCGTTATGGTCAGATGCATTAAAGTGACCTCATCTCTGCATTCTGAAGGTTTCGTTATGGTCAGATGCATTAAAGTGACCTCATCTCTGCATTCTGAAGGTTTCGTTAGAGTCAGATGCATTAAAGTGACCTCATCTCTGCATTCTGAAGGTTTTGTTAGAGTCAGATGCATTAAAGTGACCTTATTTCTGCATTCTGAAGGTTTCGTTAGGGTCAGATGGAACAAACTTAACATATCGGAATCCTAGTTGATTCAAAATGTTAGCCGTTATTGTTGTAAAAGACAAAGTTTGACGAAAACCGGCTGGTTGTTTGCATGCACACTGGCGGTCTTAGAGCCAAACTCCCACCCTCTTCCAGGTTAGGCTCAAAGAGCCTTAAAAAACGTATTCTTCTAGGGTCTCTCCTGATTCTAAATATATAATGAATTTGACCAAGTAAAACTATTTTTATAAGTATTTTACAAAATGTCTGGAAAAATGAACGGTGGAAAATCCATTTGTTCGTATGCCTAACCTGGAACAGGGTGTGAGTTTGGCACTAAGACCGCCGGTGCGCACGCACACACACACACACAGAGACAGACAGACAGACAGACAGACAGACAGACAGACAGACAGACAGACAGACAGACACACACACACACACACACACACACACACACACACACACACACACACACACACGCCTCGGGTGTCAGGTCTTTTGTCTTTAAAACAATAACCCATCACTTTTTGAAGCAACTAGGATTCCCATAAGTTAAGTTAAGTTTGTTCCATCTGACGCACCAAAACTTTCAGAATGCAGAAATAAAGTGAATTTAAAGGATCAACCCACTTTGTATCAGTAATAATCTCACTAATATACACAGGGGGCTCTATCTTTCCCCTGGCGTTAAACGCAAAAAAATATGCTTTGCGCCTGCCTACCCGTGACTTGGGAAGATAGCATCATGTTTTTAGGCCCCGAAATGCGCTTTACGCTGAAGAGGCGTGGCACAGTGCCAGAATAGGCCAGAATGGGCGTTTCGGCCTTAAATACCAGCCTAAAGCAATCTTCCCAACTGGCATTAATTTTGCGGTTAGTGGTTTTCAAAACCAGGCCTTATTCAGTGCGCCGGCGCCCCTACCAAGCCACTCACAGACACACGTGCATTTTTCCCAGCATGCATTGAGGCTTATTACATTTTTACAAGAAAAAGCAACCAAATCAGCCTAAGTAGTAGATAGAAATAATATTTATGTTAACACAACATGCAATTCTAGAACATTTAAATATAGGACAAATTAAAACATAAAAATCTAAACACAACCCTATGTGAAACATACATGTAATCCAGGTCGTATATATATCCGTCGCAAATACTTGTTATAGTCGAATGACATGGTTGTACTGTGATGTCCGCTCCAACAAGACTTAGCTTACTTGACACGTACTTTTTCAACAAAAACACATTTATGCCATGACTTTACATAATGTAAGAGAAGGTAAACATTATGTGTTTACAACATAAAGATCATGGAATTGGATGGTATCAGGAATGTCACGGATAGTTAAAGCCCCAATCAGTAAGATTTTTGACATTTTTTACTGTAATATAAGAGCTTTTTAGTCACAGGACATGGTAGATTGACTTGTAATAGGGAGACCCTCGTCTTTATTTATCCCACACCGCCCTCCATTGGCCAGCCCTGGGACTAAGCAGTTTGCTGCCTGCGTCCCGTAGCAAGAAAAAAGAAAAAAGAAAAGGACGCGCGCATGCGCTGTACAGCGGAAGCGCTGTGTTCATGAAAACAAGGAAGTAACTCGATTCGGATTTGCTACGAAAATGATGTTTCACGGAACTATGGATTATTATTTCATCACGTGGTGAGTACCCGATGTCACAACATGTACATAGAGCTTTCTGGCGCTGTGTTTTGTTGACTTTGAACGGCGATATCGTTATCGATACTATTGGACCCAGAGGGCGCAGTTTCTCCAACAGTAAAACTTGGAAAACTTACTGAATGGGGCTTTAATGTTCTATATTGTACATACTTAAAAAATTAAAATAAACAATAACAGCCGCCCTCAGGGCAGATTCTGCGTCTGCAGCAGAACCTCCGCAGCCCCGTTGTGACGCGTTGAGACGTAAAACACGTCAGAAGGGAGCGCTCTGGCAGAGGAGGAAATGGGAGATCTCCGTGAGGAAAACACAGAGAGAAGGTAAACACTGCCCATGTGCTTCTATTACTAAGATTATTCAATAATGAGAGACTAATAGAAAGTATAACAAGCTTTAATGATACAACAAATTAATTTTGGCGTATGACTCCATGATATGATGAGGCTCTCCTGAGATGATGAGAGGGCATCGTCAGTGAAGAATAGGATAGGAAATCCCCCATAGGGAATTCTTCAATCAGGAGTCATGATGATGGTGGTGGTCAGGGGAGGAGGTGGGGCGAAAACAACTGCTTCAGCGATGATGATCAGCAACTGAGAATGACATGGCACATACACAGCACATAGCAAACAGAGTAAAACATGGACCCTGATATACTACGCTGATTAGGTGATTGGGATCAGCTGGAGAGGAATACCTTGGGCTGATTGGTTATTGCCACATGTGTGGTAAACTGTGAATGGGTGAGGAGACAGCATCAGAGAAAGGGGGCGAGCCTAACAATGAATGGGTTATACATCCTCAAAGAAAGGGGGCGTGCACTGTGATATGACGAACTGGGCGTTTGCTGTTAAGTAGTCTTCATTATTGAAAATAGTCCACGATATCATTTAATGATACAAAGTGCGTTGATTACCAGTAAAGCCATCCTTTAATGCCTGATACAAGATTCCACTTTATCTTTTTTTAATGTTTTTCTTTGGGGGACATTTATGCCTTTATTGGATAGGACAGATAGACAGGAAGGCTGGGGAGAGAGAGGGAATGACTTTTGGCACGGGTCGGATTCGAACCCGGGTCGGCCATACTGAGCCTTTGTGGTACATGCTCTACCAGGTGAGCCACCGGGTCGCCCGGTTCCACAAGTTTCAACATCGTAAGAGGGCGCTTAACAGCGAGCTGTCAGAAGCGCCTCAATGAAGGGAGGTACGGTGGTGCAGTGGTAAGCACCATCGCCTCACAGCTCGAAGGTTGTGGGTTCGATTCCCACCTGGGCCGATGTGAACACTGAAGGAATGCGTGCCCGTCCGCATGTCCTCGAGTGCCCACCACTCGGGTTGGGGTCGGCAAAATGGCCTTTCTGTGTGGAGTTTGCATGTTCTCCCCGTGCCTCCCGGGGGTCTCCTTCATATAGGAACCCCCTTCACAAAAACATGCAACATCCTGGTTGCTTATATGGTTCCTCCTCTGATCGTTAAGGGCGCCTGTTCAGAGGGAGGGGAACTGGTTGGAATAGCGTGAACCTCCCACGTGCTATGTCCTACCGGTGAAGTTTCCTCGGGCAGGTGAAAAGAAGCGGCTGACTTGACTGCCCATGTCTCGGAGGATGCATGGAATCAGTCTCGGCTCTCCCCAGATCGGCAGAGGATGGAGTAGCAACCAGGATTGAGTAATTCAAATAAGCACTAAACGGGGGATAAAAATGGGATAAAAAAATCGGGAAAAAAAGATAAAAAAAAAAAAAAGAAGCACCTCAATGGTCAGGAAGCTTGTTATTATTTATTATTTATGGAGAAGGGGTGGGAGTTAATAAGTTTTACTTCTTCTCACTCCTTTTCGAATATGTATATATTCTATTTTTCTTTGTTTCTGAAATGGCTTTTATTTTATTATTTTGCTTTCATATTCGAAATAAACACTTCAATCAATCAATGGTTAGATACTGTCAGGGCCGCGGGAAGTAGGGGTGCACCCCCTAGATTTTTTCCCAATTTTTTTTTTTTTTTACAAATATAATTAAAAATATTTTGCAGTGCACTATGTTCCTTTCTTGTTTAAGAATGTTTCGGGAAATGAAAATGTAGCCTATTTAAATAGAATTATCAACAATAACAATCAAGGAAGTTACATGCTTGTAGGCTAGAGAAGAAGAAGCGCGCATGCTGTGCATGTTGTACATGTACATGCTGTACATGTCATGCATGTTGCGGCATGCGCAGCATGCCGCAACCAACCAACAAGCAATACGAATTGTTTAATCTGGCAATAAAGACATGTGAACTTGACATGCTATTTTAATAGCCTACTCAAAAATGCACATCCCACTATACAGCAAAGAGAGGAGTCAATGTTTCTTGATATATGCCATTCAGATCAGAATAATTAGTCTAGTCATTAAGTTTGCTGATAATATTTCTATCATGTTAAGTCTGTGTCATGTTAACTGGTGTATTCAGACCAAAAAGGGAGATATAGAGCATTATCATCATGCTATATATCTCCCTCTTTGCTCTGAATGAGTGAGAAAAGGAGAAAATACTGAATAATTACATCACAACAGTATCCTAATTTTAATTTAAAATTAGATATTCCTCTAAATATGGCAAAAAAATGTAAAAAAAAAACGTCTATTTTTTTTTTCTCGGCGGGGCCCTTGCGGGCCCCACCGAGAGTCCCTTCCTCCCAGCACCCCCTGCTTAAATTGACTTCCAGCGGCCCTGGATACTGTCACCTCACAGCAAGAAGGTTGTGGGTTTGAATCTCCACCCAGGTCCTTTCTATGTGGAGTTTGCATGTTGTCCCCGTGTTTTCCTGGGTTTCCTCCACATTCTAAAGACACGCTGTGTTTGTGTAGTAATGTAATCTAATAAAATGTGTAGTATGTATATGATGTATGTTGTGTGTCGATATATGATGTATTATATGACTGTGATGATTCTATGTAAAGACAGTTGAGACATGCTTGAGATATATGATGTATTATATGACTGTGATGATGCTATGTAAAGACCGTTGAGACATGCTTGAGATATATGATGTATTATATGACTGTGATGATGCTATGTAAAGACCGTTGAGACATGCTTAAGATATATGATGTATTATATGACTGTGATGATTCTATGTAAAGACCGTTGAGACATGCTTAAGATATATGATGTATTATATGACTGTGATGATTCTATGTAAAGACCGTTGAGACATGCTTGAGATATATGATGTATTATATGACTGTGATGATTCTATGTAAAGACAGTTGAGACATGCTTGAGATATATGATGTATTATATGACTGTGATGATGCTATGTAAAGACCGTTGAGACATGCTTGAGATATATGATGTATTATATGACTGTGATGATGCTATGTAAAGACCGTTGAGACATGCTTGAGATATATGATGTATTATATGACTGTGATGATTCTATGTAAAGACAGTTGAGACATGCTTGAGATATATGATGTATTATATGACTGTGATGATGCTATGTAAAGACAGTTGAGACATGCTTGAGATATATGATGTATTATATATATGACTGTGATGATTCTATGTAAAGACAGTTGAGACATGCTTGAGATATATGATGTATTATATGACTGTGATGGTTCTATGTAAAGACCGTTGAGACATGCTTGAGATATATGATGTATTATATGACTGTGATGGTTCTATGTAAAGACCGTTGAGACATGCTTGAGATATATGATGTATTATATGACTGTGATGGTTCTATGTAAAGACAGTTGAGACATGCTTGAGATATATGATGTATTATATGACTGTGATGGTTCTATGTAAAGACCGTTGAGACATGCTTGAGATATATGATGTATTATATGACTGTGATGATTCTATGTAAAGACAGTTGAGACATGCTTGAGATATATGATGTATTATATGACTGTGATGATTCTATGTAAAGACAGTTGAGACATGCTTGAGATATATGATGTATTATATGACTGTGATGGTGCTATGTAAAGACAGTTGAGACATGCTTGAGATATATGATGTATTATATGACTGTGATGATGCTATGTAAAGACCGTTGAGACATGCTTGAGATATATGATGTATTATATGACTGTGATGGTTCTATGTAAAGACAGTTGAGACATGCTTGAGATATATGATGTATTATATGACTGTGATGGTTCTATGTAAAGACAGTTGAGACATGCTTGAGATATATGATGTATTATATGACTGTGATGGTTCTATGTAAAGACCGTTGAGACATGCTTGAGATATATGATGTATTATATGACTGTGATGATTCTATGTAAAGACCGTTGAGACATGCTTGAGATATATGATGTATTATATGACTGTGATGGTGCTATGTAAATGCTTGAGATAAGGGGCTATAAACAGAGCTAACTTAACTGAATCAATGCCAGGCCACAAGTCTGACTGTCACATTTCAGCTGATTTGTAAAATGAAATCTCAAAACTGATGTAACAGCTAATTTAAATAAATTTGACTGAAAAACATTTTAACCATTGTTAGTACACCAAGTGAAAAACATTTCCACCAATAATTAGAGAGACTCCCATTTAGCACCACAGCATTTTGTGCTAAAGCGTTTGTTTGAAAGGCTTACAGCCGTTCTTTATGGAATGTGGATGGACCTGGTTGGTCTATTTGAAGCAAAGTGCTGTCCTGGTAGTTTCCACACTCTCAGGTATGCAATCTGTTACAACATGAAGAGGCTACAGACAATTCACATTCCAGCTGTTTGTTTTTTCACTGCCTTCCATAGTCAAGTCAAGTCCATTTTATAACAAAACTTATCTGACACTTTTCATATCTGAACAAAAATAATTGGTAACACAAGGTAGGCAAAAGTTACAGTAGTTACTAGAGAACTACTGTAATGAGGAACTAACTATTAGTTAGTTATTAATTCAATGTTTCCCATACGTAGGGGAATTTATGGTGCACCGCCACAACAAGATGTTGACAGTTTTTTTTACCCCCTCTCAAAACTCCACATTGGCCCTCTGTCTGTCTCTCTTTCACAAACACACAAGACAGCGGAGTGATGATTGAGTGATATCAGGGGCAATCAGAGGCAGAGTAGAACGGGTTAGATGTCATTTTCAAGACACGTGATCGATTAAATGCATCGTGATTCGTTGAGATGCACGTGAGGGAGGCGGCTGCCTTTCATCAGAAAGTCAGCAGCCAGGAAAATCACATATCCCACCTACTCACCACCACGGTGTCCGCCTGTTGCTAATTCTCTTCTGTTATTTCCATCAGTCTTTTGTGTTGCTGCCTTCGGCTCTAGTGAAATAAAATCGATCTCCTTGCTCAGCCTTAACATGAATTCTCCAGTTGCCAAACATTTTAATAAATCTGCGTTTGTAGCTTGCGATTTATGGGGATAGAGTCAGTGGGGCCACTTCTGAGAGGAGGGGACAGGGAGAGAAAACTTCTCCAGAGAGAAGCGTATTGGATACACCACTTAGCCTACAGACTGAGCATCCTAAGAAGGGCTTAAATGAAGAATTATTGCTCTCTTGTTTCTTATAAGTGTTTTGATCCCATGTTTGATATGTGATTGGTCATGCTTACACATTCTGAGATGGGTTATCTGCTTCTGTCAAGCAGGTTTAGACTGAGGGTGCTTTCTTATATTTTTCTTATATTTCTCTCATAGGCTACTTCTAATATGTGTTTTCGGTATTACTTATATTTTCGTGGCAGATACCGTTTATACAGATTGACACTTGTATATATCTACAGTTGTCCATATTTATCTACTTCTTTTTATATGTTTGTGTCTTGATACTTGAATTCCTTTTCACAGATTTATTTCTTTTAGGATCTGTGAGTGATTTAATCAGTCATGTCGATGTATTCTGATTAGCTGTGTGGTCATCTTATTTATTTGTTATGAAGGTTCTTGGTACCTGTTGGCCACTCTGTCTGTTCTAGATATACCCTAATGTTTGGGATTGATTGATCGATTGATGCATTTTCAACAGCTGGTTTCATTCAGCTTGGTCCTGGCTTCTACTTATATGGGTCACACCCACTGTCTGTAGTAACGCTGAGGAAAGCCTAAGGCTGAAACGCGTCCGTTTTGCTGCTGCTGTGCGCATTCAAAGTTTGTACTTTGGACATCTGTGAGTGCTGTACAGTGTTGCCAGATGGCAAATGTTGAATTATCGTACCAGAGGGTCAAAATTATCGTTTTTGGAGTGAAATTATCGTACGCCCCCTCCCCAGCGCGGCGCGCCTTTGGCGCGCCAAAGTCGGGGGGCCTGCGGCTGATCACAGGCTACTTTTTGGACTTGGCATGATCTTTCAACACTGTGATCTCAGCCTGTGTTACAACAACAACAAAACACCCTGCACGTATTGGCTGCAAATATGTTGTTTGAAGAGATGATTGTATAAACAGATAGAGTGATAGACGTAGGATTTGTCTATGTGTCACAAAATGATGAAATTATCGTACATTTGGGGGATTTTGGGATTATTGATCGTACATCGTACAGAGGTCGAAATTATCGTACAAATACGATAATTATCGTACGTCTGGCAACGCTGGTGCTGTTTTTGATTTAATTATTTTGAAATTTTTGGATCAGCACCCAGTGACTTTCTTTAAAACGTTGGGTTGAGCACGCCAGTTCGTTGTTTAGTAACTTGACAGACAAAATGAATAAGAAAATAAAACGGCAAACAACTGTACTATCGATGGCCTCAACACGAGCCTCGTCAGTCATTAACTAAATATGGACATACCGAACAAAGTTTTTTATTAGAAGTTCTTGTAGAAACATTGCGGATTCACAATATCACATATTCTAAGCCAATACAGAAGCTTTACTTTTCAAACAAATTGCCAGTTAATGGAATAGTTATAGTTGTCTGTCCGCTGTTATCGATAATGGACGATCAAGTACAACAGTTGAAATCCAAAGGTATCTCTGCTCTACTGCCTGTGCTGGAAAAGACATGGACATTGATCATAAGATTTCACATGGCGAGTACTCCATTGTCTTTGGCTCTCCAGAAACCTTCCTCGGCAGTGACTACAAGAGTAATGTGCTACGCTACTATACAACTTGTGTTGTTGTTCTTTTTATCAGGCTCTAGCTAACGTAACCTCGCCACATCAAGCTAACGGCAACAAAGAAGTTTTTTGGCACACTTATTTCCGGTATTGTTTCCTGTTTCCTTGGTTTACGCCCCCATGATAAAAAGCGGAGTAAAAGGTGCCCAGACTAATGCTCGCTGCTTAGTGGACTAGCAGAGGGAGGGGAGGGAAGTCTACCCTGTGTGCATGTGCTGGGGAGCGGCAGGCAGTGAAATTTGGGCACAACATTAAAACAAACGGCTCTCAAGTAGGACTCGGTTCCCTTCGTTCATAGCAAAGAGCCGTTCAATAGATTTGGATCGTTCGCGAACGTCACATCACTAATGAGGACCACTTTTATGAGTTTTGAAGCTTTTACATGCTGCTAAAAGGGCGGCTAGCTAGCAAACGGCTAAATGAGACTACACTGTTGAGTCGACGGGGATATTATACATCAATAACGTCATCACTTCAAAGGATGAACACGGAAATTATCTTTCCCTCACCTGGTTCAGCCCGGGTTATCAGTGCACAGCAGCGCACACATCAACAACACTAACAGGTTGATTTGGGCTGTGGTGACGTGACGTGGAAGCCACTGTGTCAGTGTGTGTAGTTCTTGAATATGCATGAGCTTTTTACTTCTAGGGCTCGCATTTATGCTTCAAAATTCATGAAAGTGGTCCTCATGTGTGAAGATTAACCCGGTGAACACTGGTTCGCGTTTGATTAAGATTGCGTTGCCCACAGACCTTATTTGAAGCATTGCACCAAAAACCCTTTCAAAAATCCCATAGGCAGAAACAGTGAAGAACCCGGAAGTCCGGGACTTCCGCGTTCCGACTACAAAAATATGTCATCCCTGTGATACTCTATTTGTATTGAGCGAGTTAAACCCGTAGCCGCTGCTGCTCTGCCCCTCACCCTGTCTGTGGTGTCATGTTACGTTCAACTACCCTAGATTGCCCCTCTCACGGTTTGTTGTGAGTCACGACCAATGAAGCACTGTCTGAAGACAGCACATTGAGTAGGCTAAGCATGCCATTTGTTTTTGTTGTGTTCAGACGATTTCAGTTGAAATCTAAAATGTTTTTGCACTAATGATTTAAACTTTCATACCAGGTTTGTTCTAGTCAAAAGAATAGCCGATGTAATGTTGCTGTTTGCACTGCTAAAAGAAATTTGAATAAGTGAGCCTACATGCCAATGTGAAGTTGTAGGCTACCTACTAGTAGACCTATATCACCTATATTGCGTTAAACGAGCGCAAACGCTAATTAGCGCTTTTGGGAAGATATAGGCCTTACGGCCACATTCCACTGAGTCCGTGTTCAGTCCGTCTGTGCTGCGGTATGGTCTTGGAGCCGATACGTTTCCACTCTAATCATTGTGTCAACTCCCACCTACTCCGCTGCGTTGCGTGTCTACTCCGTCCCAGCTCTGACGATCCGGAGCTCTCCGAAGCAGATACGCAAGGCTTCTATTTTTCACGGATGTCGGAGCAAAGCTGCAGCAAGTTGGGCAGAGCCAGGCATGGAGTCAACAGGGCAGAGGTGCTTACAGCATTCAATATCAAGCCAGAGGACAAACATGTATGAGGAAAAGTTAATAATTGAAGTGGAAAACCACAAAATAATATATGACATGACACATCCTTTTTACAAGGACAACACCAAGCAAGTCCACCCTTCCTCTGCTTCTCCAGTTGGGAACAATGATCTTCTGCCTGTTTGTTGTTGTATTTATCCCACATACAAATTGTCGATTTCACCGCGAGAAATTGTCGGTCTCGTCACTCTAGCTGTCTGGCGGAGCGGAGCCGTGACGTGCTCTGCACGCAGCCGGTTAGTGTTGGCGGAGCACAGAGCACGTAGCAAAACCGGAGCACAGCCGCAACGCAACGCAAATGCAACCAGTGGAATGCCGGTGTTAGGGTATCAGGGGGACACAGAGGTCATGTTCCGGCCTAGTTTTTGGTCTTGTGATTTGAGAGATCTGGGGCCCTATCTCCCGAAAGGCGCTAATTTAGCATTTGCGCTCGTTTAACGCCATGCGCAAAGCAAATTGGGGGCGGACACAAGCGCATGCCTGTGATAATTGTACTGGGCATTGGCTGCCACATGCCAAAGCAGGCGTTTCAGCGCTAAAATGTGGGATGGCATTATCCTATCGTCAGCAGCGTGCAATTACTTTGCGCTAAGAGCTTTGAAAAGGACCTCTTACACGCAAATACCTCGCTGCGCTGGGAGCGCACCCGTAATCTCCGTGCAGTGAAAAGTAGAATTCCTTTTGGAGATGTCATTACGCACAGCCTAGACATCAAATTATGCTGCTAAAATTGGGTATTGCCAGATAATTCAGTGAGAAAACTTGTTGGACAATGGACATAAGCTATTTACCTTCACCACAATAAGCTCTCTCTGTCATCGCAAGAGTGAGTACACTATTACGCATGGAGAGAATTACAGCATATTGCATGCCTCGCGCAAACAGCCATTGCGAGACGGGAATCTGATTGGTTTTGATTGACGTAATGCCCAGCATTGCCTGGCCATGCCTGTGAATACTTCTGGTAGTTAAGACCGCTCAAATCCCGTTTGCGCAGGCATTTGGGGGCGCAGATGATTTTGGCACGGCTCTAATTTGCGTCTGCAACAGGTGCCGTGAACATTTCCGCATGCCCACCGAGAATTGCATCCCCAACATATTTCGGGGCTGTTTTCACTTAGAAATCAGGGAGGTCACGTCTACCAGACAATTATATAACTTTTAAACAGTTATATTTCTGTATAAATCATTACAATATGCTCCCGTGAGGTGGGGATGCTGCTGGCGCTGGGGTGCAAAACTTGGCATAACACCTGGCGGACGGCGCAAGGCGGACTGCTATCTTCCCTGCCTTAAGGCATGCGCAAAGAGGTGCGCATGTGCTATTAGGGGATAGCGCCTGTCGGAAGATAGGGCCCCTGATGTCTTATTTTGTGCTAATAAATGACACACATGATGTGTAGTCAAAGAGAGAAGTTATTCATCTAATCATTCCTGCTTCATCAAAATTCAATTTATGATAAATTCCTGCATTTAGATGGTTTAGTGATGTGAGATAACAGAAGAATGTACCTGTAGGAGAACCAAACAAGTTCTGTTTATGCCTACAAAATGTTACTTTGTATTTTGAGTTCTCCCCTGGAAGTGATTTTGGTATAGATGGGACATTGTATTTAAACAAGCAGTATTCTACTGAGTGACCTGTATTCAGAATATACCTATAGGGAGAAATTTAGTTTGTCATTTTAAACCCACAGCACAGTAAGGATGACATGTTCTTCATAGATCTAGCCTTTTAATTTTGCTCTTAGGTGCTTTCTCAAAGTACACCAAATTCATGCATTTTACATGAAAAAACAGACCCCATAGGGGGTCTGTGGTCCCTCCACCACAACAACTCAAAATCCTGTGGGAAACACTGTAATTAGTATGATTAGTTAGTGATTAGTTAAAGTCAGTTCTGAGTATAGTACTGTAGTTAATCATTAGTTAATGATTAGTTAATGGTCAGTTTGTGAGTATAGTAATAATTAAGTATTGATTAACTAGTAGTTAATCATTACTTAATTATTACCTGTCCATTAGCAGTGTTGGGCATAACGCATTACAAAGTAACTACTGTAATTACATTACATTTGTCTGTAATGAGTAGTGTAAGGCATTACTGTTCCTAATTCCAGTAATCACATTACAGTTACTATTCAAATATGTATGGCATTACTTGCATTACATTAATTTAGTTAATCAAGTATCTGCAGGGATCAGGATTGAATTGACTTGTTCTGAACAAAAATAAGTCCTGTAGTATGGTGTTTGGCTCTAAATATCGGCACCCCCATCTTTTAGATCTAAATATTGTTTTAGATGATGGTTCACCCCTTGTTCAAGTTCAGTTATTTAAATATCTTGGTCTTTGGGTTGACCCCGAACTTTGTTTTAAGCCACACATTGACAATATTGTTAAAAAAGCTTATGGTTGCCTTGGGTTTCTTTATCGTTCTATTAATTGTTTTTCTTTTGAAATAAGGAAAAGATTAATTTTACAGCTTATTTTACCAATTATTGATTATGTTGACATTGTCTACCAGAACACCACTGAAACATATCTTAGGCCCCTAAATGTTCTGTTTAATTCCCTCTGTCGTTTTGTTCTCAGATGTCCTTTTTTAACACACCACTGTCATATGTATGATCAACTTGACTTGTTATCGCTCAAAAACAGACGGAAATTTCACTGGTTACAATTTATTTTCAAATGTATTTACTTTAATTACCCCCAGTATTTAAAAGTTTATTTGGTCCCCTGTAACTCTCCATATCCACTCAGACACCACCAAAACCCCTGCTTCAGTGTGCCCAGAATTCTTAGAGAAATGGGTCGCAGATCATTTGCTCATAAGGCTCCTTCTGATTGGAATCTCCTTCCCTCCCCTCTCAGGTCTATCACTTCTCTTCATTCCTTTAAGTCACATGTGTCAAACTCAAGGCCCGGGGGCCAGATCCGGCCCGGCACCTCATTTTATGTGGCCCGCAAGAGCTAGCAAAGAATACAATTTACGCAATACAATTCTTCACAATATGGCTTAAAATAGCTATTGTTAAATGGAATAATAGTTGTAGGCTACTAGCTGTCTGTTTGCCATTGTTTCCCCTATAATTCTTCTTTCAGAGCTAGTCATTAAGTATTAAGTTATTACAAAAAAACAATAACCGAATCAGAGGCAATTATGAAATATGATAACACATAGACTAGATACATGTATATCGTGTTACATTTACAACCGGCCCTTTGAGTGCAACCATAAGGCTGATGTGGCCCGGGGTGAAATTGAGTTTGACACCCCTGCTTTAAGTCATCTTTACTTTCTTCTCTGAAAACTCCCTGTTCCTGTTTTTAATATTATTTTATCATTTTCTCTTTTTTCTGTGGCTATGTCATGCTTTACAAGAAACTTTGTATATACATGTACCATGTATTACTACACTACTACATACTATGTATATAGGCTATGTATATATTTTTGTAAACATTATGGTTGGGTTGGAGACATGGGTGGTGGGGAGATGACAAGCTGTGTGCATGTGTGTGTGTGAGTTGTGCATTTCCTGTTTTGTGTTTTTTTATGTTGTTCTATGAGGACCCCCTCGAAAATGAATTTTTTTCTCAAGGGGCTTACCTAAATAAAGAATAAAAGAATAAAAGAATCTGCAGGATTATTTGAAAAAAAAAAGAAAAATGTGCGGACTGGTGCTTTTTCAGGCACTCAATTATGCAACACGGGGAGGGGAGGAGTCAGATCTTGTGTATGTCCTTATTAGGAGAGGGATTTGTGCTGATATGGGCATATGTAAGGTTTCATGTTGTAATTCTTAACTGGCAATTAGGTGACATTATGAATCTCAGATGATGTTGCAGAGTAACGCAAAAGTAATGTAACGAGTAGTGTAAATAATTACCTTCTCCAGGGAGTAATTAAATAAAGTAAGCAAATACTTTTTTAGAGTAATGTATAATGTATAACTTTTTTGAGTAAAGCCCCCCACACTGTCCATTAGTTACTCTTTGTCTGTACCCTAATGTGAAGTGGTGCATCATTTAAAGTGAAACATCATACAGAGTAGTTCATGAGTACTGAATCATTACTTATACCCAACAAATACATTCAAGGGTGGTTTCAGGTGAGAATCCACAGCCCAAAGTTGTTAGTCAGGTTCTCAACTGAGCTAACCAGACTGTGGAATCAGGTCACTCGGTAGAGCTGATGCTATCAGAGGCTGAGAGAGAGACAGAGAGAGAGAGAGAGAGACACACACACACACACATAGAGAGAGACAGAGAAAGAGGGAGAGAGAGAGAGAGAGAGAGAGAGAGAGCGAGAGAGAGACACACACACACAAACTGGGGAACCTAAAACCTGAAACAGGTAGAACAGGTAAGCTGGGCAGGTAGACACTGGAAGGGAAATGCCAGTTAGGGAGTGTCTGAGGTGCATTCTGCTCCTGAACCTCAGCCAATATCGCTAAAGAATGTTGTAAACAAGGAAGCACACAGACACACACACACACACACACACAGGGCCGGCGCCAGGATGAAATGACTGAGGGAGCGGTTATAACTGGGGAGGGGGCTGATTTTTTTTTTTTATATATATTTTTATATCGTAAAACGTAGGTACCCGCTATGCCTATTTCTGGACTTTTTAACCATAATAACCTCTGAAAAGCACAATAACAACACAAGAAAGACTACTATTCAAAATCAAATAAAACATTTATTTCACAGCAGCAGATTAAGGCATTAATAGTAGGGATGCCCCGATCGATCGGCACGTGACCAGAAATGGCAGATTTTCACGTGATCGGCCTCGATCGGTGATCTGCGCCGGTCACTCTAAATAGCCGATTCTGTGAGCCGATTTTCACGTGACGTGCGCACACCCAAAAGCAGCGAGACCGAGACGGATGAGTTGCAGCCAAAACAAAAGCTGCCACTACACACATGCCACAGAATGTCTTCGTCGGTGTGGAGCCGCGGAGGAGCCGGGTAGGTTGGAGTCCACTCCAGTCTGAGCGGCTCGCTTCACCTCACCCCTCTTCCCCGACCAGCTACAGTCCACATCACCGCTGCCTGCTGCTGCTGCTATCTGTCAGTCACGTTGTAACGTGGATACAGCCAGGAGAGGACTTTTGTTTCGTATTGCGAATAGAACGACGAACATAATAATAAAACGCATCGGACCAGTGTGCAAGGTTTTCTGTGCGAGATGATTTTTTTCCGAATGCCGGATTAAAAACAACGCGCTCTGTGTGTAAACTACGATATTCAAACTGAGTCAACTCAAACTCATTTCCTCATCTAGGCTACTCAATAACAGCCAAATCCACAACTGTAGAGTGGGCATGGCTTCGAAGGTCTCTGGGCTCCAGACCTATAGGCTATAAACTCCTTGCCCATGGATAACATTTTGACGTTTATTTATTTTATTTTATTAGTTTATTTGGCAGGGACATATACAAAAAAAACATTAAACCCCATAGGGGAAGATATGCTTTGTAACAGATTTAGCCATAGGCTACTTTCCATCTGAAGCCCCTGTTCTGTTGCACCTTTTTTCTTTTGGAAAAGTAAATGCATGATAGCTGTGGGATATACTGGAATTAATTGTTTTATATTCATTGTATTTACACAAAAAAGAAAAGCTCTGTCCAGTAACCTGGAACACTTTTATTTTGAGATGTTTTGAGTGAGATCGTCCTACCTCATGAAAATGATAAGAAATGTGACATGAATGTTAATTTTCCATTAAAGCAAAGTTAAAAAATAACCCGCCAATTATTGTTCTTAGAAAGAAAATCGGAATCGGCAAAAATCGGTATCGGCAAGTCAGACTATTCAAAAATCGGAAATCGGAATCGGCCAACAAAATCGCAATCGGTGCATCTCTAATTAATAGAGCTGAGCTTTGCATAACGTGAAATGCGGGACCTGTCTGGAGCACTCTGAACATATATGTCTATATGAAAAGTCATAGAATAAACAATTGCTGCAAAAATCGACAAAAAAATAAACAAAATAATAGCCAGTCAGTGCCAGGTTCATTAAATTAAAGAAATAAAGTGATCAGATGCGTTGTCTCCATCTTTCTGCTCATGGCATGCTGTGTGCTTGGGTGCAGCTGATTTCTCTCTCTCTCTGTGTGTGTGTGTGTGTGTGTGTGTGTGTGTGTTTTAATCATGTCATGATCACTACAACATGCAGTGAGGTTCAAATGTAATAAATAGCTACATCTCTGACACCTTGTTGTGACAACCAAAGCACAGCAAATAGCACTTCCCTGCCAATTCTGAAACAACAGAGCTATGTTTATAGGTAGCCTACATCAACTCAAACTGATCAAATTTGATGAAGACTGCAGAAACAGCAGCCGAAACATGTCAGGTACAAACATTGCCTAACTGGCCTTCATAGATGAACTATTCTATCAAAAAAACAAAAAACAAAAAACAAAACAAAAAAATAAGTGAGGGGGCAGAAAATTGAACTGAATTGAACCCCTATAGCCCCCTCGTGGCGCCGGGCCCGGGCAGTGGCACACACGCACGCACACACGCGCGCACACACACACACACGCACACGCACACGCACACACACACACACACACAGGCGTTTTTTTCCCCTTTTGCAGTTTGAAGACAGATTTAGAGGAATATCTCATTTTAAATTAGCATTAGGATTAGACTGTTGTGATGTCATTATTCAGTTTTAACTCATTCATGGCCAAAGACGTCTTTGACGTGTTATCAGGAATAGCCCAGAGGGCCAATGACATGTTTGACGTGTTTTTGTTTTTATTAGTGCAGCGCGTAGTTCAAAGACTTCCCCAGCCTGTGACATGTTATCAGGTCCCTAGGCGCAAAGACAAAGCCGACAACACGCAAACAAACACATACCGCAGCTGTTGTTTTGAAATGAGCAGGAGGAAAAACAGAAAACAGAGAAACGCGCTTCCTTGTGAAGTTGTGCAGAGAGGAGAAACGCCATTGAAACGCCCCTCGGCGCGCTGCACGAGCTGGTCGGCTTGCTGCAGGGCAGCGGACATCGATCAGTTGTTCGCGGTAGTCAAACCCGTGACCAACATGATCGATCCTGGTCCCTGGACCCCGTTCCTGTGTGCCACCCCGAAAGAGACGAGACGGAGTCACAACTTTGTGAGCAGGAGGAGAACAGCAGCCTCGCCACAGAAATGGCTTTCACACAGAGCCAAGCAGCACGGCCACTTTCCTGTCGAGGGCGAGGAAGACTGGACTCCAATGCGACAGGACCCGGATGATCTCGCGGTAAGGAGTGTGTGTGTGTGTGTCTGTGTGTCTGTCTGTCTGTCTGTCTGTCTGTCTGTGTGTCTGTCTGCACACTCACTCACACTGAGTAAACTGTATTGTTGAATGTAGAAAAAGCACTTCATGTATATATATATATATATATATATATATATTTTTTGTCATTTGTGTCATAACGAATAATATTTACATGTCTGATGTCAATACAGTTCAAAATAAAAGAATTGAGAGCGAGTTCTGCCTGAGATTGTGTCTTTTACAAAAATGGCCTTTTCTGCTGTTTCTCTTCTCAGAGAGACATTTTTGGTGAAAACAGGGTGTATATAAATGGCTATAAGTAGAGTACAGAACATGCTAAAAGATCACTTTTTTTTCCTGGTGAACCCAGAGACGTACATCTTCATTTTGAGGTATTGCAAATCACTTTGGTGCTAATAGATAATTTACTGTGGGTCTTGAAAGATGACCAACAATTATGAAAATCTTTGGCCTGTGCTAAATATTGGCAGTCCTAAACTGGCCATGAATGAGTTAACCATCAATAATTGTTCCTTTTCTCATTATTTCATTTCTCAGAGTAAATACTGTATATTTATTTGGAGATTTTTGTCAATTATTTGTGCTGTTATGGTTATTATTAGCCTAGTTACTCACTTCTACACAAGCTTAGATTGTGTTACTTATGGATGGCATGGAATTGTAGTGAAAATAGATTATCCCCCCTTTTTGCTGGGGACCCCACTTTGAAAACCACTGGCTTAGGCTACAACTGTTGCGAGAAGGTTTCAGGATTTATCTCTATGCATTAGGCTCTGATTACTATTTATATAAATCTATTTATTCACATAGCTTCATGATATATTATGGTATACAGCCTACCTGTGACATCAATGTTTTGATTAATCTGTCTAAATGTAGCCTATTACTGCATGACTGATCCTATGATGCCATTGTAATCACACTCAGGTGTGCTTTCACAGGACAGGTGTTGTCCATTCAATCAGCCCACCTGTCTTTATAATGGCTGTCTTGCACTGTGTTTGTATGAGACTTGACAAAGGCTACGGCCGAAACTGTCAAATAACGTTAAATTACACTTTCTTACATCTGGAACCAGAGTGTGCCTTCCCCTACACTATCAACATACTCGTTTAGTTACATTCCAATAGAGAGCCGCAGGGATGACGTATTTTTGTAGCCAGAATGCGGAAGTCCCGAACTTCCTGGTTCTTCACTGTTTCTGTCTATGGGATTTTTGAATGGGTTTTTGCCGCGATGCTTCAAATACGGTCTCTGGTCAACGCAAGATTAATCAAACGCGAACCAGAGTTCCGTCGGATAATCTTCACACATGAGGACCACTTTCATGAGTTTTGTAGCGTAAATGCGAGCCCTAGAAGTAAAATGCTCGAGCTAAGCTAATCCAGAACTACACACTGTCGCATAGGCTTCCACGTCACGTCAGCACTCAACCTGGACTGTTGTTGGATGTGTGCACTGATTACCCCGGGCTGAACGGGGCTGAACCAGGTGAGGGAAAGAGAATTTCCGTGTTCGTCCTTTGAGTGGTGACGTTATTGACGTATATATCCCCATCGACTCAAAAGTGTAGTCTCATTTAGCCGTTTGCTAGCTAGCCGTCCTTTTAACGGCACGTAAAAGCTTCAAAACTCGTAAAAGTGGTCCTCGTGTGTGAAGATGATATTACTAAACACTGGTTCGCGTTTGATTAAGCCAGCGTTGCTCAGAGAGATTATTAGAAGCATCGCGCCAAAAACCCATTCATAACTCCCATAGGCGAAAACTGTGAAGAACCAGGGCTGTTAGCATCGATGATTTCCGGACTCGTTACTGCGGCTCTCTATTCATCAAGCGTTATTTACCCGACATGCTAGGTTGACATGCTTGGTGCCAATCGATTCCTTATTTTTTCTACTTTCATATGGTATAAAGATCACCACTCACGCTTTAAAAACGAGCTCGCTGTCAGCCATGGATTTACGGGCCAAATTCAGTTTAAAAATGTGGGAGTTTAAGGTTGCAGTTTTTATTAGGAAAAGTTACAGGCTATGCAGCATGAAACATAAATACGGAAAAAATAGCGCTGCTTGGTGGACCATTTGCATGCCGAATTTACTAGAAGACCCGGATAACTTGAAATGAATTGACTTACTTGCACATCCATGCCGTCTGTAGTGTAACCGCATGCAGCCGAGACGTTGCAAATATCCCAGTTTTCTCGGTCTCCACTCCGTACCGCGGCCTGCCCGCTCGAAACTCGTGTTGGCTCGTAATGCAATGCAATGACTGTCTGGCTTGTGAACTAACTTACTGCTTTATAAAAAGTAAATAAAAATAAGGGGGTTATATAATATGCTGCTACTGTTGTCAGTGTCGTGTAAATCTATATATTCCTGTCAGCTCATCACAGCAAAGTGGAATTTTGATGTCATCACTTCCTCGTAGTGAACTGGATTCAGCGTTGAGAGACTCATTCAACATTGGACAATACAATGTCAATCTTACCGATCTATGCAATCAACAACCAATTTGGTTGAATAAATTAATTGATTGGTATTGATTGGTAAGGGCGGTTTAGGCTTCAGCTAAATATGATTGGTTGAAAAACACATAATTTCACTGTTCCCTGTGAATTGCAAGTGTTTTTCAACCAATGATATATTTGCATGAGATAAATTACCAAGAAATAAATGCCCTCAGGGGTAATGTTTTTGTACCGTACCCCTCGGGGGCCGGGCCAGACTGCATGGAGTCTGCATGCAGTCCAGTCTGCATGGAGCTCTCATTTCCATCAGTGCCCTACAGGTGTCACTGTGGTTGAAGCATTTTAAGAATATAATGAATGAAAAAAGGAGCGTCCGCACATCAGAAAAAACACATTTGATTGATATTTTATTAAAAAAAAAGATTATTATATAAAATCCCCAATCTCTTCTTCAAAATAGAGGAGGTCCATCCTCCTCTCCCTCAATAGAAAAACCTCCACTGACACACACACACACACACACACACACACACACAAACACACACACACACACACACACACACACACACACACACACACACACACACACACACACACACACACACACGTCAAATTCAAACAAGACAGCAAGCCTAAATAGCCCAGCCTATACAGGGGGGGTACCAACCAAATTACATTATACAGTTTCATAATATTTGTATGATTTAATTTGTGCTCATCCAAAGATAGTGTGAACGGCTTCAAATAGTTCAGTTCTTTTGTTTATCATGAAGATTGTTTTTGTTTTTACCACGGGTCATCTGACTAGTATTTCAATGAGAATTGAGAGCCGCAGGGATGACGTATTTTTGTAGGCAGAATGCGGAAGTCCCGAACTTCCTGGTTCTACACTGTTTCTGTCTATGGGATTTTTGATGCTTCAAATACGGTCTCTGGGCAACGCAAGATTAATCAAACGCGAACCAGAGTTCCGTCGGATAATCTTCACACATGAGGACCACTTTCATGAGTTTTGAAGCGTAAATGCGAGCCCTAGAAGTAAAATGCTCGAGCTAAACTAATCCAGAACTACACACTGTCGCATAGGCTTCCACGTCACGTCAGCACTCAACCTGGACTGTTGTTGATGTGTGCACTGATTACCCCAGGCTGAACAGGGCTGAACCAGGTGAGGGAAAGAGAATTTCCGTGTTCGCCCTTTGAAGTGGTGACGTTATTGACGTATATATCCCCATCGACTCAAAAGTGTAGTCTCATTTAGCCGTTTGCTAGCTAGCCGTCCTTTTAACAGCAAGTAAAAGCTTCAAAACTCGTAAAAGTGGTCCTCGTGTGTGAAGATGATATTACTAAACACTGGTTCGCATTTGATTAAGCCAGCGTTGCCCAGAGAGCTTATTAGAAGCATCGTGCCAAAAACCCATTCAAAACTCCCATAGGCGAAAACTGTGAAGAACCAGGGCTGTTAGCATCGATGATTTCCGGACTCGTTACTGCGGCTCTCTATTAGTCAGTCATGGAACGGAAAGGATGCTTTCCACTTTCGGGGGCGCTGGATGACTTTCACTCTCATTTCCCGAAGGGGTGGTGTGTTTCCATACGCCTGACCCCACCCGCTTGAGACGCTGCCTTCATTTCGACTCACACACACTGACTCACACACACACACCACTGCTGTGGGAGGAGACGTTTGGGGAACAGCGTTGCAGACAGGGCCCAGGGCTCACCGCTCTCCAGTTTTGTGTTTAGCGTCCAGCCCGCCACCGTGCGCTATCAGCACCGCCGACCAAAAGCCATTGTTTAAGCTTGTGTTATGCTTGCCGTGCCGTGCCAGGCGCGGGGGAGGAGCGAGGGCCGCGAGCGTCAAATGACGTCAATGTGTGGCTCCTTCTCTCAAAAATGGACGCTTTTGAGCCACTGAGCCCTGAACACTGAGCTGTGTTTTCACGACATTTCCTGACCCATGTGGTAAGCTAATCTTTGATTTGCAACTGTTGGTTTTTAGTAATTTCACCAAGTAAATGTGTTAAAATCAGCACAGAGTAGGCTCAGGGCTGAGAACTGAAACGGCTATTCAGTAAAAACAAGTTTGGTGATTCATTCATGTGCTGATGTGCGGTCGTTTGAGAGTGAAAGCACACTCAGTACTGCACATAATAGCGTTTCGTTGTGACGTTTCATGGGCTGTTCTCACTATTACCGTTGTACAATGTAACATGCTGATCACTTGGCTGCCATTGAGTATAAATGCAAGGGGGGGGGGGCGGAACATGTCCCGCCAGCTGGGCGAGTTAAGTTTTAACCCTCATTTCATTCATGTTAACACATTCACTGCCAGCCGTTTTTTTTTTACTGTAGGTAGGTTCTGCCAGAGGGTTTTTTTGAGGATTCTGGCTCATCTTTCAAGACCCGAGGATTCTTTTCTGCTAAGATTTTGTGAACACACAATATCTCAAAAGAACTAATAGAATGTGTGCTTTCTCTGTCTAAAAGAGTTAGTTTGTAGAGTTAGTAGTTATGTAAGCATTAGCAGTTGAATACAGCATGGTTTCAGCGTCTGAAAAATTATTCAGAGATAAACGGCTTTTTGTGAAATTCGATAGAACAGTCACTTTAACCATTCATTTTTGGCATCAGTAAGACGTCAGACATCTAAACAATAGTTTTGAACAGTAATTTCCTCCATAACAGCAGGAAACCCCCCTTTGCTTCCAACTCCTCCCTCTGTGGGCGTTCTTCTTGGCTGCAGCGGCCGAGTCACAAGCTTGTCACCAGTCTCACTGCTTTGCTGCTGCTGTGCCTGTCTGCGCGGCCGCTCTTTGAGGAAGTCTGGATGGACTCGCGCGTTTCTTGGAGTTTTGGTTGAGAGCTTTGATGAAGCTTTTGCGATTCTGGTCATATTTATGCTGCGTGTTTCAAAATGTGTTCCACCCGTAATCTATTATGCAAATTTGCAATCCCGCACCGCCAGCAATCAGCGCGAAAACGAAAGCGTTTTCGCCAATCCATTTTCATGAGAATGGCTTCGAGGAAGCCATTCTCATGAAAATGCTTGCCTTCCTCTAGTCAGGAGAGCACTGTCGCCACTTAGTGGGTCGGTGGAATGGGTTGTAAACGTTCGGTGGTTCCAATAATTATATAAGAGATGTAAAAGGGTTAGATGCACATCCCACGGTAAAAAAAAAAAAAATCATTTTTTTGACGGAGTAATACGTCATTGGCAGTGAACCGTTGGATTTTTTTTGACGGAGTAATACGTCGTTGGCAGTGAACGTGTTAAATGTTGCGTGCTTCATTCCCTCCCTGCTCCTGTATGTCATGAGTAAAAGGAGAGGAAGGAAAGCCGGAGGTTTTTTACTGTGGGCGGCCAACTTACCTGTGGGTACTGTTAGCAGCCGTGGGCAGTTACTTTCAAAATGTAATATACTACATATTACTAGTTACTTAAAAGTAATACGTTACTTTACAATATTACTTACTGTGTAGAGTAACTCGTTACTTGTTATACAACTTTTGCATTACTTTTACCAAAACAACAGAATGAACCATCCCGAAAAATAATTTCAACCGCCTTGAAGTCAGTATAAACAATCCAAAATTCTAAATGCTATTCTTTTCCTTTGTTATTGCCATCTATATAGTGGGGGGGGGCTTGGAGTGAATTTCCTACCCTGCTCTGGAGCATAAGAAGAAGATTGTGGAAAAGACTGGCTTGACCTAACCCCAAACCAACCACCAGGGGGGCTATTGCCTAACCCCGACCTCGTCGACCTCGTGCCTAATTTGGCTGCCACCACTTAGCTGCAGTGCTATTGGAAAATAGTTTCCAATAATCCAACTTGCCATTTTCAGCGTGTAGCAACGAGCTAGCTGCTAGCATGTAGGTTTCTGCTGTTAGCTTGCTAGCTCGTTAGCGTTGTTGTTTTCACTATTTACAGCGACACATAAGGAGTAGGGAGCGGAAGCCGCTCTGATTGACATGGTCGGAGGCAATGACAGAGCTTGTAATAAGCCGGGAGCGGACATCTGGCAGCGACTGAAACAGTCGCTCCAATAGGAGAGCAGAGTAGAGCAGGGGAGGGCTTATCCCAGTAGCCTGTTTCCGTGCAGCCAGACTCCTCTCCCGGAAGGGAGAGGAGGCTGGCCAGCGAGACTACCTGAGGACTTGACTGTGAGAATGTGTTGTGCTGGAGCAGCCAGAGAGTTCTACTGTCTGAGGACTTGACTGTGAGAATGTGTTGTGCTGGAGCAGCCAGAGAGTTCTACTGTTTGAGGACTTGACTGTGAGAATGTGTTGTGCTGGAGCAGCCAGAGAGTTCTACTGTTTGAGGACTTGACTGTGAGAATGTGTTGTGCTGGAGCAGCCAGAGAGTTCTACTGTTTGAGGACTTGACTGTGAGAATGTGTTGTGCTGGAGCAGCCAGAGAGTTCTACTGTTTGAGGACTTGACTGTGAGAATGTGTTGTGCTGGAGCAGCCAGAGAGTTCTACTGAGGACTTGGCTGTGACTGTGAGAATGTGTTGTGCTGGAGCAGCCAGAGAGTTCTACTGTCTGAGGACTTCTGAGGCAGCCACACCCTGTTGGCTTTTGCTGCTTTCTCCATTTACCAATGTACCAAGTAAAGAAAGGAAAAAAATATTTAACAGTTCACAGAAATAAAGGAAGTGAAAACTGGGAAGCACCCTCTGTTCTGACCAAGCGCGTCATTTTGTGTAGGGTCCGTAGGGTCCGGACCCTACCAACATTTCAGGGTGTCCAATTGTCCCTACCAACTTTTAAGCAACCTTATTTGCATTATCTTTGGAGTGCAGTTATATAGGTCATTTAGATTGTCTTCACATATTTTGCAAGGATAGAATTGACCCGACCATTATTGAGTGAAATTAGTTTGCAATATGTTCAAAGTTACATTTACACCTGTTTTTCACAACTGAATGGGCCAGTCCAAAAAACCCTGTTTGATTGGCTCATTTGGCTGATGACCAAACAAACGCCCACCCACACACATGGCTCTGACACACTACTAACACACCGACATGCCGCCGCCTCCTCCTCCTCCTCCCGCTCGGAAAAAGAGGGGTCGGTCCCCCTGCAGCAACTGTAAGTAACTCGTTACGAGGGTAGCAAAACGAGACGTCATTGTTGTAATTTTATTACTGAAAGTCCGACGCGCATCACGCGTCGCATTTGTGCCCCAGGCTGTCAAACTGTGAGGCTAGAGGCTGTAGACAGGGACGCTGCAGCCTTTTCTTACGGCCGGGACACACATCTTGCATGTGCGTGGCGTGTGCGTGTGCGTGGCATCCACACAGGCAGCGTGGCTGCTGCGCGCTGCTGCCTGTCTGCCAACTCTCTTCCTATAGAGTTTACCTTTTATTAAATTTGCTATAAACAATACAATGATGATTTTAACTGAAGATCGCTTGGGCTCACTTCAGAATCGAGGCAGTATCATTTGTGTGTGTGTGTGTGTGTGTGTGTGTGTGTGTGTGTCTGTGTGTGTGTGGTGGGGAGGGGAGGAACGAAGCCACTTGTAGCCTATGTGGTTTTCAGAGGGCAGGAGAACTGCAGCTGTGAGCTCAGCTCATCCTCTCGTCTCAAATCAAAACACAAATCACTGTAATATTACTGGTAAGTGAAAGTTAGTATAAGTCAGTGCACATTCTTTTATGCATGGTGTGTGGGTTTCAGTGGCAATGTTTTCTTTCCAAACCGGCTGTTTGTAAAAGAACATGATTAGATGGCTAAACCTACAGTTTGTGTTTGTTAGTTACAATTATGCTGACAGGACACATAAATATGGATAAAAAAGGTTAAAAGAAACCTAATTTTTTTCATTTAAAATTAGATATTCCTCTAAATGTGGAAAAAGAGGGGTCGGTCCCCCTGCAGCAACTGTAAGTAACTCGTTACGAGGGTAGCAAAACGAGACGTCATTGTTGTAATTTTATTACTGAAAGTCCGACGCGCATCATGCGTCGCATTTGTGCCCCAGGCTGTCAAACTGTGAGGCTAGAGGCTGTAGACAGGGACGCTGCAGCCTTTTCTTACGGCCGGGACACACATCTTGCATGTGCGTGGCGTGTGCATGTGCGTAGCATCCACACAGGCAGCGTGGCTGCTGCGCGCTGCTGCCTGTCTGCCAACTCTCTTCCTATAGAGTTTACCTTTTATTAAATTTATCTTATCTCACAGGGAGAACCCAGCTCTGTGATGTTCAGGGGACCCTGTCTGAACCCATGCACTCAGAAAAACATTACTGCACGTTACTCAATTTAAATTGTGTAACACTTTTACACTCAAAAATATTGAGTAGATGTGACAGATTTGAAATCAAGTAAACCAAACCTTCAATAATGAGTAAATGTAACCAATAGTTAAAAGTATGTCTAATCAATTTGTTTTAGCACAATTGCCAAATAACTTGAGTAGATGTAACTGAAATACTGAGTACAGAAATTTGGGTAGATATAATTGAAATTTTTTGTAGAATATACTCAAACCTTTACTAAAACAAATCTGTTGTATTAACTTAATCTTTTTATAGAATATACTCAAACCTTTACTAAAACAAATCTGTTGTATTAACGTAAGCTTTTTAACTTAATTTACTACATGCTATAGATGTTCTTAAATTACATTAATTTGAACATAAATGCATCAATATTATTACACACAAACAAGATCTCAAATATAAAAACTTTATTTTGAAAACTAAAGTAAAAAATATAAACCATTATTTTAGCCTCACTTTGAAAAAGAACTGGAGCTGACCACTTCAAAACAATAACTCAAATATCACTTCAGCAGCATGTTTTCAACAATAAAATAAAATAAATATACACCATTCTTTTAGTGACAGAGAATGCATAGTAATGTAATGAACAAAGAAAATGCCTATTAAGCCAAGCTACCCAAAAAAATGCAAGGTGTTATGCATTCTACATGCGTCGAGCTGAAGTGTAAACGACACCCGTGTGGGTGACCTTAGGTAATTGCCCTAATTACGTAATGATGTGATGTCATATGATGTCATCAGTGATGATGTCATCAATGTCATCAGTGATGTCATGTTCCAGACCAGAGGGGCCTAACTCCCACGGGTCCATTTAAATCAGATACACTGAGCAAGCAAACGTAAAAAAAAACATAGTAATGCAAGCTGTTTTGCTGCAATGAACAAAGAAAATGCATATCAATGCAAGCCAAGGTACAAAAAAAATGCATTGCAAGGTGCTACGCCATTCTACGTGCAATCTGGCTGAAACTTTGTAGAAGTGTAAAGTGCACCTGTGCGAACAGGACTTTTTTTATTAGGTAATTGTCCTTATTACCTAATGATGTCATGTCATCAGTAATAATGTCATCAGTGATGTCATCAGTGATGATGTCATGTTCCAGACAGGGGCCTAACTCCCAGGGGGGTGCAATTCCCACGGGATAGTGTAACAAAAACATTTAAATCAGATCGACAACGCCGTTTGCAAGCCAAAGTACAAAAAAGGAATATTAATGCAAGCTGCTATGCTGCAATAAACAAAGAAAATGCATATTAATGCAAGCCAAGGTACAAAAAATATAATATTAATTAATGCAAGGCACTATGCCATTCTAGTGCAATCGGGCTTAAACTTTGATTAAGTCTAAAGAGCACCCGTGTGGGTGACCTTAGGTAATTGCCCTAATTACCTAATTATGTGATGTCATACGATGTCATCAGTAATGTCATCAGTGGTGATGTCATCAGTGATGTCACTAGTGATGATGTTGTCAAGCCAAGGTACAAAAAAAAACAGCATATTAATGCAAGGTGCTATGACATTTTAGTGCGATCGGGCTGAAACTTTTATGAAGTGTAAAGACCACCTGTGTGGGTGACCTAGGTAATAGCCCTAATTACCTAATGATGTCATGTCATGTCATCAGTAATGATGTCATCAGTGATGTCATCAGTGATGATGTCATGTTCCAGACAGGGGCCAGGGGGGTGCAATTCCCACGGGTTCACTAGTGTAAACAAAAACAGGGTGACCTTAGGTAATTGCCCTAATTACCTAATGATGTGATGTCATCAGTGGTGATGTCACCAGTGATGATGTCAAGCTAAGGTACAAAAAAATGCATATCAATACAAGGTGCTATGACACTAGTGCGATCGGGCTGAAACTTTTATGAAGTGTAAAGAGCACCTGTGTGGGTGACCTAGGTAATTGCCCTAATTACCTAATGATGTGATGTCATCAGTAATGATGTCAAGCAAAGGTAAAAAAACAACAACATTAATACAAGGTGCTATGCCATTCTAGTGCGATCGGGTTACAGTAGACACTTCACCACTGTCAACACAGTCTCACCGTCACAGTTTAACAAAAAATGTTAGATGGCTTTTTCTTTTTTAATGGTAGTGTTGAGATGGGTGGGGGCTTTGAAAGGGGTGGGAGAGATTAGCTTTAGGGTTTGGTTGGGGTTAGGTGTGGCCTGGTTAGGGTCTCTGGGGGGGGGGGGGTCCAATTTGCTCCCCAGCATCTAGATGACCACCTTGTTTTTCAGCCGGAGGACCTTTGTTGAAAGGTCTCCAGGATCCACTTCCACTAGCATCTTTTGGAATACCTCAAAAATGTACTTTAGAGCTTTGGGGTATTGCAGGTTGAAGGTATAAATCAGTCCAAGCAGGTAGCAGCAGGCTCTGCTAACATCCCCAAGACGGCTGAGTACATTGACACCTTCAATAACGATCCCTACGTCGTTGACTAGTCCACTTTGGTCTCGCATCAGGTACACCGCCATCACCACTTCTTTCAGTTCTTCCTCCACATTGACAGCTGTAACACCGTCACTCTGCAGACACTGGTACAGCAGGCGGGCGGGATGGCAGGCAGGTGGGATTGCAGGCAGGCAGGGAGGTGGGATTGCAGGCAGGCAGGACGGCAGGCAGACAAACACACACACACACACACACACACAGAGACAGACAGGATTTATCCATTAGATTATAAATAATGGTTTATTGTACAGTAAGCCCATGTGAAACATCTTTTGATGCATGTCACCAGGGTCCAACATTAACTTTCTTGTCCATCTGCCAAATGGGTAATGAATCCTCAAATTTTACCAGCCACTCAATAGATTCTCATTATTTTTTGCTGGGGAGACAAGCAAATCTACCAGCCAATTGCATATTTTACCTAAATCAATCAGTAGTACAAGCATTGTAAGTTGTGTTTGTTTATTAAAAAGGATCCCAATTAGCTGATACCTAGGTATCAGCTAGTTTTCCTGGGGTCCAGGACAACAAAGTATATGTATTCGTTTAAAGCAGAGGTGCCCAAATCCTTTCGTTTGAAGGGCCAGAATTAAAGCTGCAGGACTACGGGGGAAGGGGTTTAACTTGGGGGTTCCAAGTTACTGACCAAACACTATTTCAGTGATTGCTATCAGAATATAGAGCCATTTAACACTTAAAGTGCCAAATAGCAGCTTCCATAGTTGTCTATTCAGTGGAAGGACTAATTTCAAATGTAGAGATTGTGGGGAGAAATCTGAAAGCCATGCATTGCACTCACTTTTATCTCCTTGATCAATGCAGTGGCATCTTCACCCAGGTGATCAATTAGACATCTGAGGATGACTTCTCTCCTTTGTTGGATGGGGCAGTCACTCTGTTAAGGAGAACATTTATTTTAATAGCTGACAAGATGCAATACTCACTCTAGATCAGAGGTTTTCAAAGTTGGAGGGGGGCCTCCCCAGGGGGGCTCCAAACAGTTACAGGGGAAGCTCAGTGAATGGAAGTGAAAAATATTAGGTTATTATTAGCATACTCATCAAAAGGTGATCACATAAAATAGCCTAAATGTGTGTTTTGGTGAAAGAGATGGTTCAGAGATACAGTAGTCTGTTGGGATTTTACCATTTTCCCAGAGTCAGAAACTAAGAAAGAGAGAGACAGAGAGAGAGAGTTGGATTGCTATTCCATTGAATGAATTTGAATGATTGGGATGTATTTACTATTTTTGGTTTAATATGCATGCTTGTTCAAGTGACACATAAAAGCCTGTCAGTGATATTCAGGCCTACATGACCTTTTTGTGAATTAATACACAAGATTAATTGGTCATGTAAACACTAAGTACTTAGCTACATGACCAATTCATCTCGTTTATTAATTCTTGTCAGTGTCTCCTAAAGATCAATATATCAGCTTCAGGTATTTTACAGTTAAACCTTTAATTTGTTTTATTAAAGAATCAGCATCTTTGCAGAGAAGTTGACTCAATGTGAAGCAAGAATAACTCTAAACAGCCTGCATGCATAATTTGGATAGGCATATCTCTATTGACTATCTATTATCCCTATCTCACAACACCATCACATCAAATACCTGTAAAAACATTTGTTGCAATTTGGGTTCTTTTGTTGACTGGAAATAAACGTGTTTGCAGTGGGGAAACGCGGGTGGGGGGGACAAAAGAAAAGATGGGAGGATTTAGAGTGGACTCAATTAAAACTCAGCGAAACAGTGGGAGCTGCCGTGCCAGCAGAGAGATGGAGAGCTTGTCGACAGATCATCTGTGGTGCCCCAACGACTAATGCAAAATTACCGCTTTTGCGATGATAGGACCCTAGGTCTCTAGTGATTGGTTAGGGAAAAACGAACCCTCCTCCCCCATGGAACTTGTTGAAGAATGGAGGCAATGTCAGACTAGAAGATGGAAATGGAGGATAACTAGTTGACCCTAAAGTTGTTTAAAATTAACTACTACACAAAGGAGTAAACTGAAATACCTGGAGTAGAGGATTCATTTCCACACGATGTCTCTCCCCGAAAGCACCTTTCTTGGCTTGGAAGATGGACAGCAGTTTGTTGGAATAGTGGTCCAACATGGACATGAATTTGGGCTCAAGATTCACGGTGGTGATTCTTTGAAACTCAGCGCTTACCTGGTGAAAAAAAGACAAAAAAGGACAGGGCACATTTTTTTTAATTCAAACTTTGATTTGAGCAATACAATATCACAATGTTTTCTTGCCTAAGATGTAACTCTTATAGGACTTAACATCTGTGCTGGACCAATGCCACCTACTCACCTGTGACACATCAAACAAGGCAGGCCACCTCTGCTTGAGCACTTCAACCCTCATCCTGCTGCTGACAACATCTTGTCTTCTATGTGCAAACGTGTAGGACATCAACTCGTTGATGGTGGTCGTGCTCTCTCTCTTCTTTAATTCAGACATAATTTGGAGTCGCAGCTGCTCTTGGTGTTCATCACTTTGACCTAAAGGATACTTTGGAAGATACTCCACTTCTCCCTTCCGTGCTTTTTTTACATTTTTGGCTGGTTTCTTTTCAGCAGGACACTTGTTTTTGAGAGCGTTGCAGCTAACTTCAGGAAATCCAAAAGTTTGTAGTGTTTTCCTGTAATTTCCCATCTTCTGCTTTATGCGATCCCGCAAACCCTCAAATCCATTTGGACTTGCAGGTTCTCTCAGACATGGATGCTTTTTGATTAAGGCGACTGCAACCTGTTCAACTTGATAGCGTTTGGGATAGGCTGTGTGGCTGAAAATCAAATCTGCTATCCTTTGCATGATTTCAGACTTGACTCGAGGGTTTGTGAGTAGAGTGCCATCTTTGACAAATTGTTCATTTGCATTCCTCAGCACTGCCTCTGATGCAACTGAGAAAAGGGGAATGACAATTTCATTTGGCCATGGTGCCCTTGGAGGGCTTGATAAGACATTTTCTTGTGATGAAATTGATGATGTGCCATCTGACTGGTAACCTGCTAAACTATTGGATGGCAGTGATGACTGGCAATCTGCAGAAGTGGATGGCAGTGATGACGGGTAATCTGCAGAACTAGTGGACCCCTGTGATGACAGGTAATCTGCAGAACTAGTGGAGTCCAGTGGTGAAGTCCGGCTAAAGGAATCATAAGTGTCCATGTCGGTCACATTTGCAGTCTCAGATGATACAACTGAAAGCACTATTGTTTCCAAAGGCACAACTTTGATTGTCCCCTTATGTTTAACCTGGTTAGTATGATGCATGGTGAAGTAATCTCCAAAATCCTCATCAAAGTATTGGAGGGAGAATTGCTCATCAAGTTGGAATTCAGTCTTTACAATTTGATCCAACTCATCCATTGTGTCTGGCAGTCCTGATGCCAGTGTGAGCTTTTCATGACGGTGATCTATAAGCACCTTTACAACAAAAGGGTCCATCTGCATGAAAAGAAAATCAAAACAACTGGAAATCAGGATTACAGTACACACTTACATGGCTGAGTCTTTTTCACCACTGGCATCAAAATCCCTGATTTAGAATTTCATAATCATAATTAAATGTCTTCAACTTACCTCCTCTCCTCTCCCGTTTCCTTGCTGTAAAACAAATTTTGAAAATATTTAGCATTCATGACATCATCAGTGTTGTCATAAATCCCACTGTGACATTTTCAGTGATGTCATAAATCCCATAGACATTTTCAGTGATGTCATCTATCCCAGTGATGTCATAAACCCACTGTGACATCAGTGATGTCATAAATCCCATAGACATTTTCAGTGATGTCATCTATCCCAGTGATGTCATAAACCCACTGTGACATCAGTGATGTCATAAATCCCATAGACATTTTCAGTGATGTCATCTATCCCAGTGATGTCATAAATCCACTGTGACATCAGTGATGTCATAAATCCCATAGACATTTTCAGTGATGTCATCAATCCCAGTGATGTCAGAATTCCCAATGTGACATCAGTGATGTCATAAATCCCACTGTGACATCAGTGATGTCATAAATCCCACTGTGACATCAGTGATGTCATACATCCTGACGACATCAGTGATGTCATAATTCCCACTGTGACATCAGTGATGTCATAAATCCCACTGTAACATTATCAGTGATGTGATAAATCCCAGAGACATCAGTGATGTCATGAATCCCACAGTGACATCAGTGATGTCATAAATCCACTGACATCATCAGTGATGTCATAAATCCCACCGACATTTTCAATGATGTCATAAATCCCAGTAATGTCATATTCCCAATAGGCTCTTTCACACCGGCTATGAAAGCCGAAAAATGCCCGGAAATTAGGATTCGCGGCTCTGATGTGAAAGGCTTGAACGCGCGTTGGTGGGTAATTCTTGTACGCCTTTTGTCCCGGCACCAAAGGTTGTCACATCGCCGTATTGGCGGACAACCCGCCTCCACCTGAAAGCGTCGTAGCGCCCAGCCGGCAAGAGGTGCGAATGGGCGTGACATCCTGATGACGCGGGCTGCGCGCGTCGTAAACAACATACGTCACCACAGCGCGACCCACTGGGCTTAAAACCGCAGCGCTGTGTGTGCAAGCACCACACTTCAGCTAACTTCTAACTACTTAATAACTTGCGAACAAGAACATGTCTGGAAATTGGAGCGATAGCGAAGTCCGGCTGCTTCTGTCTCTCAGGGCCGAAGATCAGATCAACAAACACATAACCGGGACAGTGAAGGACGGCCGGTTATTGGAGAAGCTGTCCAAAGAACTGCATCAGCGCGGCTTTCCTCGCGACAAGACTCAGGTCACGAGCAAATTAAAAACATTAAGAAAGAAGTATCATGCGGTTAACGACAACAATGGAAGAAGCGGTCATGGTCGCATGGATTGGCCATATTTCGATTTGTGCCAAATAATCTGGGGGCCAAGCCGCTCTGCCAACCCTGTTGCATTAATCAGCAGCATGGAGGAGCCCGATCAGCCTCAAATCGATCGAGATGGGTCACCGACCCCGTCCTGCAGCCCTGAGCACGAGCCCGAGACGGAGACCGTGAACGAGACCGAGACCAGCACGACCAGGCCCAGCAGTCGACCCAGCAGACCCAGCAGTGGAGGCGTTGAATCTGATGAACCAGGTAAAATGTTAAAACGTGTTATAGTTGTTAATATTGTTGTTATAGTAGTGGTAGTGATTAATGGTGGGTGATACCTTGTGGAGGGCTTGGCCTTGGCTGGGTACCAGACCTGTTTACAAACAGCCAGAGCAGATAGCCAACAGATAATAAACACCCCACATCCTATACAAAACCTAGAGAAAATTAGCTAAACCAAGCTTTATAATGCAGGAGAAATCCTAACATGCCCCCTATTGTTTTGTTGTGTTTGTTTGCCTGCCTGCCTGTGTCCTAAGAGGTTGTGTTATTTTTCTTTGTTCTAGGATGCAGCCAGCCACCAGCCAAGAAGAAGAGGGTCACAAAAGGGCAGCTGATGGCGAAGGAGATGAAGGAGCTGTGGGCCGGGTTGGACCGTGATGAGCAGGACAGAGAGCGCCTCCGGGAGCAACAACAAGCGGCCCGCGAAGAGCAGCACAAGGCAGAGCTTGCCCAGCAGCGTGCAGAAGATGTGAGCAACTTCAAGGAACTGTTCAAGGACATGCAGCAGCACATGCTGGAACAGAACTCGATCCTGCGGGACCTGGTTTCACGCCAGCCAGTGCCAGTCCAGCAGAACCCAGGTCCATCTCCTTCCCGGCAGCACCACACTCACACCCTCCAAAGGCAGTATTACCCGCAGCAACAGTACCGGCACCATGCGGATGACTCATACGAGTCTTTCGAGCCACCTGGTTCCTCCTCCTTCCTCCAGCAGCTGGACTGACAAGACAGTTTAGCCATTTTGCACAGCATGTTGTTTGCACTAGTCCTCTAGAGAGAGAGTGGCGTCAGCGTTACAGCGCACTACAGACTTATTTTATTATCTAATTTTTTTTAACCTTTTTATAGAAGTGCTTTTGATCATTTTTTTTTTTTTAAATACTGTTTTTTGCACTATTTTTGTCCTATTTTTAACTTTTTTTAATGGCTTTGTTCCTTATTTTTGTGTGTGACCATTTGATTTATCTGTGAAATAAAAACACTTTACTTGAACCCTTGTTTCATCATATGGTTCATGTTAGCATCAGTCATAACATCACAAACACAATTAAAGTTAATATGAACACCTGTGAGAATAAAGAAATATTATCTTTAACCAGAGCAAGCACACAAAATGTCCTTTCTTTGTGTTTATAAACACAAAGAATGGACATTTTGTGTGCTGGCTCTCACCCTTCAAAAGTATTCTACTGTGGCGTGCACCTAAACTAAAGCCAGCACACAAAATGTCCTTTCTTTGTCTTTATAAACACAAAGAAAAGTATTCTACTGTGCCGTGCACCTAAACTTTAAAAACACCGGTGAGTGTGCTCGCTGCTGGCTGATTGCCAGTTTGTTAGATATTATTGTATAGACAGTTTACATTTGACATCTAAATGCACTGAAAGGCAAAGTTGTGATTTTTTAAATATTTCTAAACCATGGAGACTGCATGGCCCCCCACCCACATGCAGGCCTTGGGTGTGGGAGCCATCATGCACATTGTGATATGAATGGCTGAGAGAGGTCACTTTACATATATGATAATCAGGGCCTTTGAGAAGGAAAACACAGGCTGGGTAGAGCTGACGAGCGTACATTCTGTGTACATTCAGGAAATGTAGCAGGCACTCATCTAGGACATTGTGACATCACTGTTGAGTGGTTAATTTACATGGTGATCATCCTCTTGTCTGCCGGCCATCTCAATCCTGCCCTCAACTCATTCTAAAGAAAAAATAACCCCAAAATATAGAAAAGGCAGAATTGTTAATAAATCTAATCTGCTGCAGCCAGCCAGTGGATTTGTATCACAGTATATATTATATTATATCAGGGGATTAACAGGAGAAATTATCAATCACAGAGGGAGAGAGGGTTAACAATAGGTGTGTGGCCCTTCACTTACTTGATGTAAGTCACTATGGCCCCCTGGGAAATAATGTTGTAATGTGAAATAATGTTTTCTCTAAACCCACATTCATTTTATTTATTTTTACAGTTGTTTCATCATCAAGAAAGGATCAGCAAATCAAGTTCAAAAGTCAAGCTTTATTCACAGCAAATAGCCACCTCACACTAAGGAGGCAGGAGTCTTACAAGTTTCCATAAAAATGACATTGGCTGTTAGATTGGCTGTTAGATATAATAAGAAAGCCAACATCTTACAAAAATAGAAAAAAAAATGTATCTTTATCTTTTCAGTAAAAATAGAACATAGAGGTAGATGGCAATCCACTAAAATCACACATTGGCAAATGGTAAAAAATAAATGACATAGCACAGAAAGAAACAGTATATGAGGCCACACATAGGTGGCTGCAGGACACAGCCACTTCTTAATGGAGGATTTTAAACCTCTGAGGGGACTACAGCCCTTAATTACGGCATATACTATAGTGACATCTACAGTGTGTAAATAGCCTACAGAATTGACATAATGGCTGCACGGATAGCTTGGTGACCCTGTGCATGTGCACCATGGTAAGCATCTCTGTCAGGGGCTGGGAAGTCAGGTTGCTCAGTGTTCCACTCTGGCAAGAAGTGTTCCTTGTTGATTTCACAGATGTTGTGTAGAATACAACAGGCAATAACAACCTCAGACATAAATGCAGTATCAATGTCATTACGCTTGGCCAGGCACCTCCAGCGACCTTTGAGACGGCCAAAGGCATTTTCCACAACCATCCTTGCTGAGCTGAGTTTGAAGTTGAAGGTTCTCTGCTGCTCATCGAGTACATGGTGGTTGGTGAACCCCTTCATCAGCCACTGCCGGATGGGGTACGCTGGGTCTCCTATCAGATGTACAGGGATCTCCACTCCGTTCACAGCGATGGAGTTCTGTGGAGAGAGTAATGCAGATATATAAGTATGTGTTTATGTGTGGGGTGGACAGCGCGTGTGTTGTAAGGCAGGACAAGCAGTAAAAGAAGATTGATTCTAACAGTGTGCCCCTGTGACATAAAACAATTTTGAATAGAAATGGTGGATTTATCTAAACATATAGATATTAGTTATTAATGCAGTAAACACACAGGCACACCAATCAGATAACATTTGCAGATCATACTGTATGTACTTACTTCACGTGGGAAGAGGTACCCGCCTTGCCCTTCAGCCTTTCTGTAGATGGGCGAGTTGGCAAAAACCCGAGCATCATGTGTGCGTCCAGGCCATCCCACATACACATCTGTGAAGCTGGAGCAACAAAAGAAGACACAGGTCATTAATCACAATCAGAAACTGGCTTGGTGTAGTTGGTGGACAAGCTACATATGATACACAGACAACACAATAAGTAAGAATATATATACAACTTAATACAAGACATAAACAGTGTTTAAATGTGGCTATGTACAATGTTTGCAAGGCCGTAATTGTATCCCAGACCCTGATCCTTACCAGCATTTGTGGTCAACAACAGCTTGTAGGACAATGGAGTGCCAGCCCTTCAGATTGTAGTAGGCTGCAGCGTCGACTTGGGGGGCGATGATGGGAATATGTGTGCCATCGATGGCACCAGCACACTGTGGGTAGCCCTGGCCCTGGTTCGCAAATGCGTCAATTGCCTCCTGAAGACGAGCACCACTCGGCAGGTCAATAAACCGTTGAAAGAGTACAGTCTTCAATGCTCTGGTAACTTGGCGTACCAACACACACACAGTGGAGACCCCGATGCCAAAAATGCAACTAATGGTTCTATATTCACATGGGGTAGCATACCACCACAAAGCGACGGCAAGTCGAAGCCGAGGTTCCAGAGCCTGTCGCCAGTTTGTTGTCCTGCGCCTCAGGTGTGGCTCAATGAGCTCAACAATAAAGCCAAAAGTGTCTCGCGACATACGAAAATGATCCCGCCACTCATCTTCATCGAAATGGTTGAGGACATAAGCCCAGAACACGGGCCCGTGTGGTCTCTCTCTTCTCCACATTCTTCTTTCTGTGAGCAGCCCACATTGTGCCAGAAGAACCGCACGTTTCCGCTTGCGGAGTTTAAGCCTCGACCGCTGGCCTTTCTCGAACTCCTCCCTGCTTCTTTTCAGGTTCTCCTTTACCTTGGCTTCCCTTTGCCTCCAGGTAGCCACCATTGTGCACATCGCGTGGAATAGCAATGTAAATAACTTCGCTTGCGTTTGCAGAACAGCTACCAAAACTAGAGCATTTGTGTCGACCGCCATGTTGTTTGTTTTGAAGCTGCTCGGCGCGTATGTTACGCATCACACTAGGCGCCGATGCTTTGTTGTCACGTCATGCCCTTCTCGCTAATGGTTCACGCCCCATTTCAACCCGGGAGCGGGGGATGGGGGGATGTCGCCTGAAAGTACACCACAGCACGGGAAAGTGGCCGTACTGCTTGGCTCTGTGTGAAAGCAATTTCTGTGGCGAGGCTGCCAAGCTTTACCGTCTTCCCGAACTACAATTTTGCGCGATCTGTGTATGAAAGAGCCTAGAGTGACATCAGTGATGTCATAAATCCCACTGACATTTTCAGTGATGTCATGAATCCCAGTGATGTCATAAATCCACTGACATCATCAGTGCTGTTATAAATCCGACATCACCAGTAATGATTCAAAGATTTTATTGCCATGTCAACAAAAGTTGATAGGAATTTGTCTTGGTTCACTCTCAGAGACAGACAAAAAACATAGCAGCCAATGCTGGTGTCATTGGCCACACAGCAGCTGTGCTCAGCGGCCTATCTGCAAATGCGAGTTGCAGGATCAGCTTGGCAAGCTGCACAACGGGCGAGCCTACGTAGCGGGTGAGCCTAGGAATCGAGCGCGTGTAGTGCGCAAGATCCCTAGTAAAATAAATCACCAAAATTATGGGGTGGGGGGGGGATCGTTTGTGCTGTAGGGCCGCCGGATGGAATTCAAACATCCCCCCTGTGACCCCACCACCGCTGCTGAAAAAATCCTAGAGGAAACACTGGAGTGTAGGGATGTCACAATATATCGTCCCACAATATATCGCGATATCAAAAAGTGACAATATGTATCGAAATTAATATTGCGAGAAAAATAAGCTGAACATGGTGGTGGCACTGATCTGCATCTGATTGCATGCTCGCTCTCCTTTTCATTGCTTTGTTTGAACAGATGAGGGACGTCACAGACACAGAGGATAAAAAAGGTGAAATTACGAAAATTATCGGGGAGGATGCCCCCTCAACTTACAAATCTATTGCAAAAAAATATTGTTAAAATATCGTATCGTTATCGTGAACCCAATATCATGTATCCTATCATGAACTGAGTGTATCGTGACACCCCTACTGGAGTGCGATTGCTTTGAATACACCCTACAATTCTAAAACTGTGCTGACCTTGTACTGCTGGTCCTGGCCTCCTCAACGCCTCCTCGACGGGGTTTCCTCCAAAGCAAAGGTTCAGAGCTGCGGAGTAACAGAATACATGTATTTAAAATACAAAATATGACTTCCATTACAGTTAAAGTTTAAATTGGTGTGTATTTTGAATACAGTTACTGTGTCTTTAAAGAGTATTACTTTGTTTTATTTTATTTGGTCTAATGTTCATATGTGCCAAGCATTTCCTATAAACAGATTTGAAAAAATGCATGTGCAGTGCACCTGCCACACACAGCCTCCTGGCTGGGGAAATGTGCATTTGTTTTTGCAAAGAGTGAATGAACCACACTCAATATTTCATTTGATATGAATAAAAGAGACATTTTCATTTTCTGACAATGAAAATACAATTAATTGTGCAGCCCTACTATAAACTCTTGATTTACTAAATGTGTGTGCTGCATCTAGCCTTGTCTGACACACAAAAAAACGCCAAAATGCCTAACTTTGGAGCATTGGAAACCCCACAAGCTTGACCACATTGGATGCAGTGGGTCTTAGTTTCATGACAGTGGTATAAGGCTCCTCACTACTTTCAAAAATGAGTCTGCTACAGCCTTTGAAAGACAGTAATATCGCCCGCGGTGTTTCTTCACATCCACCACGTGATGTTATAACGTTATATGGGGCAGAAATAGCCGATATACAGGCGAAAATAAAAAGATAGATTGGCTATGTTCGTACTCTGCTCATTACGGCGTGTGCTGCACGTGGGAAGACCATGTCCACGCGGACTCTGCAGTGAAGCCAAGCCAAGCGCTTTCACTTCAAAGCCGTGAGGAAACCTCTGTTAACTCGGTACTCCTGGCGTGGCTTTCTCGACCCGACATTATCTCTCAGTACCGTGCTGACAGCCATGCACCTACCTCTGGACCAACGCAAAACTTTTCTGCCAACGGGGAATAATGAACTACTTTCTCGCGCCCATTAAAACTGATCAACCCCAAGGGAAAACACGGAAATGCAGAAAGCACCAGCCTAACATGCAGCAGCAAGACCTTAGCAGCACGAATAAAATGTTGGAATTAAGCCAGTCACACAAGGCAAATTCGTTTTAGCAAACAGTGGCTTGAATATGTTTAAAGTTACTTACATTGATGTGCTGCAAGAGGAAAATGTTGGGTGGCAAAAAGCTTCAAGCAGCCGGCTCAAAATGTCCTCTGTCCATGTGGCTGGGCTCTCAACAGATAAATGATGTCACTTCCGCCAGCTTACCAAAATCTTTAAGCAATATGACCAATACATCTAGTTCTTAACATTATAATTTTTTCATTGAAACATACAATAATGATTACAAATATTTAATCAATGGAATCTGTCATTAAAATAACCATTTATTTTAACGAAATAATCTCACTATTATATGTCAATATTATATATAAACATTAGTTGGCGTTTTACTCATGGATTATGATATGATCAACTCAAATAATAACCATATTGATTAAGAGTAATTTTATTGGGTGAAGTTGTCATTATAATACTGTTATATTTACTTGGTCAATGAATTACTTTTCTGAGTGTGAGTGTCACCTGTGGTGTGCCGCAGGGTTCAATTTTAGGGCCTATTTTATTTCTCATTTATGTTAATGACATGCCAGCGGCAGTAAAATGTAAACTTATTTTGTATGCTGATGACTCTTCCCTACTAGTGTCTGGGAAAGATATTCATGATATTGAGATCACTCTTAGTAGGGAGTTAGAAAATGTAAGGGAGTGGCTCATTGACAACAAATTGTCACTGCACTTAGGCAAAACTGAGTCAATTCTGTTCGCCACTAAGCGTAGGCTGCAGAAGTCGAGCAAGATAAAGGTTACATGTGAAGGTACTGAAATCGTCTCACAGGCTTGTGTTACGTACCTTGGGATCACTCTGGATCAGTCTCTCTCAGGAGAGGCTACTGCTGAGAAAATATTATCAAAAAGTGCCAGTAAACTCAAGTTTCTGTATCGCAGAACAAGGCAGTTTGATATTACTATTAAAAAACTCCTTGTAACAGCACTGATACAGTGCCACTTTGATTTTGCCTGTTCAGCTTGGTACAGTGGTCTGAACATGAAATTACAGAAGAAGTTGCAGGTTATGCAAAATAATATAATTCGTTATTCACTGAATGTTCCTCCTAGGACACATGTAGGTGGAAACGAATTCAAAAAGGTGGGTATGTTGCCTGTTGAGTTTAGGATTGAACAGCTAAAGCTAAACCATATGTATAACATCATCAATGGTACTGCCCCCATGTATCTGGGCTCACAGATAACAATGGTCCATACCCAGCATGGTCACAACACCAGGGCTAGTGTGCGCTCATGCAAGGTACCACGAGTGAATAGTGTAGCAGCTCGAAGCTCCTTTTTTTATACTGGGTCCTTGCTGTGGAACAGCCTTCCCCTAGGTATCAAGCTGTCAGAGTCGAGAGGTGTCTTTAGAAGGCAGGTCCGGGATCATCTTTGGAGTAAAGTGGCCAGCTAGAGGACAGGTTTTGCCACCAGCAAAACAGTGTTTTTAATTTGTGATATTGTTGTTTTTGTTCTTGGATTTGGTTCTCTGAAATTGTTGCCGATTTTCATGTTTTTGTTTTGTTATTTTGTTTTAATGATTTTAGGTGTTACGGATAAGAAATGGTATATTGATTAGAAATTGTATATTGATATGACTGACTTTTTACATGTTATGTGTTGTGCGTTCTGTCCTACAACAGCAGGGACCATGTTGGAAATAAGTGTTCTCTCTTTAACATGTTATCCTTTGGAATTTTCTTTTGTAAATTGTCTTCTCTATATCCATAAATAAAAATCAATCAATTAATCAATCAAATATGGCTAAAAAAGGTTAAAAAAAAAAGCTCACATTTTTTCCGGCGGCACCGCCGAAGCCGCCTCCCCTCCTGCCGGCCTCGACCCTACCAACTTTGAGACCAAAACGACGCCCTTGGTTCTGACCATGCTGAGGAAACATACATGTAGTATTGAGTGTTTGTAACAAAGTGGCATCAAAGCACATTTACTAATTGCATTATTAACAAGTCCTGTGTATTTTTTCCCATTAGGCTTTCACACTGAAAATGAGCAGTGCTGACTACGGCTCCCTAGATTGTCCAATATTGGTGGCTGACCATTCCTGAACATCTTCAGAGGTATGTGGCTGTTGCGGGTGGAGGTGTGCTACCAGTAGGGGAGAGTCTCACGGCCAGGGGCGGGAAACGCTGGGAGGGGACAGTGTGCAACAGTGACGCTGTCGCTAACCCTGGGGTGCTCCCCCGGAGTGGTGGGGATGTGGATAATCTTGACTACTGGACCCCCAGAGAAAGCAAGTGTGCCCCCCCACAAGTCTATCGTGCAGTGATTTAATGTCAAAAAGTCCTCCCCCAAGATACAGACTTGACCCCTGCACCAGAGCTGTATATTTTTTGCAGTGTGCTCGTTGTTCACTTTTTCCACTTGTTTTCCTGTAACCTGAGAGAGAGAGAGAGAGAGAGAGAGAGAGAGAGAAGCCGCTTTCACACCGGCCTTGAAAGCCGTAAAATGCACGGAAAATGAGATCCGCTCCTCCGATGTGAAAGTTGTGAACGCGGGTTGGTGGGTAATTGTTAGGGGTGTCACGATACACTAATTTCACGATACGATACGATACACGATATTGGGTTCACGATAACGATACGATACAATATTTTAACAATATTCTTTTTAACAAAAGTAAATAATTTTTATGTATTTATTTATCATTTATTTAACCATGTGAGTCACGTTGAAATCAAAACCTCTTTTCAAGGGAGCCCTTGGAAAATACTGGAAAAATAGTCTTTCATTTGAAATGCACAAAATACAAAACAAATGCTGTTTTTGGAAATTGTTATTATAATAACTATAAAACGACATGGAAGATAATGCTTCTCTTGCAATAGAATGTGTCACATTGTCACAAACTAAATGTTTGTTGCATGGTGAAAGAAAAATAAAGTATACAATCTATTTCTTAAATAACTCATGCTCAATGGTCCCTAAACTTATGTAATCTTATGTACCCCTTGAGCTGTTTTGCCATGCCAGTAGTAGTCTACCCGCTCACTCATGCGTGTTGATTCTGCTAAATTTGTTCTATTATTATTCAGGAGAAGAAAAAAAAATGTTTTTTTTTTTTTTCTTTTTTTTTTACGATATCATTTTTTTCTGACGATACGCATATCGTGACGTTTCGATATCGCGATATATCGTGCGACGAAATATCGTGACACCCCTAGTAATTGTTGTACGCCTTTCGTTCCGCCAGTGGACCTAGTCACAGCGCCGGGTTACCCTGCAACCCACCTCCACCTGAAAGCGTAGGAGCGGCAAGCCGGAATGGTGCTCATTCATAAAAAAAAATACAGGGGAAATCACCTCATGCAGCAAGGAAGGCATACGTGAAAGTAAAAAAAGGCGGCCGTTTTGTATTAGCTCCCAAGCACGTTTGACCTGGTCCCTGCCGATTGCAGCTGAACGCTGCATGGAGAAATATCACTAAATCACCTGCGTAAAAAGGTTACCATGAACCAGTGTTTCCCCCCTGTGGGGCGCAGTGGCATTACAGGTGTAGCCTGGTAAACCAGCCCGTCACGTGAACTCACATTTCATTTGGTTCTGCGTGACGGTCTGGCCCTTAAGCCTGGGAGGGTGTTTAAGCTGCAGAGCGGAAGGGCCAATCAGCGACTGCGCTGTGATTGACAGCGCAAGTTGGCCAATCAGGAACGCTACTAGCACTGCACTAACAAAACAATAATGGCTGCCTCCTTGCCTGATCGTCTCAAGGAGTAATGTCAGCGTTTGCCTAGTTTAAACAGCCATAAAGTGCAGTTATTGCAGAAATAGACTCAATAACAACAATTAAACAAGTACAGGAGTATCGCCGCAACCGCAGAGTTTCTCGGCGGAAAAGATGTTTTTACCATTCTCCCGAGTGGATTTGGGTTTGACTGGATCCGACGCTGATTGGCTGAAGGAGTTGTCTGCCAAGGCAACTATGCCCGCCCATGCTCCCGCCCCTGTAAGGACTGGGTGAAGAGTTGGGGCCAGACCGTCACGCAGAACCAAATGAAATGTGAGTTCATGTGACGGGCTGGTTTACCAGGCTATTACAGGTGGGGCGCAGGGGGAAATGCAGAAATGCAGCACGGAACCAATGTTTTGACCATTTTGACATCAGACTTCTTTCCCGGCAAGCAATAAATGAACCCCACTTCTGTAGTGACTTCGCATTCATTCCATGGATGGTTCATTTATATTGCCAAATATTTGAACGTGTTTTGTTTCGTTTTGCACAGGTTGCACTTTATTGTTATTATTTTGAAAATATGTGCAGTGCAAAACAGGTTCATTGCAGCCACTAATACAGTGATAATAAGACTTAATGCAAATTTGTCTTGCCAAATATTTGTTATTTTTTGCACAGATAGAACTTTATTGATATTGTTATAACAAAGTGATTGCACACTTGATGTTATTTCAATAAAAGTTCAACTTGTTACACTTTTGTTGGGGCGGTGGGGCATGAACATTTTTCCTCCTCCAAAGTGGGGCATGACAGAAAAAGTTTAAGAAGTCTTGTGCATATTGGCATGCATCTCATCTTAGAGATTTTGTCTGAACAAGTCATCAATTTAATTGTGTGTTATGCAGTGTTTACATCAAATTGGCATTTTTGTTCTTATATCTTCATAATCTAAGATATTGTCCTTAATATGTGTTTACAGACAGACGGCGATACAGCTACTACCATGGAGGACTCACAACCTCTGCTGCCTAAGACACAGATCAGTGATGTAACTGGTCCCAACAAGCCTCTGCCACAGGTACATTCATGTTTATCCCTTCAGATTGTATTCTAGAGTGTCATGCTTAATGGTAGTCGAATATTTCAGACAAATGTTAACCTTCAGAGGGATTTTCTTCTTGGTTAATTCACACATGTGGGCCACTTTTATGGCTTTTGAAGTTTACTGAACAGTGTGAAATGTTTCCTGAACAGTGTGAAATGTTTACTGAACAACAGTGTGAAATGTTTACTGAACAGTGTTAAATGTTTACTGAACAGTGTGAAATGTTTACTGAACAGTGTTAAATGTTTACTGAACAGTGTTAAAAAAAACATTGATGTTTCAAAGTCATAAAAGTGGCCCACGTGTGTGACAATTGTATTGCTGAACACAAATGACCACGCCCATAAACTTTTGTTAGCCACAGACCTTATTTGATGCATTTAGGCCAGGCATGTCTGAAGTCCAGCCCTGGGGCCAATTGTGGCCCGCAGACAGATTTAAAGTGGCCCTTGTCTCTCAAAATATACTATATGTGGTCCTCTACACAGTATTGGTTAATCAAGCAAGTTCAATTTGCATTGTTTCCCTTCACCTAATGATGACAGCACCATCATACAGTTTGTACAGGAACCAAGTAGGAACAGCACATGCAGAACTAATGTTTTCAGATGGTAAACAAAATATACAGTACATTTGTATGTGATTTTTGATTAAAAAAAATTATAACCCATATGATGCAAGAACACCTGGCCCCCCGACATTTTCACATGATCTAATCTGGCCCCCATTCAAAAAAGTTTGGGCACCCCTGATTTAGGCTAAGTGAAATCCCCATTCTAAAACCCCATACATTTCCTCCTTCAGAGATGGGAAGTAACAAAGTACAAATACTTCGTTACTGTACTTAAGTAGATTTTTCGGGTATCTGTACTTTACTTAGTATTTATTTTTCTGACGACTTTTTACTTTTACTCCCTACATTTTAACACATGTATCTGTACTTTCTACTCCTTACATTTCCAAAACAAGCTGGTTACTTTAGTTTGAATGCATGACAACAACGATTAAACCGAGAAGAAACGGGGTAGAATTAATAGAGATAGTTCATTCCCCTAAATGTCAGCTTGTGATTGGCTCTCTGTAGAGCAGCTCACCAGGCTCTGCAGTCTGCTGGGTAACTTTCGGTTTAGCCCTCGACTTACTCTGAGTCTGCTAACTTGAATGGGCTAAAATAATGTAATCATGCGGCACTTCTAGACTTTCTAAATGTTATTGGACCAAATGGATCAAATTCTGATAGTGAAATAAGTCATTTCGCGGGGGCTGTGTTGTGATTGCGACGCTCAAAAGCATGTATCCAGCTCAGCTTAGCTCAGCTGACTCCAGACCAGTAGTCATACTCGCACCCGCTGAACCGATACGCAGAGCCCGGTCAGCTCTCCAGAATGACAGAAAAAGTTTAAGAAGTCTTGTGCATATTGGCATGCATCTCATTTTAGAGATTTTGTCTGAACAAGTCATCAATTTAATTGTGTGTTATGCAGTGTTTACATCAAATTGCCATTTTTTTTGTTATATTTTCATAATCTAAGATATTGTCCTTAATATGTGTTTACAGACAGACGGCGATACAGCTACTACCATGGAGGACTCACAACCTCTGCTGCCTAAGACACAGATCAGTGATGTAACTGGTCCCAACAAGCCTCTGCCACAGGTACATTCATGTTTATCCCTTCAGATTGTATTCTAGAGTGTCATGCTTAATGGTAGTCGAATATTTCAGACAAATGTTAACCTTCAGAGGGATTTTCTTCTTGGTTAATTCACACATGTGGGCCACTTTTATGGCTTTTGAAGTTTACTGAACAGTGTGAAATGTTTCCTGAACAGTGTGAAATGTTTACTGAACAACAGTGTGAAATGTTTACTGAACAGTGTGAAATGTTTCCTGAACAGTGTGAAATGTTTACTGAACAGTGTTAAATGTTTACTGAACAGTGTGAAATGTTTACTGAACAGTGTGAAATGTTTACTGAACAGTGTTAAATAATTACTGAACAGTGTTAAAAAAAACATTGATGTTTCAAAGTCATAAAAGTGGCCCACGTGTGTGAAAATTGTATTGCTGAACACAAATCACCACGGCCATAAACTTTTGTTAGCCACAGACCTTATTTGATGCATTTAGGCCAGGCATGTCTGAAGTCCGGCCCTGGGGCCAATTGTGGCCCGCAGACAGATTTAAAGTGGCCCTCGGCTTGTCTCTCAAAATATACTATATGTGGTCCTCTACACAGTATTGGTTAATCAAGCAAGTTCAATTTGCATTGCTTCCCTTCACCTAATGATGACAGCACCATCATACAGTTTGTACAGGAACCAAGTAGGAACAGCACATGCAGAACTGATGTTTTCAGATGGTAAACAAAATATTTAGAGTACATTTGTATGTGATTTTTGATTCAAAAAAATTATAACCCATATGATGCAAGAACACCTGGCCCCCCCAACATTTTCACATGATCTAATCTGGCCCCCATTCAAAAAAGTTTGGGCACCCCTGATTTAGGCTAAGTGAAATCCCCATTCTAAAACCCCATACATTTCCTCCTTCAGAGATGGGAAGTAACAAAGTACAAATACTTCGTTACTGTACTTTAGTAGATTTTTCGGGTATCTGTACTTTACTTAGTATTTATTTTTCTGACGACTTTTTACTTTTACTCCCTACATTTTAACACAAGTATCTGTACTTTCTACTCCTTACATTTCCAAAACAAGCTCATTACTTTAGTTTTAATGCATGACAACAACGATTAAACCGAGAAGAAACGGGGTCGAATTAATAGAGATAGTTCATTCCCCTAAATGTCAGCTTGTGATTGGCTCTCTGTAGAGCAGCTCACCAGGCTCTGCAGTCTGCTGGGTAACTTTCGGTTTAGCCCTCGACTTACTCTGAGTCTGCTAACTTGAATGGGCTAAAATAATGTAATCATGCGGCACTTCTAGACTTTCTAAATGTTATTGGACCAAATGGATCAAATTCTGATAGTGAGTCATTTCGCGGGGGCTGTGTTGTGATTGCGACGCTCAAAAGCATGTATCCAGCTCAGCTCAGCTCAGCTGACTCCAGACCAGTAGTCATACTCGCACCCGCTGAACCGATACGCAGAGCCCGGTCAGCTCTCCAGAATGACAGAAAAAGTTTAAGAAGTCTTGTGCATATTGGCATGCATCTCATTTTAGAGATTTTGTCTGAACAAGTCATCAATTTAATTGTGTGTTATGCAGTGTTTACATCAAATTGCCATTTTTTTGTTATATTTTCATAATCTAAGATATTGTCCTTAATATGTGTTTACAGACAGACGGCGATACAGCTACTACCATGGAGGACTCGCAACCTCTGCTGCCTAAGACACAGATCAGTGATGTAACTGGTCCCAACAAGCCTCTGCCACAGGTACATTCATGTTTATCCCTTCAGATTGTATTCTAGAGTGTCATGCTTAATGGTAGTCGAATATTTCAGACAAATGTTAACCTTCAGAGGGATTTTCTTCTTGGTTAATTCACACATGTGGGCCACTTTTATGGCTTTTGAAGTTTACTGAACAGTGTGAAATGTTTCCTGAACAGTGTGAAATGTTTACTGAACAGTGTGAAATGTTTACTGAACAGTGTTAAATGTTTACTGAACAGTGTTAAAAAAAACATTGATGTTTCAAAGTCATAAAAGTGGCCCACGTGTGTGAAAATTGTATTGCTGAACACAAATGACCACGCCCATAAACTTTTGTTAGCCACAGACCTTATTTGATGCATTTAGGCCAGGCATGTCTGAAGTCCGGCCCTGGGGCCAATTGTGGCCCGCAGACAGATTTAAAGTGGCCCTCGGCTTGTCTCTCAAAATATACTATATGTGGTCCTCTACACAGTATTGGTTAATCAAGCAAGTTCAATTTGCATTGTTTCCCTTCCCCTAATGATGACAGCACCATCATACAGTTTGTACAGGAACCAAGTAGGAACAGCACATGCAGAACTAATGTTTTCAGATGGTAAACAAAATATTTAGAGTACATTTGTATGTGATTTTTGATTTAAAAAAATTATAACCCATATGATGCAAGAACACCTGGCCCCCCCAACATTTTCACATGATCTAATCTGGCCCCCATTCAAAAAAGTTTGGGCACCCCTGATTTAAGTGAAATCCCCATTCTGAAACCCCATACTTTTCCTCCTTCAGAGATGGGAAGTAACAAAGTACAAATACTTCGTTACTGTACTTAAGTAGATTTTTTGGGTATCTGTACTTTACTTAGTATTTATTTTTCTGACGACTTTTTACTTTTACTCCCTACATTTTAACACAAGTATCTGTACTTTCTACTCCTTACATTTCCAAAACAAGCTGGTTACTTTAGTTTTAATGCATGACAACAACGATTAAACCGAGAAGAAACGGGGTAGAATTAATAGAGATAGTTCATTCCCCTAAATGTCAGCTTGTAATTGGCTCTCTGTAGAGCAGCTCACCAGGCTCTGCAGTCTGCTGGGTAACTTTCGGTTCAGCCCTCGACTTACTCTGAGTCTGCTAACTTGAATGGGCTAAAATAATGTAATCATGCGGCACTTCTAGACTTTCTAAATGTTATTGGACCAAATGGATCAAATTCTGATAGTGAAATGAGTCATTTTGCCAGTGCTCTGTTGTGATTGCGACCCTCAAAAGCATGTATCCAGCTCAGCTCAGCTCAGCTGACTCCAGACCAGTAGTCATACTCGCACCCGCTGAACCGATACGCAGAGCCCGGTCAGCTGACTCCAGACCAGCAGTTATACTCGCTGAACCACTCAATACATTATGCGTGGACTGTTGTTTTAAACTATGTTGTCATTTAGCAGTTCATCTCAGAAAGGCAGCGGCTGCAACCTGCAGGCATTTTTAAAATGTCATTATTAAATAATTACCTTTGCTAGAGGAACGTTAAGTGAATAGCCTACTTTCTAACGTGAGGGAAGCACACAAAAACAGGACAAGCAGAGGGTATAGTTCTTGCACAAAGGATAGTTACATCTTGTCTTGTGTTTTTGAATCTCAGTGTATGTGCTCCAGAGGCTTCAATAAAGTAGGAGACACCTTGTATCCAACAGTTAAACTTTTGTGATTAACTATTTGCATATTCATATATCCTGGAAATATTAATGATGTCATTTTAAGGATTTTAATGGGATAATTTGACCGGTTTTGTGGAAAAACCATAGCACACATTATTAATCAAAGTAGAGTTTTAAGATGTATAAAAACATGTTTGTAGGGGATATTTTGAGTTCAATAGTCTTCAAATTATATTATTAATATGACATGAGGTTCAGTTAGCTTTGCACAGAAACATCCGGTAAAAATACTTTTTACTTTTACTCTTTGAGTACATTTCATAGCCTGTACTTTTTTACTTTTACTTGAGTAAATAGTTGAATCGGTACTTCTAGATATGTGACAAAACGACATGCTGCTTGATTTGAAAAAGCCTATGGGAAAAACGATAGCGAAGCTCGTCTCTTCTTGTCTCACTATACTCTTTGGCTGTGCTCAGACAGGAAACTTCTGACATTTTTTACAGGAAAACGACGCCATGACAGTTTGCAGACTGCGGCCCAGCTGCAGGTTCTCAATGTGAGGTCCTTGAGAGGATTCCAGGATTCTCCTTTATCTCTCAACCTAATATATTTGGAATTCTGGACAAAATCAGATCTAGGCTACATAAAAAAAAAAAAAAAAAAAAAAACATCAGATCTGAGAGACCAAATCTCATCATATGGGGGTCCATTGCCCCAATGTGAACTAAATTAGGGGTCCTTAATATGAAAAAGGTTGGGAATGATTTACAGCAACACAATGCCATTTCCTTCCTTTTATTTCTATTTATGATTATAGTGGCTTTTAGGCTTGGAGTTGGGATGAGCCGGGAAAGGGTACAGGGGGAGTAGGGGAGTTACTATCTTGGAATCCCATAGTCTTTGGTTCATCGTGACGTCAAGTTGTACCACATTTTGGGCATTTTTGAGGGCAAAAAAAAGCAGGTTTGAGGCACAGGCTGAAAATGATACAAATGGTACAATGGTAACAGTTTGGTCTCAAATGTGGAAATTTTGACCATAAATCTTCAAACACCACCAAGCTGAAAAAAGCATTTTGGGGGTTAGTTACACTTTAAGTACAGAATGTGGGTACTTTTTAGGGATGCACGATATGGATTTTTAGAGCCGATACAATAACCGATAAATATATGCTTCTCCTGGCCGATAACCGATATGATAAACCAATAATTATTTAACATTTCTGTATTAAAAAAATAAGTTCTTAACCTGTATTTTATGCACACCTGGGGTTAAAAAAAATAAGAAAGAAAGGGCAGATGTAGTGAGCAAAGATGGATGATTTAATATTCCATAGCTCTGACCTAAGCAAATTTGACATCACTATTGTGAACACAAACAACACTTCTGATATCTCTCTTCCTTCTCTCCCGATGAAGTGCTTAAACTCATCAGCTTGAACCGAGCTACTTACTGCCCCCTCAATCCTATCCCTTCCTCTCTCCTCCAAACCATCTCACCTGACATATCTCCCTTCCTCACTACCTTCATAAACTCCTCTCTGTCCTCTGGTCTTGTTCCGCCTGCTCTAAAGACTGCAAGAGTCAAGCCTCTGCTTAAGAAACCCTCCCTTGACCCTACTGCTATTCAGAACTACAGACCTGTCTCTCTTCTCTCATTCCTTTCCAAAACCCTCGAACGAGCAGCGTCCGAACAACTTTCTCTCTATCTCTCCCAGAATGACCTCCTGGACCCTCTGCAGTCCGCTTTCAAGGCTTCTCACTCCACTGAGACAGCTCTTCTTGCTGTCACAGAGGCCCTTCACACTGCTAAGGCCTCATCCCTCTCCTCTGTCCTTCTCCTCCTTGACCTGTCTGCTGCCTTCGATACAGTCAACCACCAAATCCTTCTTTCCACTCTGTCTGACCTCGGCATTTCAGGTTCTGCACTCTCCTGGTTTGCTTCCTATCTCTCGAACCGCTCATACCAGGTCTTATGGAGAGGGTCCCTCTCCAGATCCTGCCCTCTTACCACCGGTGTCCCCCAGGACTCAGTCCTGGGCCCCTTACTTTTCCTTCTCTATATCAGATCTCTTGCCTATGTGATCTCTTCTCATGGCTTTTCTTATGACTGCTATGCTGATGACACCCAGCTTTTCCTTTCCTTCCCCCCCTCCGACACTCAAATCGAGGCTCGCATCTCTGCATGCCTCAAAGACATTGGCGACTTGATGTCTGCCCACCACCTCAAGCTCAACCTTGGTAAGACAGAGCTACACTTCCTCCCAGGGAAAGACTGACCTCTCGCAGATCTCTCCATTTCCATTGACAACACCACTGTACTTCCCTCCCAAACAGCTAAGAACCTTGGGGTGATCCTCGACAACCAGCTGTCTTGCTCAGCTAAGATAGCTGCGACAGCACGCTCCTGTAGGTTCTCCCTCTACAACATCCGCAAAATCCGTCCCTTTCTCACAAGAGAAGCGACTCAACTCCTGGTCCAGTCACTTATCATCCCTCGCCTGGACTACTGCAACGTGCTCCTGGCCGGCCTACCTGCCACCGACATCCGACCGCTTCAGCTCATTCAAAACGCTGCAGCCCGTCTGGTATTCAACCAAACCAAATTCTCTCATGTCACTCCCCTCTTCCGGGACCTCCACTGGCTTCCCATCTCAGCTCGCATCAAATTCAAGACACTGGTACTGGCCTACAGGGTAGTACACCAGTCAGCTCCCCTGTACCTGCAATCTATGGTCAGGTTCCAAACCTCTCAGCGCTCCCTTCGCTCCTCCACCAGTGCAGGTCGCCTCGCCCCTCCTTCGCTACGGGGGCTCAAAAGTCGCTCATCCCGATCTCAACTCTTCTCGTCCCTGGCACCTCAATGGTGGAACGAGCTTCCACCTTCGGTCAGGACTGCTGAATCACTGCCGATCTTTCGGAAAAGACTAAAGACTCACCTTTTCAGGCTCCATCTGGGCCCTTCTTGATCTAACTTTTTTCTCTCTCTTTCTTAAAAAAAAACCTAAACTAAACTTGTACCACTGTTCCTTCAGAATGTGTAGTTGTCATAGACTGTGCTCCATAGTTGATTGCTCTATTGCTGACAAAAAATGTGTTATTGTAAGTCGCTTTGGATAAAAGCGTCTGCCAAATGACGTAATGTAATGTAATGATATAATATTATTGTTTTAGTAAAGTGTATCACTCAATAGTCAATACAAAAAATAAGTAAGGGATAATGTATACTGAGCCGGTGATTACTGTGGAAATAATGACCGACAGGTGAATGATTTAGCCCGACGCGCAGCGGAGGGCTTAACTCATTCACCGCCAGTTTAGGACTGCCAATATTTAGCACAGGCCAAAGATTTTCATAATTGTTGGTCATCTTTCAAGACCCACAGTAAATTATCTATTAGCACCAGAGTGATTTGCAATACCTCAAAATGAAGATGTACGTCTCTGGGTTCACCAGGAAAAAAAAAGTGAGCTTTTAGCATGTTCTGTACTCTACTTATAGCCATTTATATACACCCTGTTTTCTACCCAAAAGCTCTCCCTGAGAAAATAAACAGGAGAAAAGGCAATTTTTGTAAAAGGGCACAATCTCAGGCAGAACTCACTCTCAATTCTTTTATTTTGAACTGTATTGACATCAGACATGTAAATATTATTTGTTAGGACACAAATGACAAAAAAAAATATATATATATATATATATATATACACATGAAGTGCTTTTTTTTTACATTCAACAATACAGTTTACTCGGTGAGTGAGTGTGCAGACAGACAGACAGACAGACAGACAGACAGACAGACACACACACACACACACACACACACACACACACGCACACGATCCCCCTTTTAGATTTCTAACCCCACATAGGATAAGCAATAACCACGCCCTGTGGCGCTGGGATTGGCCAGGAGCAACACTGGAGGGCACGCAGCCCAGCGATTTCATGAACCAACTGAATAGCTCTTGAGAAAGGACAGCGGGCTGCTGTGACTGCCGCAGCCGCTTCTGCCTTGTGCCTTGCTGTTGTGTGTTTATTTTGTTTATGTTCTGGTCCACCCGTCCTCGTCCATGTCTCCCTGTCATATCCTCCCTGAAATCGTTCCCGTTTTCCCCTCGGCTATTCAACACGTCCTCACCGCCCTCGCAAACTGATCGATCATTTCCTCATTCCTCCGATGATCAAACACATCTCTTGATTACTTTCTCCCGTTTTCTCTGGGCTGGCACAGAGGAAGGCGACTCCAGCTCGTGCAGCGCGCCGAGGCGCGTTTTAATGGCGTTTCTCCTGTCTGCACAAGGAAGCGTTACCCGTTTTCTGCTTTTCCTCTTGCTCAATTTCAAAACAACAGCTGCGGTATGTGTTTGTTCACGTGTTGCCTTAGATGCTAGGGACATGATACTATGTCAGAGGCTGGGTAAGTGTTTGAAATACGCCCTGCAGTAATAAAAACAAAAACACGTCAAACACGTCATTGGCGGGGAGGGCTATTTCTGATAACACGTCAAAGACGTCATTGGCGGTGAATGAGTTAATATTCACCTGAAGGTCATTATTTCCAGTAATCACCGGCTCAGTATACATTATCCCGCTTAGAACACGGCCTACAACTAAATCATTCAATAATCTGACAAAAATAATTATTCAAATAGATTTTTTAATAGCGTTTTCAACACAAAGCGGTTTCATTCGTAATTGGCACACAAGACACCACAGCTGCAACTGGTTGGCCTAATTAGTAGCGTCTGCGGACAAAATGCTCTTACCAACTGATTAATCCAGGTGTGGCAGAGCAGCGGTCGGTTGTCGAGAAATAATGACCGGTGAATATTGTTGATTGACCAATCAGAATCGAGTATTCGAGAGAGCCGTGTTCTAATGGCTTTTATATAACCGAAAGCCTATTAGTCTGCAGATAAAACACAAAAGGCATAGTAATTTATACTCTTATTGGCATGACGTTACTGGCAACATATGAGCTGTCTGAATTTTGCATTGGGGCCAGTTCTATAGTGAGGCATGGAAAGTCTCACTGTAAGCCATCCTATCATATCTGTGTCGTTTCACTTTTGACTGAAAAATGATGCCTCTAGATTAAAGAAAAGACACTATGTGATGTTGACTGGTGTGTTTTTATGTAAATGTGCGCATTCGTTTTCCTTATTATTGGTAGATCATGACTGCCCCGCAGCTAGCTACGTTAGCTTTTTTTTTTTTTTACCTTTATTTACCCAGGCGAACAAGTAACAAATTCTTATATACAAAAGCAGCCTGACAAGCTTCACGTTACCTTACATGTAACATTATCGTTAGTTGATTTGGAGACACAAACCCTGGACATTTCATTTCGGGTAATGCATGAGGTTCTCTATGGTTTACGCCAGCTCTGGGAGTATGGAGTGCTTTAAATGCGGGGATGTTTGGTCACAACAAGCTTGTGGACCTCTGCCTGCTGAACTACTAGGTAGGCCATAAAACCAGTTAGCCACCACAACAGCTCACGTTAACGCCAAACAAATCCGCTGCCTCCTCCCCACGTTTGGTTTAGCGTAACGCCAGCTCAGACTTTCCCCTAATCTCAGAAACCTTGCGGGACATGTATTGCAAATTGCAATAGTGTTGTTTTGTTATCATTTGAAACTGTCAACAGCCACACTGGAGGCGGCCATGTTTCGCCAGCTGCTTGTGATGTCATGAGCACGCAACAACAATACTCCACTTCCAATGCAAAACAAAGCCAAGTTGGCGCCGTATTATCGGGGGCTATTTTATCGGCTAAAATGTCATTATTGGAATAATAAATAATAACGCAAAATGGCCATATCGGCCGATAATTTATCGGTCCGCTAAATATCGTGCATCCCTAGTACTTTTCCCATCTCTGTCCCCCTTAGAAGCAACGTGGCAGAGATTTCTGGTTAAGCCTACAAAAATATGTCATCCCTGCGATACTCTATACATTCAGGCAGTGTCTTGTCATTGACGCATCGTCAATGGGTCAACATGGGGGAAATATAATAATAATAATAATAAACATGTGTTTTCTATAGCGCTTTTCAAGGACTCAAAGACGCTGTACAAAAAGAAACACTAAAGGGGCGGGGACGACGTAAGTGCAACAGACAATGGACAAACACGACACAGGCACACAGGGATAGGCAGGGGGGAGCTAGGAGAAGGCAGAGTAGAAGAGATGGGTTTTGAGACGGGATTGGAAGACAGTGAGGGAGTCTGATTCTCTAATGTCCGGGGGGAGAGAACTCCAGAGCTTGGGAGCTGCCCTGGAGAAGGCTCTGTCGCCGAAACTGCGGAGGTTGGATTTGGGGGTGGAGAGAAGGCCGGCAGAGGTGGATCGGAGGGAACGGGAAGGTTGGTAGGGGGAGAGGAGGTTGGTGAGGTATGGGGGGGGCAGTTGGTGGAGAGCTTTGTATGTGATGACGAGGATTTTGTAGGTGATCCGGGAGGAGATGGGAAGCCAGTGGAGTTGTTGAAGGACTGGGGTGATGTGGTGCCAGGATTTGGTGTGGGTGAGGAGACGGGCGGCTGCGTTTTGGACCAGTTGGAGTCTATTGATGAGGGTGGTGTTGGTGCCATAGAGGAGTGAGTTGCAGTAGTCCAGACGGGAGGAGATGAAGGCGTGAATGCGTGTTTCAGCAGCAGGGTGTGAGGGACCGGATCTTAGCAATGTTGTGGAGATGGTAGAAAGAGGTTTTGACAATATGGCGGATATGGGGCTCAAGGGAGAGGGTGGAGTCAAAGATTACACCAAGGTTGCGTGCCTGAGGAGATGGGGAAACGGTGGTGCAGTTGATGGTGAGTGAGGGGTTGTTGAGTTTGCTGAGGGTGGATTTGGAGCCCATGAGGAGGAGTTCTGTTTTATTGCTGTTTAGTTGAAGGAAGTTGTGTTGCATCCAGACTTTTATTGCAGACAGGCAGGAGTTGATATGGGAGAGGGGTGGGTTCTGAGGGGATTTAGTGCTGAAGTAGATCTGAGTGTCGTCGGCGTAGCAGTGGGAGTTGAGGTTGAAGTGGCGGAGGATCTTACCAAGGGGGAGGATGTAGATGAGGAAGCCTTGGGGGACACCGTGTGAGACTATGGAGGGGGCGGAGGATGGGAGATGAAGTGGAAGCGGTTGGAGAGGTAGGAGTGGAGCCACCTGAGTGCGGTGCCTTCGATACCGAGAGCATCAAGTCTGGACAGCAGGATGACGTGGCTCATGGTATCGAAGGTTGCACTCAGGTCGAGGAGGATGAGGAAGGTGAGGGATCCAGTGTCGGCAGAGGTAAGGAGGTCATTGAGGACTTTGAGGACTGCAGTTTCTGTGGAGTGGAGTGGGCGGAAACCGGATTTGAGGGGTTCGAAGAGGCTATTGGAGTGCAGGTGAGTTTGGAGTTGTGTGGCGACAAGGCGTTCCAGGGTTTTGGAGAGGAAGGGGAGGTTGGAGATGGGCCGGTAGTGGTTGAGGGTGGAGGGGTCGAGACCAGGTTTCTTGAGGATTGGGGTGACAGAGGCGGTTTTGAAGGCGGAGGGGACAATACCATGGGACAGGGAGGAGTTGAAGAGATTGGTGAGGTAGGGGCAGAGGGCCGGGAGGCATGATATTAGCAGGGGGGTGGGGAGGGGGTCGAGGGAGCAGGTTGTGGGTTTCGATGAACTGATGAGTTTGGAGATGGTTGAGGGGGTAACTGGAGTGAAGCAGGAGAGGCGGCGGTGTGGGGGAGGGGTAGGCAGGTCAAGAGGGATGGAGAGGAGAGGGACTGGAGTAGGGGCTGCTGGGTCAGACACGGGGGACAGTGATTGATGAATGGTGGTGATTTTGTCTGCAAAAAACTGAAGAAAAGAGTTGCATAGGTCGGGTGTGGAGGTAGGGAGGGCGTTGGTGCGGGGTTTGAGGAGGTTGTTGACGGTGGAGAAGAGTGTTTTAGAGTTGTGGCTGGGGTCATTGATGATGGAGGAGTAGTAGGCAGACTTGGCGGCAGGGAGGGCTTCTTTATAGGTGGAGAGGTGGATTTTGAATGCTTGAAGATGGATGGTGAGTGAGATTTTCTTGCAGAGACGTTCCAGTTGGCGGCCAGTTTGTTTCATGGTGCGGAGGTGGGGTGTGAACCAGGGGGCAGAGGAGTTGAAGGAGACGGTTTTGGTTTTGCGGGGGGCAAGGGAGTCGAGGGAGGCAGACAGTGTGTCATTGAGAAAATTGGTGAGATCATCAGGTGAGGTGGAGGCTGGGTGCATGGTGAGAGCTGTGGTGAGTAGGTCGGAGAGTTGCAGGGGGTCGAGTGCTTTGGTGTTCCGGAATGTTATTTCTCTGAGGGTTTGGGGGCGTGGGGAGGGGGATGAGACAGTGAACTGGATGAGAGTGTGGTCAGACAGAGGGAATGGAGTAAGGTGGATGTTGAGAACCGGTAGATTGGCAGAGCAGACAAGGTCGAGGATATGGCCTTTGACATGGGTGGGGAAGGTGACGTGTTGGGTGAAGTTGACGTTGTCCAGGAGAGAGGTGAGGTCGGATGCAGGTTTACAGGTGGGTGAGTCGATGTGGATGTTGAAATCGCCGAGGAGGAGTAGACGGGAGGAGAGAGATGAGGCTATTGTGAGGACTTCGGTGAGGTCGGACAGGAATGATGGGTGGGGTTTGGGTGGACGGTAAATGAGTAGAACAGTGATGGAGCAGCAGGTTTTGAAAGCCAGGAGTTCGAAAGATGAAACTGAGGGGAGGGTGAGTTCTGTTAACCGGCAGTGTTGTTTGAAAATGACAGCCAGGCCGCCTCCACGGCGGGAGGGGCAGGGTTTGGAGATGTAACTGAAGCCAGGGGGAGATGCTTGGTTGAGGGAGAATAAATCATTGGGTTGTTGCCAGGTTTCGGTGAGGAGGAGAAAGTCAAGTGAATTGTCAAGAATTAGTTCATGCAGGAGGGGGGCTTTGTTATTAAGTGACCGGGTGTTGAGGAGAGCGAAGGTGGGTGGATGGAAAGGTGGAGTAGTGGGGGCACGGTGGAGAGGACGGAGGTTAGCCAGGTTGACAGAGCGGGGGGGTGTAGTGGAGGGGGGGGGGGGGGGGGGGGGGCGGTGGGAGCTTATGGTTTGGATGAAGGAGATAGTGGAGGAATGTGAATGACGGGAGTGTTTGGGGCCACGGTGGAGGTATCGGCGACGGCGGAGGATGTCAGCAGTGCGAGCAGTGATGAGGGCAGTGGGGGGTAACCGGTAGTTATTGTTAAGAAGTAAAAGTTGATGGGAGGAGTAGTGGAGGTGGAGGGAGAGCAGGTAGGGAGACCAGGGTGTACCATGCAGCAGAAGGGTGGGGTTAGTGGGGATAGAAAGGGTTAGTAATGTTAGTAGAAAGGAGAGAGGGTTTAGTAGGGGAGCCATAGGGATAGATAAGTGAGTGAGTGGGATGTAACGTTAGCAGCAGTGGGAGTAAGCACGGGGGATGGGTGAGCCACCATTGTCCCTGTTGCCAACAGCAATAATCCAAAGACGCTTAATGATTTCAGACCCGTTGCTCTGACTTCCTTAATCATGAAGCAATTTGAAAAACTAGTTAAGTCTGAGCTTGTGGCAAAAACCGAGAGCCTGCTGGACCCTTTTCAGTTCGCTTATAGGACTGGAAGGGGCGTCCAAGACGCTACTGCCACCCTACTCAATCTTCTTCACAAACATCTAGAAGGCAGTAAAAACCATGCCAGGCTGCTCTTCATTGATTTCTCATCAGCGTTTAATACCATCCAGCCCCATGTCCTGGTAGATAAACTACTCAGCACGTTTGGTTTGGATGCATGTTTAGTGGGCTGGATCCTTGACTTCCTTACTAACAGATCTCAAAGAGTAAGAGTTAATGGGATTTTATCTAGCATCTTGTCATCCTCTACCGGCTCGCCTCAGGGCTGTGTCTTATCCGCCTTTCTTTACATTCTTTACACCAACGACTGTCGTGGCCTGTATAACAACAGATTCATCATTAAGTATGCTGACGATTCTGTCATCGTCAGCCTGCTTAAGGATGATGAGGACGGCCACGGGCCGGTTATCGATGATTTCCTGTCCTGGTGTAATGATGCTTTCTTGCAGATCAATGTCTCGAAAACAAAAGAAATATGCATTGATTACAGACGTTCCCCTCCTACACCTCAGAACAGTGTTTTCAATGGTCAGAACGTGGATCTTGTCACCAGTTATAAATATCTAGGCACGATAATTGACGACAAGCTCAAATTCGACCTGAACACTGACATGTTGTGTAAAAAAGGTCAGCAACGTCTACATTGCCTGAGGAAACTTGCAAAGTTCCAAATTGATAAGACTCTGATGAAACTGTTTTATAGTGCCTATATCGAGTCAGTCATTTCCTTTTCCATTGCCTGTTGGTATGGTAACCTGTGCATTAAGGATAAGAATTCCCTCGGAAAAATTGTGAAGGTGGCATCTAAAGTAGCCGGTATCCATCTGGACAGCCTCGACCATGTCTTTAACAGACAAGTACTTAAGAAGGCTTTGTCCATCCGTTCAGACGCAGCCCACCCTCTAAGCTCGGAGTACAGGCTCCTTCCTTCAGGTCGTCGACTGTGTGCCCCACGGGCCACAAAAAATAGGCACAAGTTCTCCTTTGTCCCTGTCTCCATTCGAGCATTGAACGCTGCTGAGGGAAGGCAGTGATGGTTTAGTGTTTTATTATCATTTTTTACCTTCAGCCTCCGCCGCTGTTTGTATTGTTTTATTGTTTCTATTGATTTTATGGTTTCTATTATTTTATTGTTTTTAACTATTGATTTATCTTTCCTTACTTTGTGCACTTTACTGGCCATTCGTGCACTTTATTCTACTACCTCACTTTACCGGTCGCTGCGTGTCTGCACTTCACTGATCGCTGTGCACTTTACTGATCGCTGTGCACTTTACCGATCGCTGTGCACTTTACGGATCGCTGTGCACTTTACGGATCGCTGTGCACTTTACGGATCGCTGTGCACTTACCGATCGCTGTGCACTTTATCGATCGCTGTGCACTTTACCGATTGCTGTGCACTTTAATGCTACCTTGCACATTATCGATCATTGTGTGCCACAAACAAGGTCCTTGATGTTTATTTAGCCTTTTATTTATTTTTAACTATAGGCATGTAACATAACATGCTACTTGTGTTGTTTCTTGTCAATGTTCTTATTTGTATGTCTATATGCTGCAACTCAATTTGCCCTTTGGGACACTAATAAACTTGAACTTGAACTTGAACTTGAACTTGAACTCACGGTACCGAGGGGAATTGGATGAGTGCAGCCAGGGGAAGATGAAGTCCAGAGGAAGGGGGAAATCTGGGAAAATTAGTGGTCCAGAAAAAAAAAATGAAAATGAAAAATGAAGTAGAAGTCCGAGTGTGAATAATCCAGAAAACGTTAACAGGACAGAGCGAGCAGGGCAGCTCCAAGCAGGCCAGGTGTAGCGCTAACAGGTGTTGTTGTTGGCTAGCGTTAGCCGGCTATTAGGGGGCAGGGAGAGTGAGGTGGTGAAAGACATGAACAGGGAAGACAGAGAAAGAGAAAACAAACACAAATCGACGGGGAAACAGAAGAAAGTAGGTGAAGAGCAAAGGAAGACTGACAGAGGAGCGGCAGCCACAGACGGCGCCAGCAGTGCCCACCGACAGCAACAAACACACACACGCAACAATGCAGGAAATCCTCCCGTTCTCCCATTCAGGATAGTTAGTGTAACCGAGGTGAATCAGCGCGGATTCCTTGTGAGTCCCGAGTGGTAGAGAGTGGATTGGTTAAACTCACTCCCCAGTATAAACACATGTTAATCAGCTCCGCCAAGGGAGCTAGCTCTCTTGGTGGAGTGGTTAGTGGAGTGGAGTGGTTAGTGTCTTTGTCTAGACTACTGTAATAGCCTTTTCTCTGGTCTCTCCAAAAAATAACTTGGACAACTCCAGCTCAGTCAGAATGCTGCCGCTACAGTTCTAACAAAGACTAAGAAAACTGATCATATTACTCCAGTTCTTAAGTCCTTACACTGGTTGCCAGTGTGTCATAGAATAGATTTAAAAAATACTGTTACTAGTCTACAAATCACTTAACGGCCTAGGCCCAAAATACATCGCTGAATTGCTCCCACGCTATGAACCGTCTAGACCTCTCAGGTCAGCAGGGTCCGGCTTACTAACTGCCCCTAGGATCAAATCAAATCATGGGAAAGCCGCATTCACCCACTATGCTTCTGCTAGCTGGAACAATCTGCCTGAAGACATCAACATTTACTTACTTTTAAAAATAGACTAAATACTTTTATGTTTACCGTCGCTTTTAACTGCTGACAGATAGAAAATTTGTTTTATTCCTCTGTTCCTCCTAAGTTTTTAACTATTTTTGCAACTACTCTGTTGTGATGCTTTTAAATGTCTATTTTATCCTCTTCTTTTATTCTCTTATTTTCTTGTGTCGACCATCTTATGTGAAGCACTTTGAATTGCCTCTATCTGATTTCATGCAAACCCAATGCTGTGGCATGTACGGGCAACAGAAGACGCAAGGTACCAGTAGAGGGTTAGTCTCGGTTTCCAGACGTTTTTGTTGAGGGGCGCCAACAGCGCCACCTTACCACCAAACTTCCGGGAATTTACTGTTCCAAATCTGGTTCAGAGCCCGGCGAGAACGGCCGGCAGCAGACACGCCTGCATTTATTATTAGAATTTTATTTGGTAGCAGCAATGCAATGTTTCATAGTTCCAATATAGAGCAAGACACTGATGTGCTGCAAAGAGAGTTTATACCTGTTGTTTATTTTACAATAATTGTTCCTACCCGGAAGTGGTCCGCTTGCTACTGTGAGTCATCAGCAGGCTCTGTAACGTTAGCCTCAGGAGTCAGGCTTATCGCTGGGGGAAAGACCTCTAGCTGCCGGGGCCGGATGAAACGCGTCCTATTAACAGGTTATGTTTGTTTCTAAGTGATTAATATGTTTCTCCGCAAACGCGACTGCACCGGTTCTGCATGAGCGTCACTGCCCCCAGAAAGCAGGCCCGCCCACAACACTCATGATTCGTTCTCCGACGCAAGGCTTCCAACAGCACCACCTAACGTTATGAAAAGATTTAAATAGTAATATTCTCAGTCTTACAGTAGTGAAACGGATTAAGACTGAGGGCTGAGTCTAGTAGAGGGTATGCTTGGCGTCCAAACTACAGTATAAAGACAAAGCTGTTGAAAGAGGATAAAATAGACATTTCATCCTCTTTTTTTATTTTCTTATGTCATCCATTTTATGTGAAGCACTTTGAACTGCATCTGTGTATGAAATGTGCTATACAAATAAACTTGACTTGACTTGACTCCCAAGCCGAAGGTCGGCGGTTCATACCCACCCCTGGGCAATCCCTTAACATGGGTTGCTGCAAGTACCACCTACACAACGCCATTGCATTGATGCCGTGAACCTGGATGCCCAGTGGGTGTGGAGTGAGTTTAAGGGGGTGAGTGTAACCGAGGTGAATCAGCACGGATTCCTCATGAGTCCCGAGTGGCTTGGTTAAACTCACTCCCCAGTAAAGGCATGTTAATCAGCTCCGCCAAGGGAGCTAGTTCTTGGTGGAGTGGTTAGTGTCTTTGACTCCCAAGCCGAAGGTCGGCGGTTCGTACCCACCCCTGGGCAAGCCCTTAACATGGGTTGCTGCAAGTACCACCTACACGACGCCGTCACATTAGCATTTAGCTGCTAGCCCAGCACAGGCAGACAGGATCGGGGATTTAACCCCCGCAGTAAACGCACATCTGAACAGACGTCTATGTACCTGCTCTTGACTCCCCAACCGCATGCAGCACCGTCCGCTGGTGAGTCAGCCCATTGAGATGTTTTCTTCCTCCACCGTCTAGTCTCACGCACCAGCTGTAGTAACATTTTGTGGGCGTTCCCACACAGACTGACTGTATCTATGTGCTGACTGCTGTTGTTGACTCGGCCTGCCTGGAGTTGCAGCTCTCAACACAGAAGGGATAAGTGGGGAGAAGAAAGGAGGGGGAGGGGCTGCTGGCTGCTGTAGTGTGTGAAGCGCTGTGGGACAGGCAGAGAGACTGAGGGGAGCCATTGCTCCTTTCGTAACTGCTTGTCCACATATGATTTCATCATCTGCCCGGACCACAGTTCTTAGACTCTAGCGCTGCCTGCTGAAACCGCCAAGCTGTCAAAATAGGAGAGGCGCACGTATTTACAAGTGTCACAGAAACATTTCAAAACACCGACCAAAGCAGAAGGGTTCATTGCTTCTCGGGGGCGAGGTATGAAACCTCGATGCTGCTAATAAATAACTTTAATATAGAGTACCAATCAATCATTCTGTCTTGTGCTGTTGTGCCCAGCCATCATACTTAACATCTCAAAAAGCAAAGAGCTGGTTGTTGATTTTAGAAAGGATACTCACACTAGCCTCCTTCCCCCTCTTTCCATCAATGAAGAAGTGGTAGAGAGTTTGGTTCCTGTTGGTTGTCAGTTGAGGTGATGGGTCGGTAGGGATTTTTTTTTCCAGTGGCAGCAAGGGATAGATAAGAAATATATATATTTTTTTTATTTTCCTTAAAATTACAGCAGCAATGGATACTTTTTTCATAACTTTGCCTACATGTACTCTACCACTGTGCTCTACACACGTTTTTATATGAACAAAATATTTAAGTCAATATGAATGCTTCAATGTTATTAAAACATGCTGATTTTAAATACTTTGAGCCGTCGAGGGCACAGGTTCTAGCTCTGCCGTGCACTTCAGTGCTAAATACCTGAATTGAAATAAAGCCATGACGCCACTGAGGAGCGAACCATTATTTCCATCAGTCTTTTGTGTTGCTGGCTGCCTTCGGCTCTGGTGAAATAAAATCGATCTCCTTGCTCAGCTTTAACATGACGGTGGTTTTCAATTGTTTTGAGAGAGAAAAAGTCCGCTCCTCGGGAATTCCTTTGAGTTGTGTGTAACTTCAGCTCCGCTAGGCCGGAGGCGGGGGTTTAGCGAAGCCGCGGTCTTGCCTGGGGAGTTGCCACCGGGGAAGTGGCTTCACTTCTCCCCGTAGCGTGACTCCCGTCCCCCGTGCAGTGCATGCATGTGAGTTTGAGTAACAACAAGTGATATCCATTCTCCTGGCCGATTGTCACATTTGCCCATGTACACTGTAGTGTAGGTCATTTAGAGGCACCAGTATTCCAGTTGAAAAGTTCCGTGTATGGATTTAATTTTAACGTTATACGTTATAGCCTACTTGGGCTATGGGCGGAAGGCAGATATGCGGTCGCTATGGCGACCAGGTGTGGGCGGAGGTGAGTAAACTTGCTATGGAAACAGAGTCTATATCAAGTAGAGACGAGTAAGCCCAGGTCGACTAGAGCTGTACTGTGCTGTTATGGGTGTGTTATGTGGTGGAAATGAGCCACAAGCTGCTGAGTGGGGTCGACGGATGGCGATATCCGTCCATTTGTCAGCTCTGTCCACTTTGCCGGCTGCTGATACGTGGGGGTACGGTGGTGCAGTGGTAAGCGCTGTCGCCTCACAGCTCAAAGGTCCTGGGTTCGATTCCCACCTGGGACGCTGTGGGCGCTGGAGTTGTGACCTCCCATATCCTCAGTGCCCACTGCCCAGGTGGGCTATCTCATCCAAAGGGCCTTTCTGTGTGGAGTTTGCATGTTCTCCCCGTACCCCCCAGGGGGTTCCTCCGTACATAACCCCCCACTAAAAACATGCAGAAGATCGTCATCCGACCAGTGACGACAACATCTGAAGTTGGTCCAATGATGTGTTGTAGTGTGTTCGTGTGACAATAAAGACGGGCTGTCGTGTTTTTTTTTAATCATTTTTTGATACGAATATTCAAGGGAACTGTTTAACTTCCTGAAGCACATTTTCAAATGATTTTAACCCCAATCTCACAATTTTGGTTGGCACGCTAGTGCTGCATGGGCAGAGAAGCGACACAAAGCACATGTCCGTCATGCTCCCTGCCATTTTCCTTTTAAAGTATCCGTAGCGAAAAGCACCTTCGCGCATTGGCAAACCCCGCCCCTTAGCGCCACCGTCAAATCAACAAGCTCATAAAATAAATTTGGGTCGCACGTAAATTGACAGGGTCGGTCGGAAACCGGAACCGAACAACTTTTTTTTTAGGCCCGGTCACCTCCTTCCGGTTCCTCGGGACCACCATCCATGAATCCCTATCATAGGATCTCAACACCAGTCTCAAGATCAGCAAATCCCATCAGCGACTCTACTTCCTTTATTTTTATTTGACCTTTATTTAACCAGGTTTGTCTCATTGAGATTGAAAATCTCTTTTTCAAGAGAGACCTGGCCAAGAAAGCAGCATAAAGTTACAGACACATTTTAACATAAACAATACAAACAAAAACATCTAAAACGTAAGAAAATACACATCCATTTACTCAGCAACAGGGTTGTATACAAGTTCATTATGGATCAAAACATTTGCAGACCTGGATTTCAGCTTCCTCCATATTTTTTACCCTGGTTTTAAAAATACTCATAGGGACTAGCACCTGGAGGTTTAGTGAGCGTTGGAGTTCATTCCAGGCCAGAGGGGCAGACACCTGGAAAGCTTTCTTGCCAAACTCAGTCCTTGTCTTAGGTACAGTCAGCAGGATGCAGTTTTGAGACCTAAGCTGATAAGAACTATTTTCTTGTAAATTAATGCAGGAGCATAGATAAGATGGTAGTTGTCTCAAGATGGTCTTATAAATGAAAATAAACCAATGAGACATCCTCCGTAACGTTAAGGAGGGCCAGCCTACGCTCATGTAGAGGGTACAGTGATGTGTCCGGGACTTCACAAACCTAAGTGCACCATGATACACTGTGTCCGGCTTTCGCAACGCTGTCACAGGTGCAGACATATAAAGAATGTCACCATAATCTAATATTGGCAAGAAGGTAGCCAAAACAAGCCTCTTTCTAGCCTCAGCATAAAAACACGCTCTGTTTCTGAAATAAAAACCTAACTTCAGTCTTTTTTGACAAGAGTGTCAATATGTGCTTTAAAAGTAAGACCATCATCTATTATAAAACCTAAATACTTATATGTCGACACTCTTTCAATAACCTTGCCCTGCGTAGTCATTATGCCTGGGACAATTGGTTCCTTCTTAGATTTGGAAAAAAACATAAGCTTGGTCTTGCCTGCATTCAAGACAAGCTTCAGCTGGTGCAACTGTGCCTGAACCATATCAAAGGCTATTTGTAGCTGTTCAAAAGCCCTTATTAAAGATGTTGCACAACAATAAATGACGGTGTCATCAGCATAAAAGTGAAAAGACGCGTCTGGCACATTTTTACCCACATTATTGATAAAAATTGTAAATAAAAGTGGACCAAGCACAGAGCCCTGTGGCACCCCCTTGTGGACAGTTAAGATATCAGAGAAAATTTCCATCAAACTTTACACACTGGGTTCTATCTGACAGGTAGTTTTTAAACCAGGCAACTGCTATATTGGCTAGTCTATTTAGCAGGATCTCATGATCGACAGTGTCGAATGCCTTAGATAGGTCTATAAAAAGACAGACTCCATGTTGTTTGCTATCCATTGCAGCAATGAGATCGTACGGTGTGATTTCCCTCGTGTGATTATATTATAGCCATTGCAGGTGCTGGCGGGCTGATGCTATCTTGCTCAATACTGCATTAATTTCAAAAATCTCTGCTCTGACTAGTTAGAATAAATAAATATATTAATATATTAACACATTGACTGCCAGCCCTTTTTTCAATGCTGTAGGTAGGTTCTGCCAGTTTTTTTTTTGAGGATTCTGGCTCATTTTACAAGAGCCGAGGATTCTTTTCTGCTAAGATTTTGTGAACACACAATATCTCAAAACAACTAATAGAATGTGTGCTTTCTCTGTCTAAAAGAGTTAGTTTGTAGAGTTAGTAGTTATGTAAGCATTAGCAGTTGAATACAGCATGGTTTCAGCGTCAGAAAAATTATTCAGAGATAAACGGCTTTTTGTGAAATTCGATAGAACAGTCACTTTAACCATTCATTTTTGGCATCAGTAAGACCTACACAATAGTTTTGAACAGTAATTTCCTCCATAACAGCAGGAAACTCCCCTCTGCTCACAACTCCTCCCTCCGTGGGCGTTCCTCTTGGCTGCAGCCAGCGGCCGTGTCACAAGCTTGTCACCAGTCTCACTGCTTTGCAGCTGCTGTGCGGCTGTGCCTGTCTGAGCGGCCGCTCTTTGAGGAAGTCTGGTTGGACTCGCTCGCTTCTTGGAGTTTTGGTTGAGAGCTTTGATCAAGCTTTTGCGATTCTGGTCATATTTATGCTGCGTGTTTCAAAGTGTGTTACATCCGTGATCTATTATGCAAATTTGCAATCCCGCACTGCCAGCAATCAGCGCGAAAATGAAAGCGTTTTCGCCAATCCATTTTCATGAGAATGGCTTCGTCACACTGCTTTTTGCTTGCCTTCCTCCTTCCTTGTCGCCACTTAGTGGGTCGGTGGAATGGGTTGTACACGTTGTACACGTCCAATACTTATATAAGAGATGTAAAAGGGTTAGATGCACATCCCACCGTCAAAAAAAAAAAATGTTTATGTAAGCCGAGATATCTCGTCTTTGGCACTCAACGGTTGGATCATGTAAGCCGAGATATCTCGTCCTTGGCACTCAACGTGTTAATATTAAACATACAAATTTCCAGAGTGACAAAGAAAATCCTTTAAAATTTTGTGATGGACCTGGTTGGTCTATCTGAAGGAAAGTGCAGGCTCTCCTGGTGTTTCTACACTCAGATATGCAGCATGTTACAACATGTGATAATATGATTCACATTCACTTTTCAGCAGCCCCCCCCCCCCCACACACACACACACACACTCGGGCCCCTATTCTCCCACAGGCCTTCGGCGCTAAAACGGGCCTTAAACGCAAAAAAAACGTGCCTTGCGCCTGTTTTGGAACGATATCAATATGGCTTTACGCTGCCAAATGCGCTTTAGGCCGAATGGGCGTGGCGCAGTCCCAGAATGGGCCAAAGTGGGCGTGTCGGCGCTAAATACCGGCCTACTGATATCTTCCGAGCTGGCGTAAATTTAGCGCCTTGCGCTTTTGAAAAGCAGGCCTATTCAGTGCTGGGGTCAGGATAGTGAATGGAGAATAGAATATATAGAAAAAAATAGTTTAGAACACAATAGAATATAAGATTGGAAGATTACAGCATGCAGTGGCAACCCTTCTCAGGCTTTGGGTGAAGCTGCAATGCACAGTTTCATTTATTTAGTTTAGGCTATCATAATAATCGTTAGGGTTGTGCTACAACCCAGGTTTTACGAGTGAGAACGAGAGCTCTCACTAGTGCCTTAAACGCTGCAACGCAGCCCTATGGAAGACTGTTATTTTGCTCCAAAATTACTTTTCATTAAAACCTGACCACCCACCCGTAGGTGGCGTGGTACCCCCTGGGACTGACACGGATCCACGTGACTACGTCACGGCCAGTCAGCCCAGGGAATAATCACTCTAATTTCTTCCAGCCCGCTGAGATCCGACGCACCCCGTGACGCATCGACACAGCAAGGCTGGGTAGTGAGAGCTCTCGTTCTCACTCGTAAAACCTGGGTTGTAGCACAACCCTAACGTTTTACTTCGTTTCGAACTCAAGCTCTCACTAGTGCCTCCATTCAACCGACCTTGCTACCGGGAGCACCCCACAGGGCGACCCGAAAGGCACCGGTGAACCACGGCCATATGGCAACGTTTATGCCTAACCGTCTGACATATTAGAGTGGCAACGATACTACTTTCTTGCCACCGACAGCACCGCGTGCGCGAACTGCGCACCGGACACGTCGAGACTGTAGTACCTGACAAAAGTGTGATGAGAGGACCATGAGGCCGCGGCACACATGTCCTCCACCGACACACCGCGCAACAACGCAGAGGATGTCGCAACACCTCGCGTAGAAAGCGCCTTGATACCCTCCTGGGGAACCTTGCCCACGGCAGAGTATGCCAACGCGATCGCCTCCACTATCCAGTGTGATAAGCGATCCTTGGAAAGGGGTCCGCCCTGGGCCCTTTGCCCAAAGCAAACCAACAGCTGATCTGTAATGCGTAAAGAACGCGTCCTGGCCACATAGGCCGAGAGCGCCCTTACGGGGCACAGCATGAGCAAACGTCTCTCCTCGCCCGTCTCTAACTGAACGGCGGGGGACAGAATGCTGATAAGTCTATGACCATAGACCTAAAGCTGACATTAATAATCTTAGGTTGGTAAGCCGGGTTAGGTCGCAACGTAACCCTGCGCCCATCATTACCACACAGGCCTGCTGCACCGAGAGGGCAATCAGGTCACCAACTCTCTTTCCTGACGACAAGGCCAGCAGCAGCGCGGTCTTTAAAGACAGAACCCTTAAATCGGCGGAGTCCAATGGCTCAAACGGATGACCCGTTAGCCCGTCCAACACCGTAACCAGGTCCGATTTGGGGGAAAAAACGCACCGCGACGGCGGGCGCAGTTTACGCGCCCCTTTCATGAGGCGCAAGACCAAAGGGTACGCCCCCACGGGGCTCCCTTCAATTCGCCTATGGCACGCAGAATCGCGGCTACGTACACCTTAAACGACTGCGGGGACTGACCCGCGTCAAGCAGGCTCTGAAGGAAACAGAGAACTGGTCGCACACTGCAGTTCACTGGATCCATGCCCTTACTTGCTGCATAGTGCATCCCACATTATCAGGCAAGCCCTGGGCTAGCAACTGGTCCGGTTCAGGAGCCAGACCGCTAGCTTCCACCTGCCTGGGGAGGGGTGGAACACCTCCCCCTCCGCCTGGGATAGGAGATCGGCCCGTACCGGCAATGCCCAGGGCGGATCTTGCGCCAGGGAGACCAGGTCCGCAAACCATGTCTGCCTGGGCCAAAACAGACTAAAACGAGCCGGAGGCGCTGTTCCCTCACCCTGTCCAACACCTGACGGATCAGGGGGGGGTCGGGGGAAACGCATAGAGCCCCTCCCTCGGCCACGCGTGCGCTTTTAGCGCGTCATGACCTAACGGGGGCTGTCCTCCTGGATCGAGAACCACAGTGGGCAGTGTGTCGCGCGCCGCGATGCGAGAGATCGACGCAGGCGCGACCAACCCTGGCCCAACCTGTTCCATCACCCGAGGGTGGAGGCACCACTCCGTATAACGGGGATTGCCTCGAGACAGCAGGCCGGTCGTAACTCCGCCGTCCCGGCAGATAGACCGCTGACACTGAAAGGAGACGGGGATACACCCACAGGTGAATCCCCGCTATGGTTCAGCGCCCCCGACCGCACACCGCCCTGTTTGTTCAGGTGGGCGATCGCTGCCCTATTGTCCGAGCGAATCAGCACATGGTGCCCATGTGTGAGCCGCTGGAAGTGTTACCTCCGCATGCCGGGGGGACTGCGGAGGCAACGTTCTCTTTCGAGTCTGGCCGCACGCGGACTTGTCCGGCAGTGCGGTCCCCAAGAGAGCTCCCAACCAACAATGGGCCCATGGCGCCATTGATGGTGGGCTTGTCCTGAGGCAGAGCCCGGCGAATCGCCTTCAGCTCTAGCACGTTTATGTGGCGAAGCTCCTGAGCCTCCCACCGGCCGTTCGCCGAAAAATGACCGCAAATCGCACCCCCTCCCCAGAGGGAGGCGTCTGTGTGAATCACCATCCTGAGCGGGACAGGGCCCCACCGAGTACCTCTCGAGAGGTAATGGGGGTCCGCCCATATAGCCAGCGCCCGCCAGGCCTGACCTGTCAGAGGAACCCTGCGATGACGGTCCCCGGCCGAGTCCAGGCGAAGCCTGAGAACCATATTTGGACCACGAGAGCATTTGTAGCCTCCCTAGCGGGAGCACATGCAGTGCTGAGGCCATCAGGCCCAACATCAACACAGAGGGCACAGACCTAACGTCCTTGGCTTGCTGTCCGAACCGTGCGAGCCTGTCGCTCTGGCGAAAGGCTCGCAGGAAGTATAGCTCGAGCCCCAGGAAGGTCGCCGCCTGCGCTGGGACGAGGCAACTCTTCTGCAAGTTCACAAAAAACCCTTAAGGTTTGCCGGTGATCGGTCACCACCTTGGTATGATCCGCGGCACAGACCCTCGAGTCGGCCGCTAAGAGAACATCATTGAGATATAGGAAGACGCGGATCCCCCTCGTGCGGAGGGGAGCCACGGCTGCCTCCACGCACACCGTGAGGGTTCGCAGGCTCAAAGACATGCCGAATGGCAAGCCACAGAACTCGTAAGCCTTCCCCAGGAAGGAGAACCTCAGGTATTTCCTGTGTCTCCTGACCATGTGGACATGGAAGACCGCACCTTCCAGATCCCTGGAAGTAAGAAATCCCCCTGTCTCAACTTGAACAGGCGGGGAAGAGAGCATTCGGGATGGGACTTCCTCAGCGTCTTGTTGAGACGCCGAAGGTCCAATTTTGGACGCATGGAGCCGTCCATGGCCTCCTCCTCCACGGCCAGATCGGGGGTCCCGTCGAACGTGGGTGGGCCAACTGTAGCGCGTATCCCCTCTGGAGGGTGCACCGTAATGGGGACGGGGGAACATAGATGCTCCCAGGCATCGAGCCTGTTGGACAAGATGGTCTCTTGTGGCCAACGGAGCGGAACCCGTTCCACCACTCCGATCATACTCTCTCCCTCAATGTCCCCATAGGAGACAGTGAACGGTCATCAAAAGCAGAGAGCATATGAACTGAATCAAGTCTCTCTGCCCGCTTCGCGCTCAGAAAAGAGTATCACCGTCTCATCATCGTGGATAGCGAGACTGAACATTTTAGAAACACATTTCTCAAGTTAGAAACTATAGAAATGATCCCTGAAATATAGTCATGAGCATATTGCTGGGCACCGGGACCTTTCGATCCGGTGCCCTGATGGGGGGGCGGGACGTGAGAGGCTACGCCCCCCCCCGCCGCATGGACAGTTCCGTAGAAGCTGTGCATGCTGGGGGAGAACTTCTTACGCAAGCTCCGCCTACTGACGCGCTGTTGTATCGAAGTAACCCCCCCCCCCCCCTGCCGTGCGCCTTTCGCAGGCTGGGGGGACTGCGGAGGTAACGTTCTCTCTCGAGACGCACGTGGACTTGTCCGACAGTGCGGCCCCCAGGCGAGCTCCCGACCAGCAATGAGCCGTTGGTGCCATTGATGGTGGGCTGTCCTAGGAGCCTCTAGCCGAGGCCAGGCCGTAGCCGTGGACCAAGGCGAGTCTTGATGCTGGGTATGAGACCCTGGGCGAGCTCCCGACCGAACTCGGGCCTTGGGCACCGAGGACGGTGGGTCTAAAGCTACAAGCCGCAGGCTGGAACTAAGCCCAGCCTTGGTGAGCCAACCGGTGGGCTTGACCTGGGCGCTGCCAACCGAGGCCAGGCCGTGGCCATGGACCAAGGTGCGCTGTGCCCCCAGCCAGGCTCCCTGCACTTGCAGGGGGCGCCCCAACAAGGGAGTGTGACCCATGGAGAGCTCCCAACCACCCCGGGCCTTGGGCACCAAGGGCGGTGGGCTTGTCCTTAGAGCTACAAGCCAAAGGCTGGCACTGAGCCCAGACCTTGGCGAGCTGTAAGCCCTGCTGGACGCGTAGCGCCAGCAAGGAGCAGTATGTCTATTGTAGCGGAGGTATCTCGCGCCCAATGTACTTAGCACACAGGTACTAACTGCACGGGTGCACGCCAGCTATCTGCAAAATGCTATCGTTCTGTGCTAAACAGTACTAATATTGCTATCCGCACCTATGCAAGGCAAGCTAGCTTTAACACTTCTTTGAGAGCGGACCTTGGTCCGCTCTAAAGAGCTTAGCTGCGGACAAGACCGAAGGTTCAAGGCGCCTGTGCCGCGTGCTCGTGCCCAAGGCCGAACACGCACTTAACGTGCCGATTCATACTCGGCCAAGTAGTTTTACACACGGCCCATCCCCTCCCTGACCTTCCCTGCTCAGTAGCAAGAGGAAGCAGGAAGCTAACCACTAATAGCAAGCTCCCGCAGGGCGCACCCTATTAGCGGGAGTACTGCTTAAGCAAGCTAGCAAGAAGCACAGGCTAGACAGTAAGCAACCCGGAGGCTAGCGAACGTGCGCATGCAATGGTAACGTAAGCGGCAATAGCCCATCCCGAAGGGGGGGCACCAATACCCACAACCTGTTAACCCGAGAGAACAGACGTGGAAGCCAGAAGCTAAGCTAGCATAAGCACTGAGAGACAAGCGTGCGCTAACACAAGCCTGCGCACAGGCCGGTGCAGCGCGTCTCTACCCTGAGTAACACGGGGAAGCAAGCGTGACCGCAAGCAAAGGCCAGCGGCGCGCGAAGCTAGTCAATCTCAGAAGAAACTCCTCAGCAGGAGTTGCAATTTCTAGTAGATGCTAATTGCACGAGGCAAGCAACACTTAGCAGACAAGCAAGCTGGCTAAGATGGCGTAAGTACTGAGAGAAGCGGCCCACACAAGGTGCGGGGCGAGCTCACCTAGCTAGCGAATCGCCCAGCTAAAATCTCAGACGCCAGTAAAAGCTACACTACATTTATGTAGGTTTCAAATTAATTGTGCCGGTCGTAACCGGCCAGTAGCCTCACAGCTAATACAGCACCTAGCTGTTGTCCCCTCTCTCTGCTAACAGGAAAACGGGGTTACACATCGCTAGATACTGGCTGCACGGGAGCAAGCTAGCTAACTAGCTATTTCACTGAAGAGCATGGCTACTAGCTACTACTCTCGCTTAAGGCGCGCCCTACACAGAGGTAGCTGGCGCAAAGTACTTAGCACACAGACACTAACTGCACGTGTGCACGTTAGCTATCTGCCACAATAACTGGGTGCGTTACCCTGTCTGGGGACGCAGCCAGATATGGAGTGCTACAAGGTAGTCCAAGCTAGCTGCACTGAGCAAACTAGCTAACTATCTAACGCGCGCGCTCTAAAGCCGGCGTTCCTAAAGTACCTAGCAACAGAAACAACCGCACGGATGCAGCTAGCTACTGTGACAACTGTGCTATTTAGCCTGTTGTTCTAGTGCTAACAGTACAAGCTATTCTGCATGTATGCAAACCTAGCTAGATTTATGAGTGCAGACCTGAGTCATGCGCTCGAGCCTAACAACGTTACCCCGTTCCCGGGGAACGTTTCAAATCAACTGCACGGCGGCAGCTGACAACAGTTAACTAAGGAAGATACTCTTAGCTTTTTAGATGACGCCGCAGGGTGAAGGGTACAGGGTCGGGTCTCCGAAGCCTGCATTATCCCGTCCACGCGACCCTCTTGAGGTGGGCAAGTCAGCCGGAACGAGCCTAGTATCTAAAGCTATATAATATAACTCCTCGATAACCGCGGAGCTTTCACAAACACGTCTTCACAGCGGCTGGAAGAAAGCGGAAGTGATTATTCCCTGGGCTGACTGGCCGTGACATAGTCACGTGGATCCGTGTCAGTCCCAGGGGGTACCACGCCACCTACGGGTGGGTGGTCAGGTTTTAATGAAAAGTAATTTTGGAGCAAAATAACAGTCTTCCATAGGGCTGCGTTGCAGCGTTTAAGGCACTAGTGAGAGCTTGAGTTCGAAACGAAGTAAAACCCCATTTATGTGCAGCATCCAGACAGCAGCAGAGTTATATCTGTCAGATCTTTTTCAAATGGGATAGCTGTCTAACTACACATATTTGATGTATAAAAAAATCGTTTTGGAACATTTTGATTAGCAATATTAACTTTGTATTAATATAGCTCAACGTTTTATTACCCCCCCCCCACCCGAAATTAGCTAGGCTTCTAATATTACTAATATTCCTAATTAATATGTATTATTATTTCATTCAGATAATTGACATTATAGGCATGTATATCGTTTAATGTGAGAGAAAGGGAGAGAAAAAGAAAGAGAGAAAGAAACTGGATAAACTTTTGTGTAGCGCTTCTTCAAACCCCACTCTCATTACAGCTATTCATTACAGAATTGTCTGTTGTATTTATATTTTCTGTTTGCAAAGCAGAGTAGTTAGAATTATTTCCAAATGTTTCCCCCGTCTGTGGCAGCGGAGCTGTCCGAGGTGCCGTGTAGCCTACATTAAGGGACAGTCCGTTATTTATGAGAGGGGGGGGTATGGTGCAGGGGAGACTATGTTTTCGTTTTTTTCCTTCACCCTCCCCAGATCTATAAATATTTTTCCATGTCCCTCCCTGAGTGACTGGAGATAAATGCATGACCCTCCCTACACCATAAATAACCACACTTTATCATATTCACACCAAAGGTAGTAGCCTACTGAAGAAAATATGACCTTTTCAATGATTTGGCTACGTTTGATAGCGCCCTATGACATCGGGGGAGAGAGGGGGCGGGCGGGGGGCATATAACGTTTAGTACCCAGCCCAATAACGGCCTCATCTCCTAGTTATAAAGCCGATCACCCGCTCAGTACCGCTCAGTCCACAACATGTTCGAAACAGAATGCATCGGTGCGTGGCTAATTGAGCCACATGTGATATCTCCAAGCATGCATTGAGGGTAATACATTGACAAGAAATAGCAACCAAATCAGCCTAAATAGGCTAAGTGGTAGATATAAATAATGTTTATGTTAGCAAGACATGCAATTTGAGAACATTTCAATATTGGACAAAATAAAACAATAAAAATCAAAACACAACCCTATGTGAAACATGTATGTAATCCAGGTGCTATATATATCCCTTGCAGATTTAACGTTATTTGGATGAGTGACACTGATGCACTGTGATGTCCGCTCCAGCCTCCAATAGACTATAGCCTACTTCATGTGCACGCCCACTATTTTCTTGCCAGCTGCTGCGAGAGAGAAGGAAGAGAAACGAGCATGCAGCGGACTCTGCTGAGCTCATGTTATTTGTAGTGAGCAATGCCCATTGCCCAGGCGTTTAAACGCAAATTAAAACACCCTGGCCTTTTTATCTCTTTTATTCTTTTGAGCGGAGCGGTGAGTGCGAGCGGGTGAAATCTGTATCGAGCGGCGAGCGGTCTGGAGCGGAGTCCAGTCACCATACAGATAAACCATAGTGTTAGCAGAGTGGGTTAATGCAGCAGTTCTCGCGTGCACTCCCAGAGCAGCAGCAAGACGGAGGAAATAAATATAACACGAGGAACAGTTTCTCTTTCTCTCGTGGTTCTTCTCCCATGGAGCTGTTTATTGACAATGACACTGGGTCAGAGAGACACACACACATACATACGTTTTCAGTGCATGTCATTGGCTGTCACCACCTGTGTTGCCTTCAGGTAACATCCTAAATTACAACGCTATACATTTGAGAGCATATTTCTCTTTTATATCAACACATAGATATAAATAGGGGAGTAAACACGAATTGTGGAACGAAAAAACGCATTTAAAAATATATACAAAATACAAAAAATGAAAGTTGTATAACCCTCCCTAAAGCCAAAATAAAAAACACAATTCCCTCCCCAGTACTCAAAAAAATATTTGATATCCCTCCCCCTTTCTGCACCATACCCCCCCTCTCATAAATAACGAACAGTCCCTAAGTGCAAGAAAGAATGAGAAAGAGAGAGGGGGATATTTAATTAGGCTACAATTCTAAATAAAATATGAAAAACAATGACAAAGCAAAAGATTAATTTAATAGGGGCGTCCTCTCTCCTCTCCCTGCACGGGGCCGTCCTCTCCTCCTCACAGGACGCCGGGCATCACGCAGGAGATGCGGGGAGCGGAGCCGCGCTGGTGCGCTATGAGGCGCTGGTGGTCGTGCAGGCGGGTCGTGCAGCAGTGGAGCTGACTGACAAACAGATTGAGTGCTCATACAATTATTTTATTTACAGCAGTGGAAACCACGGAGTCGGAGGGCGAGGGCTCTCCTCCCATCCACTCCCCCTCCCCTCCACCGGGACCTGGGGATAGGCCAAATAAAGCATAGGCCAAATAAAATACAAATACTCAATAATAAAATCCAGTAGGCTAAATAAAATAGAAGAAAGTAATCAGATCCAGTAAAAGTGATAGGTGTCATTCAGAGGATGTTGCATCGTGCAGTGGGGGAGAAGAGAGAAAACGATATCATTCTGGCCAAATTTCATCTAATCTCATGACATCCAGCCGGCTATATATATATATGCGTTTAGAACATTATTTTCACTTTGATCTTGCTTTAGTGTAGCGTTTTTACATGCTTGCAGTATTTAAACTGCAGTTATATTGGTTTGAGAAGCATCATAATATGGAATAATAGCCGATATATGGAGACAGACGGGATGAAGGGAGGTGAAGGGGGGGGGGGGGGATCAGAGGCTTGGGTTTCGTCTGGTTTTGCTGGACCACTGGAATGGAGCTTAAAAGGCAAGCATGCGATTCGTTTATTGCACTTATCCAATGAACTGACGGTGCATAATTTTACGCTTAACACATTGAGTGCCACAGCGCTTCAGTAAAATTGTCTGGAGCCTGTGCCAGATTCACTTCCATTCAGTTGAAAACTGCTATAGAATTTTTTCTATTATGGCTATATTAACGGGGCTGGACTTTAATGAAACATTGAACACTCCTGCTTCTTCCAAAGAAGAAATTTTGTTTCTAGACAGTTCCATTATGAAATGACAGCCTCTCAAAAAAGTGCACTTTCAAGGGTTTTCTGTCGTTTTTTTTTACTTTCCAAGATATAGTCCCTTTTATGAATACCTTTTGCACTCTAATTTCGAGCACATTCACTGACTCTGGCTGGTGTTTTCTGATGTGGTGGCGTGTGGTGTGGTTTCTGTGCAGCCTGTGTGCCACACACCCCTCCCCCCCCCCCCCCCCCCCCCTCTCCACCTCTGAGCTGCGGGCTCCTCCCCACACGCACAGAGTTTTGTTTTCTCGACTCCGTTTTTGCCCCGGACAGATCCCAGCGCCCATCAAGGAAATGATGCGCGCTGGCAAACGCGACTGAACGAAAAGGCTTGGCCGTTCGGCTTCGGATGCTGGCTTTCTAGGAAATCGTGTGGAGATAGATAGAAGCATAAGAGCTCAGTTGTGAGCGCGGATGCAGCCGAGCCCACTCTCCGCTGTAGACAGAGCAATATATACGGCTCTGGCAGAAAGCATGCATCGGTTTCCACTTTCATCACGGCTTTCTCCGCTGTCTCCTGTACAAAGTAAAGGATCTGAGGTGGGTGGAGCAGCTCCTGTGACGATGTTTAAGGTGGCGCCGTGTGATCCCTTGAAGGGATTCATGCTCACTGGCTAGGTACGACCTTAAACAGCAGAATTATGGAATAATATGAATTATGATTTTAGGACGTCCACAGACGTCCTTGGCACTCCTCGTTACTTTTTTTTAGGACGTCCACAGACGTCCTTGGCACTCAATGTGTTAAAAGGCGTGGTTGTAATGGTTGAGGCTGCGTCTAGCGCCAAGACCAAGATATCAAGTGCGCTGGTCCACGCCCACTGATTTGCGCTGCGCCAGGCGCTCGGCCTAGAAACAGCACCGATGCAACGATAGGGGCCACTGACTTCCATAGTAAAGCTAAATTAGATAAATCAAACTTCCACATGCAGTATTGCTCTCTTTATGATTGTGTTATACTTTCATTTGAATGTTACATTTGTTGGTTTAATATTAACAGGGCTAAAGAAAGCAATCTAATTAAAAAATTAGATTAAAAAACAATATACATAAAAAAAAGTATACTGCACAAATAAACAGGAGGTGGTAGTGACCACCTCCTGTTTATTTGTGCAGTATACTTTTTTTATGTATATTGTTTGTGCTGGTTTCTGTGCTAGAAGAGGAAGTGTGACTTTCAGCCCTGTTTACCAACTCACAGAAATACAGGAAGTGAAGACAGATAACCACTAGTGATGGTGAAATGAGCAACTTTCTGACACACTGGGTCTAAAATGTGTTGAGCACTCAGAGCTTCATATGAGATGAAAAATATCACCCTCTACTGGTGAACAGAGTGTAGCACAGTAAACAGATGACTAGTCACAGCCAGAGCCGTGTATAGAATCAAATGGTACATTATCAGCTTCATTTTAGCATTCAAAAGTAGAGTGAGACCCCTTCCTGGTTGTTCATTGGCTAATCCTTGCTCTGCTCTCAACGAAGGCGGTCGCTTTTTCTCGTCTCTCCCTCTCTCCCTCTCTCCCACTGCCTGCTCACTTGTCCTGACCGGGCTACTCTTCGAAACTATCTGAAGTAATCATGGAACTGATAAGCTGGTCTCTCAACGCAATTGACAAAAAAAATTCCACGAGAAGCGCTGGTTCAGGGGAACCTATCTGCCCAGACGGTACTTTTTCTGCGGGCTATATTATGGACTCATGGGAGAAGTGGCGGGTTGTCTGCCTGGCGGCATTTGGACATTTGCTTCTTGGATTGAGCGTTGCCCTAGTCTATCGGAAAGTAAAAATGATGGGAGCCATTCAAGAAAGCCCAAAGCTACCCGTCATGTTAAACATGTTAAACGAGGTGGGCCGAGCCGTCATGTTAAACATGTTAAACGAGGTGGGCCGAGCCGTGAGTACTCAGACTGTTATGACTTCTGATTAGAATCGCAAGATGGATGGTGCGATTTCTGATCTGAATCTCAAGATGGATCACATTTTGGAGAAATTCACTGCTCTGCATGGAAGTGCTTAGTTGGAGACCATGTCTGGAGCAGAAATCAATTGGAATGCTGTTTTCCCTCCCCTAACCAAACATCCTATCTTGATTCCGGCGCCCCCACTCGCTTGTTGGCCCGGCAAGGCCGCTCGCAAGAAACTCCCCCTGAAGATTCATTGCAATGTAGAGCTCTACACCTCCACCCCTCCCCCGCCCCTCATGGACACCTGTTGTTGACTTTGGTCTGGGCATTTCGAGGCTGTCTCCATAGCAACCTGCTGTATTGTCGCGCTCTTCACCCGCCGCCGAGATTTGTGTCGTGACCCTGAAAGGAGCTTCAGGCATACTTCACACATAAACACACAGACTCAAGGACTCATATATACACATACACAAACACGCACGCACGCACGCACATCCCACCCCATCCCACCACCCTCTTCCCCCACCCAATCCCCCCGCCTTCACACACTCCCCCTAGCTTTTTGCATCCTCCCCCCCCCCCTTTTTTTTTCTCTGACACATCCAAAACTGGCGCTGTATGTTATGGCAGCCTCTTGCGTTTGTTGATGAGCTATAGTTGCAAAGGGCGCAGCGCATGCTGGGACTGGCAGCAGGGATGGTCTTTTGGAATCTGTACGTATTGCAACAAATGTATATGTATTGTATTGAAGTGTGCCTTTATTACTCTCAAACTAGTAATAATGTTCCGAGTGTATCTTTTAATAACCACTACTGCCTGATGTAAACCAAAGTGCCCTTCTGGGACATGTATTAAAGTTGATTGATTGATTGATTGATTGATGAGTCATTCAAAAGTAGAGCGAGACCCCTTCCTGGCTGTTGTTCATTGGCTAATGAGTCACACATTTTGGTCCTCCGCTGATGCCACTCTCTCTCTAAATTGCTCTGGTTGAGGAGGCGGATCCTACAGCTAACTAGTCTGTAGCTTGAACAGAGACATGGTAGACCCAGGCAGGGGATAGTTGTAACATTTTGGACATTTCTGTCTGTATCTTGGAGCTCTTTAAAGCCAGTGCATTCAAAATTGTATACAAACTAATTACATGTGTCTGCTATCATAGTGTAGCTGTTACCTCTGCAACACACACAGAAAATGCATGGCTTAGTCTCAAACACAACGAGTGAAATGTTACAATCCACCCCATAGTCTGGGTTAGTTGTAACACACCTTGGGGTGAAATGTAACATTATGAAGTAAGGATTAAAACAAAAACTTAAGATATTGAAAGCTTTTTATTTAACAATTACTTTACTTTTTAACATACAGTAACTGGTGTGTGTGTGTGTGTGTGTGTGTGTGTGTGTGTGTCTCAAGTATGTTAGTAACTGTTATATAATAAAATTTAACAAATGTGCACCAACTGAATATTAGTGTGCTTAATTGTCTTGCACTGTCAGTCAGCTCTACACTAGTCTCTCCCCAGACTCAAATATTACATTGAATTGCTGCGCTCTGCATACTACTGAATCTGTATCACTTCACAGCCACTGCTGGGGTTTGGGGGCGCGTCTAGGGGGGTGAAATTGAATGAGTGACAGGTCGTAGCAGCAATGAGCAATGAGAGAGTGGTTCGAAAAATGGGCTGTGCCTCCCATGAGTGGGTTGACCTCGCGTCACCGCAAAGTCATTGCTGATTGGGCAGGACTGTATCTATCCCTAACATAACTAACTAACTAGTGCACTAACTAGTGCACTAACTAGTGCATAACCATCCCTGGCATATGACTGGCCAAGTGAACGGTTCCCTCCCATTACCAGCCGGCTGGGGGAAAGCGTCCCAGACCCAGAGAGAGCTCTGCAGCATGCAGTAATGTAGTGTATCAGACCCAGAGAGAGCTCTGCAGCATGCAGTAACATAGTGTATCAGACCCAGAGAGAGATCTGCAGCATGCAGTAACATAGTGTATCAGACCCAGAGAGAGCTCTGCAGCATGCAGTAACATAGTGTATCAGACCCAGAGAGAGCTCTGCAGCATGCAGTAACGTAGTGTATCAGACCCAGAGAGAGATCTGCAGCATGCAGAAACATAGTGTATCAGACCCAGAGAGAGATCTGCAGCATGCAGTAACGTAGTGTATCAGACCCAGAGAGAGCTCTGCAGCATGCAGTAACGTAGTGTATCAGACCCAGAGAGAGATCTGCAGCATGCAGTAACGTAGTGTATCAGACCCAGAGAGGGATCTGCAGCATGCAGTAACATAGTGTATCAGACCCAGAGAGAGCTCTGCAGCATGCAGTAACGTAGTGTATCAGACCCAGAGAGAGATCTGCAGCATGCAGTAACATAGTGTATCAGACCGAGAGAGAGCTCTGCAGCATGCAGTAACCTAGTGTATCAGAGCCAGAGAGAGCTCTGCAGCATGCAGTAACGTAGTGTATCAGACCCAGAGAGAGATCTGCAGCATGCAGTAACGTAGTGTATCAGACCCAGAGAGAGATCTGCAGCATGCAGTAACGTAGTGTATCAGACCCAGAGAGAGCTCTGCAGCATGCAGTAACATAGTGTATCAGACCCAGAGAGAGATCTGCAGCATGCAGTAACGTAGTGTATCAGACCCAGAGAGAGATCTGCAGCATGCAGTAACGTAGTGTATCCGACCCAGAGAGAGATCTGCAGCATGCAGTAACCTAGTGTATCAGACCCAGAGAGAGATCTGCAGCATGCAGTAACATAGTGTATCAGACCGAGAGAGAGCTCTGCAGCATGCAGTAACCTAGTGTATCAGACCCAGAGAGAGCTCTGCAGCATGCAGTAACCTAGTGTATCAGACCCAGAGAGAGATCTGCAGCATGCAGTAACGTAGTGTATCAGACCCAGAGATCTGCAGCATGCAGTAACATAGTGTATCAGACCCAGAGAGAGCTCTGCAGCATGCAGTAACCTAGTGTATCAGACCCAGAGAGAGCTCTGCAGCATGCAGTAACCTAGTGTATCAGACCCAGAGAGAGCTCTGCAGCATGCAGTAACGTAGTGTATCAGACCCAGAGAGAGCTCTGCAGCATGCAGTAACATAGTGTATCAGACCCAGAGAGAGCTCTGCAGCATGCAGTAACCTAGTGTATCAGACCCAGAGAGAGCTCTGCAGCATGCAGTAACATAGTGTATCAGACCCAGAGAGAGCTCTGCAGCATGCAGTAACGTAGTGTATCAGACCCAGAGAGAGCTCTGCAGCATGCAGTAACGTAGTGTATCAGACCCAGAGAGAGCTCTGCAGCATGCAGTAACGTGGGGTATCAGACCCAGAAAGAGATCTGCAGCATGCAGTAACGTAGTGTATCAGACCCAGAGAGAGCTCTGCAGCATGCAGTAACGTGGGGTATCAGACCCAGAAAGAGATCTGCAGCATGCAGTAACGTAGTGTATCAGACCCAGAGAGAGCTCTGCAGCATGCAGTAACGTAGTGTATCAGACCCAGAAAGAGATCTGCAGCATGCAGTAACGTAGTGTATCAGACCCAGAGAGAGATCTGCAGCATGCAGTAACATAGTGTATCAGACCCAGAGAGAGCTCTGCAGCATGCAGTAACGTAGTGTATCAGCGTAAGAACTCTCATGGCTCTGGCTTCGAGACTAGCTCTACACTAACATTTAAACTGAACAAATGTGCACCAACTGAACTTTAGTGTGTCTGAAAAATTACTTAAGGCAAAAGTAGAAACAAAGATAACCTTAATCCAGCACTGCTACAGCATAACATAATAGCTAAACACATAAACAGGTAACATGAAGAGGTTAACCAAACACAATACAACAAACTTAAGTCATTTACGCACACATGATAAGGAGCAAACAAGGATACCACTCTCAAAGGGTATCTAACACTGAGGGTTTAAATACAGACAAGGTGGCTGAATGTAATTAGTCCGGAGTGCTGGCAGGTGTGCATGGGTGAGTGAATCAGGGGAAAGGGCAAATGTGAGGTGAGGAGGATCATGGGAGTTGAAGTCCAGGGAGTCACTATTTTGTACAGTCAGTCTTTCTCTGCCAAGACTGAGTCATACTGAAATTCAAAGAAAACATAAATACAATTACACATTTGCTTGGGGTAGTTTGTACGATTTGTTCATGTGTTACAACTGACCCAGACACTTGTAGCCATAGAGACAGTCTGCATGTCTGGGAACGCCCATACAGGCCCTAGGAACACCCACAATAGCTGGCTCAGCCTGGCTGGGGGCGTGGTCAGGGTGGGGTAAAAAACCCCGTTCTATCCATTCAGCAAAGTTAGAATTTGACTGATAGCCCAGCCCAGGCAGACACGATCGGGTATTTAACCACCGCAGTAAACGCACATCTGAGCAGACGTCATGTGTTCTGCTCTAGAACCCCCAAACCTGTAGTTTAGAGCCGCAGCACCGTCTTTTGGTGAGTCAGCCCATGAGATATATCGGCGGTTTTACCCCACTCGCGCGCCAGCCGTTTAACATTTTGTGGGCGTTCCCAGACATGCGGACTGTCTCTATGAAGTAGCTTACCTTACAGCTAACAGCTAAAACATTAGCACTAACAATTTGCATGTAAAATAGCTACATAGACACATAATTAACATGAGTTAAGTTTGATGAGTTTAACTACAAAGCAGACAATGCTATCAAAAAAATAAATTAAGTAAAAACATATACTTTCTTACCTCAAAATTAGTTTATTCCTCCTAAAATTGGCTATATCTGCCACAGGCTGCTACTTCCTCACATGTGGACTAAGGACTAAACTGAGCATGTGCAGAGTGAATCAGGTGATTCATAACTTGCTCCTGATTGGAGGAATGGAAAGTGTTACAACTGACCCATGTTACAACTATCCCCGGTCTTCCACAGTTACTTGTGTAAAAAAACGACTCTGGTAAAAGTAGAAGTACTGATTCAACTATCTACTCAAGTAAAAGTAAAAAAGTACAGGCTATAAAATGTACTCAATGAGTAAAAGTAAAAAAAGTATTTTTACCGGATGTTTCTGTGCAAAGCTACATGTAACTGAACCTCACATCATATATTAATAATATAATTTGAAGACTATTGAACTTAAAATATCCCCTACAAACGTGTTTTTATACATCTTAAAACTCTGTGCTGTAGTTTTTTCACAGAAACAGTCAAATTATTCCATTCAAATCCTTAAAATGACATCTATTCCTCCCTCATTCATATTTGCAGGATATATGAATATGCAAATCATTAATCACAAAAGTGTAACTGTTGGATACAAGGTGTCTCCTACTTTATTGAAGCCTCTGGATACAAACACTGAGTTTTGAAAACACAAGACAAGATGTAACTATACCCTGCTTGTCCTGTGTTTCTTTCTCTAGTGTCTGATCAGACAACTATTACGCCAAGAGACTTGGAAAAAGAAAAAGCTACACTGCCAGAGAAGTAGCCTACTGATTCAACTACATGTATTTACTCAAGTAAAAGTAAAAAAAAGTACAGGCTATGAAATGTACTCAATGAGTAAAAGTAAAAAGTATTTTTACCGGATGTTTCTGTGCAAAGCTAACTGAACCTCACATCATATATTAATAATATAATTTGAAGACTATTGAACTTAAAATATCCCCTACAAACGTGTTTTTATACATCTTAAAACTCTGTGCTGTAGTTTTTCCACAAAAACAGTCAAATTATCCCATTAAAATCCTTAAAATGACATCTATTCCTCCCTCATTCATATTTGCAGGATATATGAATATGCAAATCATTAATCACAAAAGTTTAACTGTTGGATACAAGGGGCCCTATTCTCCCACAGGCCTTCGGCGCTAAAACGGGCCTTAAACGCAAAAAAACGTGCCTTGCGCCTGTTTTGGGACGATATCAATATGGCTTTACGCTGCCAAATGCGCTTTAGGCCGAATGGGCGTGGCGCAGTCCCAGAATGGGCCAAAGTGGGCGTGTCGGCCTTAAATCTCGGCGTACTGCTATCTTCGCACCTGCCGTAAATTTAGCGCTTTGCGCCTTTGAAAACCAGGCCTATTCAGTGCGCCAGTGCTCTTCTGCTGCCTCTCCCCTGTCACCCTTCTCTGTCTCTCTCTGAAACCAGGCCTATTCAGTGCGCCAGTGCTCTTCTGCCGCTTCTCTGTCACCCTTCTCTCTCTCTCTCTGACTCCCTCGCTCAGACAGACACAACACATAGCAGCACCCAGCTTCCCATAGGAAATAGCAGTTGTAAGTTTACTGCCTGTGAATGTCCCTGTCCCAGCATGCAATTGGGTCCTCCATTTCGCTACTAAATAGCAACCAAATGAGCCGAAATAGATATAAAAGGTAGATCTAAAATAATGTGTAATGGTAAGACAACCTGCAATTGTACAACATTTCAATATTGGACCAAATAAAACATCGAAATGAAACACCACCCTATGTGAAACATATATGTCCTCTTGAGCCTATATATACCCTGTGTGGATTTAACGTGATTTAGATAAGTGACAGCGGAACGCGCTTCGGAAGCTTCTACTGTCATCTGCTATACTGTGATGTCCGCTCCAATAACTTGGCCCTACTCCACATTTAGTTTTACAATAAAAACACATTTATGCAATGACTTTACATCATGTAGGCTATATTTATGTGCATCATCCTTCCTGCAGCAGGCGAGAGAAAATGATATCTTTCTGGACAAACTTTCACCAATCTAATAGGCTATATTTTTCTAGCTGATGCGTTTAGAACATTATTTTCACTTTGATCTTGCTATAGTGTAGCGTATTTACATGCTTGCAGTATTGAAACTGCAGTTAGATTGGTTTGAGAAGCATAATAATATGGAATAATAGCCTATAATGCAGACAGACCGACTGGATGAAGGGAGGGGGGGGGGGGGGGGGCAGAGCATTTGGCTTTCGTCTGGTTTTGCGGGATCACTGGAATTGGAGCTAAAAAGGCAAGCGTGCGATTTATTTATTGCAGTTATCCAATGAGCATGACGGTGCATAATTTTACGCTTAAAAGGCGTGGTTGTAATGGTTGAGGCTGCGTCTAGCGCCAGCACGACGATATCAAGTGCGCTGGTCCACGCCCACTGATTTGAGCTGCGCCAGGCGTTCGGCCTAGAAACAGCGCCGATGCAACGATAGGGACCCAGGTGTCTCCTACTTTATTGAAGCCTCTGGAGCACATACAAACACTGAGTTTTGAAAACACAAGACAAGATGTAACTATACCCTGCTTGTCTTGTGTTTCTTTCTATAGTGTCTGATCAGACAACTATTACGCCAAGTAAACAAGAGACTTGGAAAAAGAAAAAGCTACACTGCCAGAGCGTCTGGCTCGTTCGAGTCTGCAGTGTTGACAACTTCAACCTCACTTTCAGCGGCATCGCTCATGTTGCTGGTTCCTCTGGCTGACATGAACATCACTATTCACAGACGCAATTTCTCAGCGCGACCGAGAGTCCGTCTCTCGTCTTTCTTATGACAGCGTTGTCACGTTTGGTGTGTGGTTCTGATACATCGATACATGATGTGGTCTGGTGGCTGGACTGTGCACTCCTTTTCCAGGTTATGTCAACGCCCCCTTAGGAGACTATCTAGCCAATTAAGTTTTGTAACATTGACAGAGAGCCAATCACAAGCTGACATTTAGGGGACCGGACGAGTGCCATTCCATACTATTGGCGGAGCCTGGAATGAGCTATCTCTATTCATTCTGCCCCGTTTCTTCTCTGTCTTTCTTTAATAGTTGTTGTTGTGCATTAGGGTTGTAGCGGTACTAAATTTCTGTTTCGGTGCTGGTACCAATTTGTATTTCGATACTTTTCGATACTTTTCGATACTTTTTGTAAAAAAAAAAGTGAAACTGTCCAATGTCAAGATTTGGCTTTATTTTAAGAGTTTGGGAACAATTACACCAATAAATTGGTGTGGCATTTAAATGCTGAACAAAACAAACCTTTTGAGCAGTGAGAATACCGGTAAGTAAAATAAAGTAATGCCAGTGAAAATAAAATGACCATAAAACACTAGCCTATAGCAGCAAAAACTCAGAGAAACACCAATAACAACAATAAATAAATAATTGGTGGCATTTAAATTCTGTCTAACTTTTACTTGTCAAATAAGTACACACTCAGTAACATAACACAAATCTTTTGAACAGTGGGAAATGGGAATAAGTAAAATAAATAAAATAAATTATAATATAATAAAACACTATAGCAGCAGAAACTCAAATCTTTTTTTCTTCAACAGGCAGCATAACTGGCTTCATATTCCCATTCTGTCCCCCAGCCTACTCAGCCTAAACCCTAGTTCTCCTATGGGTGGTAGACAGACTCACTGTTTGGCTGACTCTCAGTTTACTCACTCAGTCCCTCCCATCCCAATGTCTTCTTCAGGTTCCTAGCCAAGAAAACGAGGGTGTCAAAATGTTCCTCGGTCAGTCTAGATCAGGGGTGCCCACACTTTTTCAGCTTGGGAGCTACTTTTAAAATGACCAAGTCAAAGTGATCTACCAAACATATTTATTTATATATATATACACTGAGTATACAGTGGAAAACAGTGGAACAGTGGAAAAACAGTGGAAAAACAGTAAAACATTTTTTTTTTTTTTTTTTACCCCTTCTTAGTATAGAACCGGTTCTACAGCAATAGTACCGCGGTTCCGGGGTAGTACCGGTAGTACCTACATCCCTATTGTGCATTAAAACTAAAGTAACAAGCTTGTTTTGAAAATGTAAGGAGTAGAAAGTACAGATACTTGTGTTAAAATGTAGGGAGTAAAAGTAAAAACTTGTCAGAAAAATAAATACTCAGCAGTACAGATACCCGGAAAATCTACACATTCACATTCACTGCCAGCCGTTTTTTTTTTTTACTGTAGGTAGCTTCTGCCAAAGGGTTTTTTTGAGGATTCTGGCTCATCTTACAAGAGCCGAGGATTATTTTCTGCTTGGACTTTGTGAACACAAAATATCTAAAAAGTACTAATAGAATGTGTGCTTTCTCTGTCTAAAAGAGTTAGTTTGTAGAGTTAGTAGTTATGTAGATATTAGCCGTTGAGTACAGCATGGTTTCAGCGTCTGAGACAGAAAGCTGAGATAATCGCAGTTTTGTGAAATTCAATCAAACAGTCACTTTAACCATTTATTTTTGGCATCAGTAACACATCAGACATCTAAACAATATAGTTCTGAACAGTAATTTCCTCCATATCAGCACCCGCACCCCCTCTCCTTCAAACTCCTCCCTCCGTGGGCGTGTCTCTGGTGGCTTTCAGCAGCGTTTGTCACAAGCGAGTTTCTCCTGCCTGTCTGAGCAGCCTCCCTCCCTGGCGGCCCCCTCGTCGGCGAGTCTGGATGGGGCTTGCTCGTTTTCGATTGAGAGCTTTCATGAAGCTTTGTGCGATTCTAAGCTTTATGCTGCGTGTTTCAAAGTGTGTTTTGCACCCAGTCTATTTTTGGAACCCCCCACCGTTGTGCGCCACCGTTGTGCACCAGCGTGAACGCGTTTTCGCCTACAGTATGAGAATGAGGCTCGTTCGTTTCTGGGTTTTCGGTTGAGCTCAGCTGGAATGAAGCTGCGTGCGATTCTGGCCTTTCTGCTGGTGTTTCAAAGTGTGTTTCACCCATAATCTATTATGCAAATTTGCAATCCCCCACCGCCAGCACCCAGCGCGAAAGCGAAAAGCGTTTTCGCCCCATCCATTTTCATGAGAATGGCTTCCTCATGCTGCTGTTTTTGCTTGGCTTTCAATAGTCTGGAGAGCACTGTCGCCACTTAGTGGGTCGGTGGAATGGATTGTACACGTTCGGTGGCTCCCATATTATAATAGGAGATGTAAAAGGGTTAGATCAACGTCCCACCGTCAAATTTTTTTTTTTTTTTTTTTGACGAGTTAACTCGTCATTGGCAGTCAACCGTTGGATTTTTTTTGACGAGTTAACTCGTCATTGGCAGTGAACGTGTTAAGTACAGTAATGAAGTATGGTACTTTGTTACTTCCCATCTCTGGACCCAGGTTCCTTCCACATGTGTCATGCACTCATGAAAGGTCAGCGGTAACAAGGTCAAAGTTGAAATAATTTGAAGTTGGAGCGCAGCGCTCGGTGGCAAATTTGAACGCTGTGTATTTATTTTATTTTGTGACGCTAAGTGTAGCACTGCTGCTGTACCATTGTTTTCCCATGGAGAGCAGTGACGCCCAATGATATGCAGCAGCGCTCTGCCCATAGGAAAACAACAGCACACCCGGGGGCGTTGAGCAGTTTTACAGGGGAGCATGTAGGGTTTTGTCCTTCCTGTGACATTTTTGGCATTTGGACTTTCAAACATTAATCATCCCTAATTAAAAATCCGGCTCTGCACGGTCGCACGTAAAATGGCATATGTGGCCCAACAGAATTTGCTCGCTCACACACAGGGATTCTTATTATATTATTACTATCATGATTATTACTTAGACTACCTGACTCGACTCGATTTAGCACCTCTGTGGAGGAACGATATATAAGCACTGCAGTATAAACCGCAAATTAATTTTACACCACTAATTGACAGTATTATGAGCCACACAATAGAGAAGAAGAAAAAAGAAGAGAAAACTGCAAACAATAAAAATAAAACATTTGCCATTTACCCCCCTTTTGTTGTTGTTGTTTCATAGTCATGATTCATATCTTAGCTGGTTGGCTTGCTTCCAGGATTAAAACTTTATAAGAATGTTCTGAAACGAATGAATGGGAAATTCACTTCCTGGAACCGGAGCCATTCAAAAGTGAGAACTGCCAGTCAGATGAGGGCATTATTATCTGCAAGCTCACAGTTACAGGATCAATAGTATGGTCAACTAATCCTAATGTCTTCTCATCAGGGAGCAACGATGGCGACACCTGTAGAGCTGCTCTTGGGAACTTTGGATGATTTGGGAGATGACGAGTTCAAGAGGTTCAAGTGGTTCCTGCAGCAGACTGGCATCCTAGACATCCCAGCCATCCCAAAGAGCCGCCTGGAGAAGGCAGACAGGCTGGACACAGTAGATCACATGTTCCAGACCTACAGCGAATACACTCTGGAGGTGACCAAAGAGGTTCTGAGGAAGATCCTCAAGAATGATCTACTGCAACGATTATTAAAAACCAGTTCAGGACCCGAAGGTAAGTAATGGGACAATTATAAAATGGGACTTTATGCAAGCATGCATCACATCAAATGATTTGTAAGATATGACATATATGACAAAATTATTTAAAAACACTTTTTGCCTATATAGAGTGTGAGTCCACAGTTAATCACGATCAATCGCACAATTAATTTGATCTGTTGTAAATCTACCTTAAACCGAGGTACCTTAAACCTGACATTTTCTTGTGCCAGTTAACAACACTTGAGAGCTTTGTGCAAACATACACTATTGCATGGGGAGTAGCTATTATCATTAGCTATTATCATTAGTATGGGTAAGTATTTGGCCATTGGTATTGTTATTATTGCTACTAGTTAGTGGGAATACGCAGTAACTAGTCTTAGTCTACTCTCTCTCAGTCTCTCTCAAATATATATTATATACATATATATATATATATATATATATATATATATATATATATATATATATATATATATATATATATATATTATATATATAATCATGAGAGACCAGTGGGTAAAGTTTAACAAGCGAGCTTTATTCACGAATGGCATGGCGGTTAGTTCTATGGCATGAAATGGCATGGCAACTAATTCTATGGCATGGCAGCATGACAACTGATTCTTTGGCGTAATGACTCCGTGGTAAGATGACTCTCTTCTTGTGGTGAGAGAGGAGGGCATCTACTCAGACTAGGATAGAGAACCCCCCCCCCCCCCCCCCCGTAGGGGATTCTTCAGGAGTCAAGACGTTGGTGGTGGACTGGGGAGGTGAGTGGGGCGAAACGCAGCTTGAGAGGAGGGGATACGACCTGCCCAGGTACAGCGACCATGGAGGTGAAGGATCAGGGAAAGAGGATGATGACGCGCTGATAGGGGTGTCACAATACACTAATTTCACGATACAATACCATACACGATATTGGGTTCACGATAACGATACGATATTTTAACAATATTCTTTTTAACATAACAAAAGTAAATAATTTTTATGTATTTAGTTATCATTTATTTAACCATGTGAGTCCCATTGAAATCGAAACCTCTTTTCAAGGGAGCCCTGGGAAAATACTTTCATTTGAAATACACAAAATACAAAACAAATGCTGTTTTTGGAAATTGTTATTATAATAACTATAAAACAACATGGAAGATAATGCTTCTCTTGCAATAGAATGTGTCACACTGTCACAAACTAAATGTTTGTTGCATGGTGAAAGAAAAATAAAGTAATCTATTTCTTAAATAACTCATGCTCAATGGTCCCTAAACTTATGTACCCCTTGAGCTGTTTTGCCATCCCAGTAGTAGTCTACCCCCTCACTCGTGCGTGTTGATTCTGCTAAATTTGTTCTATTATTATTCAGGAGAAAAAATAAATAAAAAAAAAATTAACGATATCATTTTTTTCTGACGATACTGTTATGACCTGGGTCATGTGACTGTGTGGTTAACTGTATCATTTTCCTCCCTGTGTGTATGTGACAGTCTTGAGTGTGGTGATGAGCTGCAGGTGTGTGCTGCCTGGGCTGTCAGGAGGTCTGGCTGCTGATTGGCTGCTGCAGCAGATATATTCCACCTGAGGCCTTCTGTCTGCCCTTCTGCTCTTCACAATCCCAAAGACAGCGCTGATGAACACCAACAACTGGGACTGTTTCTCTCTTTGTGTGAGATCCTGTGATGGGGAACTTAGCACTGCTTAGTGTTAGAACACTTTGTGTTGTTAAATCATTATGGGTAAAATTGTAGCCCTTCTGTTACCATTTGTACACAAATCTTTACTCATGCTGTAGCAGTCCCGTAGGAGGGAGAAAACCCCTTTTCTTTATACTTTATTTCCTGTTTTTGTTGTAGGAGTTAGGTAAGATTGTTGTATTTTATTTATCCCCTTTTCTTTGGTTAGAGAAGTGAGGGGCGGGTTTAGTATGGTTTTGTCTATTATTTTGGGGATGGCTCTTCTCTGAAGTAAAAAACAAAATAAAAACTGCTACACTGAGAACTGCAAATCCTTGTCCAGCTGTCTGTCTTTGGGAATGGGAAGAGTGGGGGCACCTCATGTCATGTCTTGGCTTCCCTTGTGCCAGAGGCATAACATGTTTTGGGGGCTCGTCCGCTTTTCTTTAACTTGACAGAGCGCGTCATTTGGTGAGTATTGGCTTGTTTTTTCTCGGCTTGTTTGGTTGGCAGCCTTTTTGCATACTGTAGTGTTAAAATGAGTGAATTTAAGTTGGAGGATTTCACCTCTGGTCCTTCTGTAGAACAGTTGGATAAGTGTAAGAGGGCTGATTTGGTGTTAATCGCTACTTTCTATGATGTGCAAATTCCGCCAAATGCAAAAGTAAAGGACTTGAAGGAGCTGATACATACGGAGCTGAGTGGAAGGGGTTTGTTGGGTGCGGCTTCATCTGCAGGTGCAGAGGGGTTGCCTCTAAGTGTGCAGGATCTGACCCAGGAACTCCCTGTGCAAGGCATGTCTGCAGAGCAGCTGAGGCTGACTCTGCGTATAAGGGAGGTAGAGTTGGAGGCTATGCACCTACGGGTGAGAGCGCTGGAGATCCAGCAGAGGTCCTCGGAGGCCAATGTCTCACCTGGGTCAGCACACCTACCCACACCCCGAGCTGGCTTCGATGTTGGCAAACACATTACACTGGTCCCACCATTTAGGGAGGCAGAGGTGGATGCCTTTTTCAATGCGTTTGAACGCATAGCAGTGGCTCTAGAGTGGCCAAGAAGTGTGTGGCCTCTACTGCTTCAATGCAAGTTTGTGGGAAAAGCTCAAGAGGTATGCACCTGTCTGTCTTTAGAAGACAGTTTAGACTACGACAAAGTAAAAGCTGCAGTACTGCGTGCTTATGAGTTGGTGCCGGAGGCCTATAGGCAACATTTTAGAAGGTGTGAGAAGACTGCCACCCAAACTTACGTGGAGTTTGCGAGAGAAAAGGGGGGGCTTCTTGATAAATGGTGCCGGGCTAGTAAGGTAAGCACTTTAGAAAATATGCATGAACTTATGTTGTTGGAGGAGTTTAAAAATTGCCTCCCAGAGAGAGTGGTGACTTATTTAAATGAGCAGAAAGTGACATCTCTCAGTGGTGCTGCCATATTAGCCGACGAATTTGTGTTAACTCACAAGAGCGTTGTTGCGCCCCCTATGCGCCGAGAGCCGGCTCCTTTTGATGGAGGGAGTAGATCCCCAAAAGGTGGTCGGTGTAATCTCAGTACGGTGCCCGAAGACTGGGTGTGCTTTCATTGCCGTCAGCCGGGACACCTAATAGCGGCCTGCCCCATTCTAGAGAAAAGAGAGCCGTTTAAAGACTCAAGTACACCATTGGCGGTGGGGGTGGTACAAACTAGGTTGGAGGCAGATGGAAAAACGTTGAAGTTGGTGGGGTCAAACAGAGATACAATTGATGAGGATTTTCTGCCTTTTGTGTCTCATGGTTTTGTTTCTCTGGTGGGGGAGACAAAAAGAGTCCCAGTTACTATTCTCCGTGATACAGGTGCTAAGCAAACTATTATTCGTGGAGGCATTTTGTCTTTCTCACCTGATTCATATAGTGGGTCTGATATTCTGGCATGGGGAGTTAAACTGAGTGTGGTGCGTGCGCCTTTGCATTTTGTACAACTCACCTCACAGTTTGTATCGGGAAAAGTGAAAGTTGCCGTGAGACCTCAGCTACCAGTAGCAGGTATTGATATTATTCTGGGTAATGACTTAGCTGGCGGTAAGGTGTTTCCGTACCCGGAGGTTGGGGAGGAGCCCGATGGGTGCGCCGTTGCGCAGGCGGTGCCAAACGCGCTCTCTTTATTCCCCATGTGTGCTGTTACTCGGGCACAGGCGAGGAAACGGGTGGGACAGGGCATGGTGCGCCCTGTTGCTGAAAATGTGCAAGCTGTTTTGGATTGCCCAGCTCCCCAAACGCGTCGTCAACTCCGGCGTTTTTTGCGGATGGCTGGGTGTTGTCGTGCATTCTGCAGAAACTATGCAGATGTTATGGCTCCACTTATGAGTTTGTCAAGTCCAAAACAACCTTTTAAGTGGTCAGAGAGGTGTGCGTTTGCTTTTGACGCAGCCAAAGCCCTCCTCTGCAGTGCGCCTGTCCTCGCCGCTCCAGACTTCACGCGCGCGTTTAAGTTGGAGATTGATGCCAGTGATCGGGGGGTGGGGGCAGTCCTGATGCAAGAGGATGACTGTGGCATTGACCATCCCATCGGTTACTTGTCCAAAAAGCTTGAAAAGCATCAATTGCACTATAGCACAAATGAGAAGGAGGTTTTGTCCTTAGTTTTGGCGTTGCAGTGTTTTGCAGTGTATCTGCATTCCAGTCCGGTCCCGACGGTTATTTTTTCTGACCATAATCCACTTGTTTTTTTGTCTCGGATGCAGAACGGTAACCAGCGCCTGATGCGTTGGTCTCTTCTGTTGCAGGATTATAATATGGATATTCGTTACAAAAATGGTTTGGAGAATGTGATGGCTGACGCGCTGTCCAGGTTTTATGAGTAGGTTGTGGGGAAATCAAACAATTTTCTTAAGGGGGGAAATGTTTGATTTCCTTTTTTGGGGGGGGAGGTGTTATGACCTGGGTCATGTGACTGTGTGGTTAACTGTATCATTTTCCTCCCTGTGTGTATGTGACAGTCTTGAGTGTGGTGATGAGCTGCAGGTGTGTGCTGCCTGGGCTGTCAGGAGGTCTGGCTGCTGATTGGCTGCTGCAGCAGATATATTCCACCTGAGGCCTTCTGTCTGCCCTTCTGCTCTTCACAATCCCAAAGACAGCGCTGATGAACACCAACAACTGGGACTGTTTCTCTCTTTGTGTGAGATCCTGTGATGGGGAACTTAGCACTGCTTAGTGTTAGAACACTTTGTGTTGTTAAATCATTATGGGTAAAATTGTAGCCCTTCTGTTACCATTTGTACACAAATCTTTACTCATGCTGTAGCAGTCCCGTAGGAGGGAGAAAACCCCTTTTCTTTATACTTTATTTCCTGTTTTTGTTGTAGGAGTTAGGTAAGATTGTTGTATTTTATTTATCCCCTTTTCTTTGGTTAGAGAAGTGAGGGGCGGGTTTAGTATGGTTTTGTCTATTATTTTGGGGATGGCTCTTCTCTGAAGTAAAAAACAAAATAAAAACTGCTACACTGAGAACTGCAAATCCTTGTCCAGCTGTCTGTCTTTGGGAATGGGAAGAGTGGGGGCACCTCATGTCATGTCTTGGCTTCCCTTGTGCCAGAGGCATAACAATACGCATATCGTGACGTTTCGATATCGCGATATATCGTGCGACAAAATATCGTGACACCCCTACGCGCTGAGCATGGCTATATGTACTGCCACCTCATAGCCTCCGCAGTGACGTCATATTGGCATGTTGACAGGGGCTGATTGGCTATTGAGGATGGGGTGATGAGTCACACGTCATAACGGACGTCACACTAGGATTACACTTGACTGGGAGCTGATGCCTATTGTGATGTGAGGTAACATGACTGGTCTTCATCTTGAAACTAGGTCGAGACCAACATATATATATATATTACAATCATCTGTCTCTCTCTCTGCCCTCAGACCGTGGCAGAGAGAGAGAGACAGGCAGAGAGAGAGAGACAGGGGGAGATAGAGAGAAGGGGGAGAGAGCAGGCACGCAGCTGCTCTTGTCTGCACACACTGTGGCTCGAGAGATGTGGAGGATAGCACAGTTAACTTCACAGAGTGCAGCCTGAGAGATGTGTATTCCCAGTAACTAGTAGGGATGGGCATTTCTAGCAAAAACACTATTCGAAATTCGCTGGCCAAAGTCAACTTTTAATCGAAATTCGAAAATAAAAATAAAAATGTAAAAAAAATTAAAAAAATTTTTTTTATTTTTTTTGTGAGTTAAATGTTGCATTGTCTCCCCTGATTCTAAGTCTAAGGCTTTATTAATTAATAGAAAAAGCTTCTGCTGTGGATTTTTAGCTCAAACAAGCATTGCACCACTGAAGTAAAGAACATGTTACATGACATTGACATTTTCGAAAATAAAAAACAGTTTTGACAATCATGAGTGGTTCATTAAATATTTAGTAGGCTCAGGTCTGAGTGCCAAAGGGGTGCCAAAGTCACCCCCTCTCCCTCTTCATGGGATTTCATCCGCCATTCATTTTTCCATAAACCTTGCTTAAAATGCTTATAAAAATTGTTTTACTTGCTCAAACCAAGCGATTCGACTATACTTAGAATCAGGGCAGACAATGCAACATTTCACCAAAAAAAAAAAAAAATCCCCCGAATTTCGACTTTCAATAATAAAAGTCGACCTTGATAATAACGATATTCGAAAATTCGAAATTCGATGCCCATCCCTAGTAACTAGTAGCAATAATAACAATACCAATGGCCAAATACGTACCCATACTAATGATAATAGCTAATGTTAATACTACCCATGCAACAGTGCATATTTGAACAAAGCTCTCAAGTGTTGTTAACACATTCACTGCCAGCCGTTTTTTTTTTACTGTAGGTAGCTTCTGCCAGAGGGTTTTTTTGAGGATTCTGGCTCATCTTTCAAGAGCCGAGGATTCTTTTCTGCTAAGATTTTGTGAACACAAAATATCTCAAAAGAACTAATAGAATGTGTGCTTTCTCTGTCTAAAAGAGTTAGTTTGTAGAGTTAGTAGTTATGTAGATATTAGCCGTTGAGTACAGCATGGTTTCAGCGTCTGAGACTGAAAGCTGAGATAATCGCAGTTTTGTGAAATTCAATCAAACAGGCAGAACAGTCACTTTAACCATTTATTTTTGGCATCAGTGAGACATCAGACATCTAAACAATATAGTTCTGAACCCCCTCTCCTTCAAACTCCTCCCTCCGTGGGCGTGTCTCTGGTGGCTTTCAGCAGCGTTTGTCACAAGCGAGTTTCTTCTGCTGCTGCTGCTGCTGCTGCTGCTGCTGCGAGTTTGAGCAGCCTCCCTCCCTGGCGGCTAGGGCTGTGAATCTTCACTGGCCTCACGATTCGATTCGATTACGATTCATCTGTCAACGATTGGATTCGATTCGATTAAACGATGCATCACGATGCATCGCGATGCATCTTAAATCGATGCATCACTTTTTCCGCAATACATGATTTATTTTTTCTCACTTTCTTTTTTCTCACTGTGTGGCTACTTTTAAAATAAAAGTGCATTTGGAATTGCATTGTATTATGATCCATAATTAAAATAAACAACTGCATGTACTTACATTCTATTTTATTTGATAAAAAAAAAAATAATAATAATAATCGATTTTTGATATTTGTTAATCGATGCAGAATTGTGCACGTCCGCATCGCGATGCATCTTATAATCGATTATTTTTGACACCCCTACTGGCGGCCCCCTCGTCGGCGAGTCTGGATGGGGCTGCTCGTTTCTTGGGTTTTCGGTTGAGAGCTTTGATGAAGGTTTGTGCGATTCTAGGCTTTATGCTGCGTGTTTCAAAGTGTGTTTTGCACCCAGTCTATTTTTGGAACCCCCCACCGTTGTGCGCCCATGTGCACCAGCGCGAAAGCGTTTTCGCCTACAGTATGAGAATGAGGCTCGTTCGTTTTCGGTTGTGAGCTCAGCTGGAATGAAGCTGCTTGCGATTCCTTTCTGCTGGTGTTTCAAAGGTGTTTCAAAGTGTGTTGCACCCATAATCTATTATGCAAATTTGCAATCCCCCACCGCCAGCTCCCAAGCGCGAAAGCGAAAGCATTTTCGCCAATCCATTTTCATGAGAATGGCTTCCTCACACTGCTTTTTGCTTGGCTTCCTCTAGTCTGGAGAGCACTGTCGCCACTTAGTGGGTCGGTGGAATGGGTTGTACACGTTCGGTGGCTCCAATATTTATATAAGAGATGTAAAAGGGTTAGATCAACGTCCCACCGTCAATTTTTTTTTTTTTTTTTTTTTTGACGTATCAACACGTCATTGGCAGTGAACGTGTTAACTGGCACAAGAAAATACCAGATTTAAGGTACCTCCGTTTACGGAAGATTTAGAACCGATTAAAAAAAAAAGTGAGATTAATTTGCGATTAATCGTGATTAACTATGGAGAATCATGCAATTAATAGCGATTAAATATTTTAATCGATTGACAGCCCTAAATGAAATGTATATAGAGTGTGAGTCTGCTTTCATTAGCCTATGTCCAGACAATAGATTTGTGAAGAGGGGCAGGCTGCCATTTTAGTATAGAAAGTATCTGCTTGTTCAACACAAAAGTTGCCAACACAAACAATAAAGCACAGATTGTAGGAATTATCAGCACAGTGGAAAAGTGTCTATAGAGAATCTGATTGGTTGCATCAACCTCCCTGTTGCATGACCCTCACCCTAACTCCCTGTTGAGTAATAATAACTGACTGTACAACAGCTTATACCTTCAACTCCATTAAACGCCAGGATGAGCTTACTAAATAAATTCATGTTTAGAATATGGACATTTAACAGGAAATATTAGCATTACTCATAATTACTATACCATTCTCTCATTGTTGTCTGTTCATTCAGAGATGCTTGCAGAGTGCCGGACTAAACACAAATCCAACTTGAAGAAGAAGTTTCAGCGTTTGTTTGAGGGAATCACAAACTCAGAAAAGTTGATACTTCTGAATGAGATCTTCACAGAGCTCTTCCTCACAGAGGAAGAGACTGGAGAGGCCGACAATGAACATGAATTCAGGAAGATTGAAACGGCATCCAGGAAACCAGTGATTCCAGAAAACACAATCAAAAGTGAAGACATCTTTAAACCCTTACCTGGAAGAGATGAACCAACCAGAACAGTGCTGACAAAGGGAGTGGCTGGCATTGGGAAAACAGTCTTAACACAGAAGCTCACTCTGGACTGGGCTGAAGACAAAGCCAACCAGGATATGCAATTCATATTTCCAATCCCTTTCCGAGATTTGAATCAGCTGAAAGAGAAACAGGTCAGCTTGGTGAAACTTCTTCACCACTTCTTTCCTGAGACCAAAAAAGCAGGAATCTGCAGGTTTGACAAATTCCCAGTTATGTTCATCTTTGATGGTCTGGATGAGTGTCGACTTCCTCTAGACTTCAAGAACAACGAGTTCCTGGATGATGTTACACAGTCAACCTCAGTGGAGGTGTTGCTGACAAACCTCATCAAGGGGAATCTGCTTCCGCTTGCTCACATCTGGATAACCACACGACCTGCAGCAGCCAGTCAAATCCCTTCTGAGTACATTGACATGGTAACAGAGGTGAGAGGCTTCAATGACCAACAGAAAGAAGACTACTTCAGGAAGAGTTTCAGAGATGATGAGCAGCAGGCCAACATAATCATCTCCCACATCAAGAATTCACGGAGCCTCCACAACATGTGCCACATCCCAGTGTTCTGCTTGATCACTGCTAAAGTTCTGAAGCATCTGTTGAAAACCTGTGACACAGAAAACCTGCCCAAGACCCTGACTGCGATGTACATCCACTTCCTGGTGGTTCAGTCCAAATTGCAGAGTGCCAAGTATCATGAGGGAACTGAGACAGATCCACACTGGACACAGAACAGGGACATGATTCTCTCTCTGGGAAAACTGGCTTTTGAGCAGCTGGAGGAAGGCCACCTGATCTTCTATGAAGAAGACCTGAAACAGTGTGGTATTGATATCAGAAAAGCCTCTGTGTACTCTGGAGTCTTCACACAGATCTTTAAAGAGGAGTGGGGGCTGCACCAGGACCAGTTCTTCTGCTTTGTCCATCTGAGCATTCAAGAGTTTCTGGCTGCTGTTCATGTCATGTTCTCATTCATCAAGACTGGTGTCAATCCACTGTCAGAAGCCTCCAGGTTGTCTAGGCTACTCAGACCCAGATCAGCAGTAAAATATCTCTACCAGAGTGCTGTGGACAAGGCCTTACTGAGTCCAAATGGACATCTGGACTTGTTCCTCCGCTTCCTCCTGGGCCTTTCACTGGAGACCAATCAGACTCTCCTACGAGGCCTGCTGCCACAGACAGGAAGTAGCTCACAGACCAATCAGGAAACAGTCCAGTACATCAAGAAGAAGATCAAGAAGAATCCCTCTGCAGAGACAAACATCAATCTGTTCCACTGTCTGAATGAGTTGAATGACCATTCTCTAGTGGAGGAGATCCAACAGTACCTGAGATCAGGAAGTCTCTCTACAGTCAAAATCTCCCCTGCTCAGTGGTCGGCTCTGGTCTTCATCTTACTGTCATCAGAAGAAGAGCTGGACGAGTTTGACCTGAAGAAATACTCTGCTTCAGACAAGGCTCTTCTGAGGCTGCTGCCAGTGGTCAAAGCCTCCAATAAAGCTCTGTAGGTTCATACATAACTGGGTAGATCAAATATATTAAATAAAATATATATACATTTTCAAATGTGTTGTATATCTCTCTCACCAATTCTTCTTCAGGCTGAGTGGCTGTCAGCTGTCAGAGAGAAGCTGTGAAGCTCTGGCCTCAGTGCTCAGCTCCCAGTCCTCCAGTCTGAGAGAGCTGGACCTGAGTGACAACATCCTGAAAGATGCAGGTGTGAAGCTGATCTCTGCTGGACTGGAGAGTCCACACTGTAGACTGGAGACTCTCAGGTGAGTATTCCTCTTCGTGTTCAACAGACAACCATTTAAATCCTGATTTACATACACGTTACTATCAGCAATTATCACACGGCTTTGTTGAATGCTTGATTCTGATTGGTCGATCACGGCATTCTACAGTCTGTTATTTCTGTGTATCAGACCATTGCTTATAACAGACAATTCTGATGACAGACTCCGGAGGCCGTGGGTCATATCAATCTGCAGAAAGAAGTCCAGTAAATGCTGTTGCTTTAATAATCAAATTAACAATGGGAGTGCCTCTCCTAGTTACATTTTGATTTATTTAGTTAGTAACCGTGTAATAAGCAGGATGATGTACAGCTCACATAAACACATATCATGTAGAGGATTATCTCTGTTCATGTAATTTTAAAACCAATTGTGAATCAAATATTTAGCAAGACTTCCTAGTCTATGTGAATTACTTTCCATGATACGTGAATTACTTTCCATGATATGTGAATTACTTTCCATGAGGACATTTCATTGTTTCCTCTCCTTGGATTCATATTCAGATTCAGATTCAGATGACTTTATTTATCTCAGAAGGACAATTCATTTTCACAGCCTACCCAACACCTTAAAAGCTCACAGGCGAGGAACAAATACTCCTGACAGACATGACAAGACATAACGTAACAGCATGACATAACAAACTAGAACGAATGCAACGCGGACTTATGCCTCCGCCATTAGTTCATTCTAGAGTCCAAATCGCCATTTGAGGCAAATTGGAAGAAATTCTGTCAAGGCGCTCCTGAGATGTTGCGTTACAGAGCTTGGAAATTGGGTGTGTGAGGTCACAGTGACCTTGAACTTTGACTACCAAAATGTAATCAGTTAATCCTTGAGTCCAAGTGGACGTTTGAGGCAAATTCAAAGAAACTCCATCAAGGCATTCCTGAGATATTGCGTTAACAAGCTTGAAAATGGCATTCGAGAGGTCACAGTGACCTTGACCTTTGATCACCAAAATGTAATCCGTTCATCCTTGCCCCCAAGTCGACGTTTGAGCCAAATTGGCAGAAATTCCATCAAGCCGTTCTTGAGATATCGCTTTAACGAACTTGGGAATGGCAATAATACGTATTTATTAATGGTGCATCTATCATTTACAAAGTATGAGAATACAATAATTAAACACATTAGAGATTAGGTTATTAATCAGGAATAAAATGTTTATAACTGTGTTACTAATGCTTAGTGATGTATGAATAATGCTTTATAAATGATGAATTCATGATGAATTATGTATTTAATAATGGTTTATTAATACTTTATAGTGTATAGTTATTATAAAGTGTTACCACATTGGGTGCTGCTCAGTGATTTTCACTGCACAGTGAGGTTATCGTTTCACAGCACACTGTGGGATATGTCGCTAGTAATCACAGTAACGTGAACGTTCACAATCATGACCACTAATCATTACATAATGTTAGGCAAACAACAGATGACTAAATAAATGGTTAATGATAATTGAATGACAGCAATAGCCAATGAGCTGCATTGAGTCATTCGGTTAGAAATCCATGGTGCATCATGAGAATACGGCACTTTAACTCATTCATGGCCAGTTTAGGACTGCCAATATTTAGCACAGGCCAAAGATTTTCATAATTGTTGGTCATCTTTCAAGACCCACAGTAAATTATCTATTAGCACCAAAGTGATTTGCAATACCTCAAAATGAAGATGTACGTCTCTGGGTTCACCAGGAAAAAAAAGTGAGCTTTTAGCATGTTCTGTACTCTACTTATAGCCATTTATATACACCCTGTTTTCACCCAAAAGGTCTCTCTGAGAAGAAAAACAGGAGAAAAGGCGATTTTTGTAAAGCACACAATCTCAGGCAGAACTCGCTCTCAATTCTTTTATTTTGAACTGCCTGGCAAGCTTCTGGTTAGCAACACCGCACTGCTGACTCCCCAGTCCTGGGTGATGTAGTGGCAGGTGATGGTCACGTAGTTTTCGGTTGTCATGGCAGTCCAGCTATCTGTCGTCAGTGCAACCTTGCCGCCGGTAGATGTAACGTCAGCTAGCTCTGCTAGCAACTTGGACTTAGCATCACCGTATCTCTTCTCAAAGTGCCTGGTGATTGTGCTTCGGCTTGGGATATCGTATGCTGGTTCCAGGAGGTGCATCATTTGCTTAAATCCCCTGTCTTCAACCATAGAGATAGGCATCATGTCTTTTTCTATAACCCCACAGATCGACTGGGTTATTTTCTCTGCTCGCCGTGAGTCACAACTTTTCCTCTTAAACGCTGAGCTGATGGTGGGTTGCTCTAGCGGAGATGAAGAGGAGCCAGCCAATTTATCTGAATGAACACCGTTCAAGTGATAGAGCAGTGCTGTCGTTGTGTTGGTGTAGCTGTACACCGATTCACAGTGTTTGCATACGGCAGTATCATCTCCTTTCTTATCAAAATGTTCCCACACAACGCTTCTCTTCGCCCTCTTCATGGTCGTTGCAACTGTGTGGGTTTTCCTTTCTATTTCAGACCAATCTTAAAATGGCTGCCTGCCACCAGGTGTTCAGAGTTTACCGCGCCTGCGTGATGTGTCTGAAAAGGGCTATAGTAATACCATTGCGCCCTCTGGTGGATCATTAAGAAATTATTTGAAAACACCATTCTACTGTCAGAAATCAGAACGCAAGTTGCTTTTTGTTTTTGTTTTTGATCGAGTAATTTTTCTTTGCTCGAGTAAATCCTTAACAAGCAATTAATTGAGTTTCGATTAATTGTGTGCATCCCTAAGCCCAACCAAACGCTGCTGTATACACTGGCTTTGTTTTGTTTGTTTCTGACATTGTCTGACATAAATAGATTTAAAAAAAAAATGGAATTGTCCCTGGGCTGCAAACTCATTTAAACTGTGGAGATCAAAGTGATTTCTGTGGAGAGTAATGTTAGCGTTACTGGCAGGCTCTGTTCCCCCGAGACGCTGTTTCTAACTCGGCGTGAGAGCGCGCTCGAGGTCGCTGCTGGAGGAGCCAGCTGGAGGTATGTGCACATGGCCGTGTGCTCCAGACGGCGGGAGGCTTTGCGGAGCTGCACACCGTGGAAAAAGTGCATCAAACTCAGATTGATAATCCTCTAACATCATTTGAGCTTATTGAGGTAATATATTAATATTGTAACAACAGATATTACAGATATAACGTCTATAATGAAGACGTGCCAACTTTGATGACGTGGTGTCCAGTATTTTAAGAGCAGAGGGTTTTTTCATTTCCTGGAAAGTTGCTGTTTTGGAGATGCGTGGTTTACATCGGACAGCGACGATATGTAATGTTACACAAACACGCAAAGTTCAAATTAAGCAAATATTGAATTAGTAGGTGGGGTTCCTCCATATTTTGTGTAAAGCCAGAGAGTATGGAATACACAGGGAGAAGAGACCCACATGTATGATAATAACATTTCAGCAAGTATGAAGTTGATTTTAAAAATCCTGCTTTAATTTGTGCTGTCCAGCCCTCCCACAGCTCATCAAATATGGCATTCACATAAAAATATTTGCAAGACATTGTTGAGTGACACTCTCTCCCTCTTTCCCTCTCTCTCTCCCACACACACACACACTAGGGATGTCACGATACCAAAATTATGAGTTCGGTACCGATACCTGCCTAAGTATCTCGATACCGATACTCAAACGATACCACGGCAAAAACCTAAAACATCAGGAAACATGTGCCCAGTACTCTACTGAGCACATTTTCTCCCTTTCTATTTGTTTAGCAGAACTCTGCCAAGGTGTATTGAGTCATTTCATTTTGTGTTCAGTCTACTTTAGTAGGCTATGTGGGCTAATAATCCTGGGCTTCTAAATGTGTTTTATTTTGGCACAAGGAAGGGATATTAACATGTTGTCCTGTGTATTAATGAATGTCATTATGTTTCTTATTTGCATGCACAATAAATAGGCTATTGAAATATATGCTATGGTGGTGGTTTATTATATGGTGTAATTTTTCATGTCAGGTGTGTTTTTGACAATTAATCACTATATCATTAATAATTGGATTATTGTAAATATTAGTATGGGGGACATGGGATTGCTGCATGCCATGTAAGGGTTTAATGACACTCTATGGCCTTGATTTAATTATTTAGTACATATTTGAGTCAGGGCCATGGTGTTATTGGGGCTTTTGCATTATGCAGTGGTCTGATGTCCCCTAGGTAGGCCAATTTTCAGAAAGTTGGCAAAAGAAAATGCGGTAGCCTATTATCCACGTAATGTTCCACTCACTACCATTATGCCAGGAATGTTGAAGAGGAGGGGCAATTAATTGACGTGATTAAAAGATCTCCAGACGCCGCCAGGCAAACCCTCAAACGAGGGAAATGAACCCCGTTCTCTGATGTGAAAACATCCTAGCCTGATATTCAGACTGAAGTGGAGGGAATCATGATGGCTTGGTGACAGAGAGCACACTGCTGTCTGCCTCTGCGGAGCTGCTAACATTACACGTGTGTGCATTTGTCTCGCTATGAAAAACATCACATAGCCGTTCATGATTATACAGAGGTACGTAAAATGTATTACCAGACGGCACTCTTCAATTCGGCATATATATAATCCACGGAGAGGTTACAGTAAGTGAATAAAATGTCAATTCTGGATGTGAGTCATCTATTATCCCGCTCTCTTGCTCGTTAAAAGTGCATGTTTTTGAATGCAGTTTGGTTACATCATCCGCTCGTTGCGGCTCCCAGACGTTTGGTGAGCGGCGCCAACAGCGCCGGTCGCACACTGACGCAACTCATGACATTTTAAAAAGTATCGGTACTAAATTAACGTGGTATAGTACCGTTTTTAACGACAGGGTAGCGCGGTACCATTGTGGTACCGGTATATCGTGCATCCCTAGACGGCGGGAGGCTTTGCGAACTCAGATTGATAATCCTCTAACATCATTTGAGCTTATTCAGGTAATATATTAATATTGTAACGACAGATATTACAAATGTAACGTCTATAATGAAGACGTGCCAACTTTGATGACATGGTGTGCAGTATTTTAAGAGCAGAGGGTTTTTTCATTTCCTGAAAAGTTGCTGTTTTGGAGATGAGTGGTTTTCATCGGACAGCGACGATATGTAATGTTACACAAACACGCAAAGTTCAAATGAAGCAAATATTGAATTAGTAGATGGTAGTGATGCGCGGGTCAGGGTTTTTTAACTCATTGAGTGCCAGCCACTTTTGGAGAACGGACGCTCCCAGTGCCAGAGTTTCAGAGCGTTTTCAGTGATTTCTCGAGGCCCACAGAATATTGTGTGATATTACTATGTAAACACTGAACACGCACAAAGAACGATGAGACTCTCTTCTATCATCTGCAAAAAAAAGTTTATTGATCCCATTTTCCGTTCTTTAGTTATGAGCCAGAGAAGATAGCTTGATTTAACCAAAAACAGCAATTTTTTTCTAGAAGCTGAGATAATGAGCCTTTTGTGAAATTAAACATTTCAAGCACATCACTGACTCTGAAGCTAATATTTTCTAATGTAGTCACACCTCAAAAATAATTTCCTTCAATAAAACAGTGAAGGCCAGGGAATTTTGTTTGGCAGAATAATATTTTTTAGCTGCAACCAGCAGCGTGCGCTGCTGGTTGCAGCTTCTTGCTGGTCTTGATTTGCTGCTGGTGGGCATCGGATATTCTGGCTTGCGTTTGCCAATCCTGTCCTGCTGTCTGGGTCTGTCTGGGTCAGTGTTGTGTGCTGCTCTGCGTGCCCCCCCCCCCCCCCCCCCCCCCCGCCCCGCCTCAACTGCACACTCCTCCTCCGTATGGGAGTGTCTCTGGTGGCTTTCTGCTGCGTTTGCTGTGCACAGTGAAGGTTGCGCGACATCCAGCTTTTTTACAGCGTTCCGCGTGTGTTTGTCACCGGCTACCATGCTTCCAGTTGAGAATAATAACAACTCCACGGCTGATCATGCGGATGTGCTGTCGCAACGGACACGGAGGGGCTCAATTGTGGCAGCAGATTGGCTGCTGCAGGCACAGCTACAGTAATGTTATGCTTCATGCATAGCGATGCATACGGATGCGATGCGATTTCCGTTTCCCCAACGACTTCTTCTTTGTTTTTTCCTCGCCTTTCTGTACTCTGGAGAGCACTGTCGCCACCTAAGGGTTCTGTAAAATAGGTTACACACCTTCAATAGCTCCCATATTTGTACAGGAGATGCCTGATGCTTTGATCCACGTCCCACCGTCAAAAAACGCAATTGACGAACATACTCGTCCTTGGCACTCTACGTTACTAAACGAAATGACGAACATGCTCGTCCATGGCACTCAATGAGTTAAGGCCCGCCCCAACCCAACCCGTCATTGGAGCCAGCCCACCCCGCCCAGCCCGTTAAAATATCTGAAAATTCCTAACCCAGCCCAACCCAGCAGCCCGCAACGGCCAATTTAATGTAATATGTCTCCGGACTCAGGAGGAGCACAGCAGAGCTTCCAAGGTGTGCAAAGTAGCTAATAACTCTGTCTCTCTCCCCCCTCTCTCTCTCACACACACACAGACACTCACATGCTGCCGTGCGCGACAACAGTTGTAGCCTAGGTCTGCTCTGGATGAGTTGCGCTGCTGCTTTCATGTCGGTCTTTCTTCAATGAATCCATGGTCTTCAGATAGCGATTCCCCAAAGTGCGGATGGCGTGACCGCAGTGTTTCAAATGGAGGTAGCAGGTATAGAGGTAGGCACTAGGCAGGCTACAGAAACAGTTCTTATTCTTCCCCATTTATTTTAATTACCTCATGCGCTCTCAATTGGCCATGTTGCAGTAGTAGGCTACTAAACATAGTAGTGCAGCAGGTGCGCACACGGCTTGCAGATACGGCTAGACTCGCTGTCTGATTTCTTTTAATTACCTCGCTCTCAATTGTTCACAGCCTACTCACGTTGCAGTAAAGTTGACAAATAGATCACAGTCGAGTCCACAACAGAAAATCTGCGGTGGCATTATATGGACACTTCAAATAATAATTACAGCGAATAATCCTTCCAAAATGTTTGTTTTGAGAGCACATAGGCTACCTCATTGAAGCATTTCTTTACTCCATGTAGGCTATAGAGAGTGCAGCAGGAGTCTGTCTGATTGTGTGTGAGAGAGAGTTCACGTCTTTAAGGTTAATTACTCTGCGTGTTTCACTGCTCTAAATTATTTAATAATGTTGCTTTGTCACGTTCTGAGCCTGCCCCGCCCGCACCTGCGATATTTTCATAATTTGCCAACCCAGCCCACCTGCGGGGCGGCCCAGCCCGCGGGACCCGGCGGGTTCTGGGTGACCCGTGCATCACTAGTAGATGGGGTTCCTCCATATTTTGTGTAAAGCCAGAGAGTATGGAATACACAGGGAGAAGAGACCCACATGTATGATAATAACATTTCAGCAAGTATGAAGTTGATTTAAAAAATCCTGCTTTAATTTGTGCTGTCCAGCCCTCCCACAGCTCATCAAATATGGCATTCACAAAAAAAACGTATTTGCAAGACATTGTTGAGTGACACTCTCTCCCTCTTTCCCTCTCTCTCTCCCACACACACACACGCACACGCACACGCGCACACACACACACACACACACACACACACACGCACACACACGCACACACACACACAGACACACACACACAGTACTCTCTCTCTCTCTCTCTCTCTCTGACACACACACACACACACATACACACAAATGAGATAACACTGTGAGTCATGTTTCGGGTCTAAACACTAATGTATGAGAGTAGTTCTGAACGTAAACTTACTTTGATGTCACATCAGTGATATATATTGAATATATTGAGATCCTGCGTCCACTCCGTTCTTGTGAGCATGACTGCTCACTACAGTGTGGCAGACTGTAGTAAAAAGCTTCTCCATCCGCTAAGTGGTTTCTACTTTAGCCGTGCGTGACGACCGCATGTTTTTGATCATTGTCAGTCCCTCCAAAACATACAACTGTTGCTGTTTTCCACCTATGAGTTTTGTTGCTTCCACACATGTATCTCAGTCAAAATAAAAGCTCTCTGCAGAGCCATGTAATTGTGACCTCATGACATTTTTAAGGACATTTCATATTATTTTGAAGGCCAAGATTTATCATCAGTGGACCGTCGCTACTAAATGTATTTTATTAAACCGGACGGACAAACCCTGTCACACACACACACACACACACACACACACACACACACACACACACACACACACACACACACACACACACACACACACACACACACACACACAGTGTGTCTCTCTCTCTCTCTCTCTCTCTCTCTCTGACACACACACACACAAACACACACAAATGAGATAACACTGTGAGTCATATTTCGGGTCTAAACACTAATGTATGAGAGTAGTTCTGAACGTAAACTTACTTTGATGTCACATCAGTGATATATATTGAATATATTGAGATCCCGCGTCCACTCCGTTCTTGTGAGCATGACTGCTCACTACAGTGTGGCAGACTGTAGTGAAAAGCTTCTCCATCCGCTAAGTGGTTTCTACTTTAGCCGTGCGTGACGACCGCATGTTTTTGATCATTGTCAGTTCCTCCAAAACATACAACTGTCGCTGTTTTCCACCTATGAGTTTTGTTGCTTCCACACATGTATCTCAGTCAAAATAAAAGCTCTCTGCAGAGCCATGTCATTGTGACTTCATGACATTTCATATTACACACACACACACACACACACACACACACACACACACACACACACACACACACACACACACACACACACACACACACACACACACACACACACGGCCCAGTTGCACAAAGCTCCTTATGTAAAGATTTCCATTAGGGTCCGAGTTAAGGTGTCCATAAAATAGAATCGACTACACAAAACACCCTTAAATCTTCTCGATAAGGTTAAACATTTTAGGGAAAACATAAGCACAAGATTTAAGGGTGTTTTGTACGATTCTATTTTATGGACAGTGGACACCTTAACTCGGACACAAGTACAAAGTAACATTTGCTTTGTAGGCATAAACACAAGTAAAATAAAACTAGAAAAGTGCAGTCAGTAGAGTGCAGGGGCCGGTTGCACCAACTGGTCTTACACTGGTCTTAAGCTAAGTTGGTCGTAACTTTACGACCTAACAGCTACGCCGGTTGCACCAAGACGACTTAAGCCTTATTTTCACTAAGACCAGGCGTAACTCCTACGCCTCGTCAGGAGGAGGCGTAGAGCCTGCCTGTAACAGAGATCTCCGCGGAGACCTTTTTGACCGTCATCGTCGTAACACCGCCAGTTCGCCGTCTTTGAAAGCACGACGTTAGATTATAACTAACTAGTTAACCTAACCCGCCTTCCAAAATGTTGCCGTTAGTTTTTTAGAAGTTAATACATAGAATTGGGAACGTTACATTCAATTTCATTCAGACTGACTCTGTCTGCTCAATAGCCGCCATTTTCCCCCCGGAGCGAGGGAGGGTTAGAGGAGGGAGGGTGTTTTACAGTAGTGGCTGAGAGAGCGTAGTGGCACAGTGCTCCAAGCAGGTCGCGAGGCACATTTTTTGCAACATCATCCAATCAGGGTGCATTCCCTGGCAATTCACATGGACGCGCATTGCTACGACCAGCATAGTTAAGACCAGACATAAGCCGTGTTGGTGCAACAGGCGTAAGTCCATGGTCTTAACTAAGACCGACGTAGGAGTTACGACCAGGCATAGTTAAGACCAGTTGGTGCAACCGGCCCCAGATCTCCACCAGGTGCTGCTACACCTCACCATGGACAAACCCAAATCCAACTGCTAAGAAAACCACTTGCAGATTACAAGGCAACATTAATATTGTTTAAAGGTCCATTCAGCGATGTTTTTGTGTTAAAATAGCCTAAATGTTAAATGGCTCTATATTCTGACAGCAATCACTGAAATAGAGTGTTTGGTCAGTAACTCCAAACCCCCCGCTGTACTCTGTCTCTCTCCTGTAGACATATAGTCCACCTCCCACTATCCAATCAGAGAAATGTTGACATTTTCTGGGAAACAGAAGGTCAGATCGCGATGGCTCTAAAGGACTATAATGTATTTTTTCACAATTGTGAATTGAGACTGGCTGCCACAGCTGTCAATCATCCCTTTGTATATCGTCAAATAACTACTTAAAAACAAACTGATCAGAAACATGACCACTTGAGCATGCATTAGCATGATAAGAACGATCTAAAATGATAGAAACCACCTTTGGGAAATAATATCTGATGTGTACGTTGATTGTTTAGTTTGGCTCATTTCCCACCCACTAACATGGCGGAGGCGGGACTTGTGACCTATACTGGGACTGACCGCCAGGGCGGCGATCTAAGATGATTTGGCCTCACTGAAAAGAGCTGATATCCTGTCCATTCTTTTTACAGTCAATGATCTATACCTCCATATAATGAAACTGTGTGTGTGTGTGTGTGTGTGTGTGTGTGTGTGTGTGTGTGTGTGTGTGTGTGTGTGTGTGTGTGTGTGTGTGTGTGTGTGTGTGTGTGTGTGTGCAGGCTGTCAGGCTGTATGATCTCAGAGGAAGGCTGTGCTTCCCTGGCCTCAGCTCTGAGCTCCAACCCCTCCCATCTGAGAGAGCTGGACCTGAGCTACAATCATCCAGGAGCCTCAGTGAAGGTCCTCTCTGATGGACTGGAGGATCCACACTGGAGACTGGAGACTCTCAGGTATTGAGAGACAACGCCTGCTAGAAGGCTGAGAGTCACACACATCTTCTCTGTCTCAGTGAGAAGAGGAGGAATCTGCTCATCTGACTTTGTTTATTCCTCCAGTGTGGACCATGGTGGAGCGCAGAGGCTGAAACCAGGTCTGAGGAAATGTAAGTGTGTATTTAGTTTGATTCATTAACAAACTAACTTCAATGTCAGAATCAGAGTTATTTTATTCACCCAGGTATGTTTTCACTTACAAGGAAACTGACTTGGTGTGACCGCCTCATTTTAGTAGTATGAACGACCGTGGACAATAGCTCCCTCTTGAGGGACTTTCTAAGAGACTTGATGTGAAAGCAGCTGTGAGCCTATAACCATTATGACTTATAAGCATATATAACCCTAACCCTCCTGAGGGACTTTCTAAGAGACTTAATGTGAAAGCAGCTGTGAGCCTATAACCATTATGACTTATAAGCGTATATAACCCTAACCCTCCTGAGGGACTTTCTAAGAGAGAACAGTTCAAGTTAAAAAATATAGCTGCAAGCGGCAATTGAGGCGTCCAGGCACAATTTGAAAAGACAGACAGAGAGACAAAACATTACTATACTGTAGGTAGAAAGACACATATAGAGATAGAGAAATACAGATAAGATATGAACTTTTTGCATTTTTAGCACCCACTAGTGGTAGTTTGGGTGTGTTCCAGCAACACTGCTCAACATGTCTTACTTTTGGTGGGATTTGATGAATGGATTATGAGAGTTAGGAGGACATGTTTCGTTAAAGCGTTGGGGCCCTATAGCGTACACCGGTGCAGAAGGCATCTGCGGTAGCGTTTGCGTCTGTGCTCGCTCTCTTTCCTATCGTCCACCTGCACACCTGCAGGCCGTGCGCCCGGTGCCGGGAAGATAGCAAGCAGCTTTGTGCTCCCAAATGCACCCGTGGGCGTGCTGCTCTGAAAAGTAGGTGTGTCCATGGAAAATCCTGACACACTGCCATCGTACAGATGAGCACAAACAACTGTGTTTAGACGAGCTGAGACCACTTCTTACCACAATCTACATCTCTCTCTCTCTCTCTCTCTCTCTCTCTCTTTCTCTCTCTCTCTCTCTCTCTCTCTCTCTCTCTCTCTCTCTCTGTTTTGTCTATGTCTCTCTCTCAGGTTTATAACTTCATAAAGAAATTAAAGACCCACTTATTTAAAAAACCCTCAAATAGTAATATAATATTACAACTACTACTACTAATAATAAATAAATAACTTTATTTATATAGGACGAATCAGCATGACATCACAACAACAAAAACAGCACTTAGTGAACTCAGTTAACTAGTATGAGTTGTGCCAAACAAACGTTAATATCTCAAAAACTATCCATCACATCACTTATATTTAGACTTTGTGAGTGAGAGCAGAAGTAGCTCAAGGGTTTGATGTATAATATATGTATGTTGTGTTAAAGTTGTGTGAACTGTCACAGTTTTGTGTGGATTTAGTCTAAAGTCCAGCCTGCTATGTGAGACACACTCAAGGCTGGTCCCATTATAAAGGCTGAAAAAAGCATCAAACATAAAGTGTGATTTCTCAAAGAGTACAAACGATAAATTAAAGCTGAGTTAAGATAAAGTCCTAAAAGTGCTGACTCGTCGAAAGTTTAAGTGGAGTGTTAAAGTATGAAGGAGCAGTTAGAGGTCAAAGAGGGCGTGGTTTCACATTGAACTCTGTTTAAAACCAACAGCAGTTTCCTCCAGAAGCTGTGAAGCGGTTTGTTCCAAACAGCCTGATCCCTCATCCAGCAGCTTTCATCAGATCAAATACAGCTCAAAGTGCTTCACACACACACACACACACACACACACACACACACACACACACACACACACACACACACACACACACACACACACACACACACACACACACACACACACACACACACACACACACACACTAGGGTTTAATCCCGGGAAACGGGATTCCCGGGAAATGGCATCCAACCCATTTCCTGTTTTCTGGAAAATCAATGACGGGAAACCGGGAAAAAATGTTGTTGTATTTTTACATGCAGAACATATTGGAATAGGCCTATATTTAGAAATATGCAGACAGTTTACTTTCTTAAATGATGTAGCCTATGTTGTAAAAGAACATGTAATATATTAGGCTACTGTAAGCATTGTAAAGTCATTAAATGATCACGATGTACATGTATAGACCTTATTCTCTAACCCTGGACAGCACCATATTGTTGACATACCGTCCTGCGCGCACACAGCGCTGCAGCTGACAACTAGTAACAGCCTTATTGTCGTTTCTGTTCCATTACAAAATAGCGATGGTAATGACACCAATAAAAACCCCACAGTTGTTATTTGTATGCTGCCGACGGCAGCCGTTAATGCCTGTAATAAATAAACAAAAGAACGAGGTGAACAGACTTTGCTGTGAGGAGCTGTCAGAAAGTTTCACCTGTCTCAACTAACTATCCACACACCTCCTGTGCTGCTAACGTATCCTCAGTGTCGCTCCCTTCACGTCTGTGGACGGTAGAGATAGAAACAAACCACAGGGACTTTATTGCTGTCATTACTACAGCCATGCCTAACGCAGGTCACCATCCGAACACAATTGGAACGATACAGGCAGTGGTGGAAGAAGTACTGAAAGTTTGTACTCAAGTAGAAGTACTGTTACCTTACTGAAATATTACTCAATTACAAGTAAAAGTACTGGTGTTAAAAATATACTTAAGTAAAAGTAAAAAGTACTCTTCTAAAAAACTACTCAGAGTATTAGTTACTTTTTTAACCATCGATTTTTAATAGCAGGCTGTCACAGGGATTCCCTTGAAACGGGAGATCCATGTAGAAACTACATTCTACACTTTCAACAAAGCATATTTATCTAATAAATGATATGAATGAAATATCAATCACTTCTTAGTATCAACAGGGAGCAAAACCCTAAATAACTGAAAACTGGTGGGTGGGAGGGGTCTGTCAGTCACACCTGCTGAAGGTTTGCTTATCCCAAAGATGTTATTCATTTTTAATAATACTGGTAAGCA